>NW_006780910.1:1489263-1555419 GCF_000442215.2 Lipotes vexillifer | reverse complement strand
TTTTTGGCTGTGTTGGGTCTTCGTTTCTGTGCAAGGGCTTTCTCTAGTTGTGGCAAGTGGGGGCCACTCTTCATCGCGGTGCGTGGGCCTCTCACTCTCGCGGCCTCTCTTGTTGGGGAGCACGGGCTCCAGACGCGCAGGCTTAGTAGTTGTGGCTCATGGGCCTAGTTGCTCCCTGGCATGTGGGATCTTCCCAGACCAGGGCTCGAACCCGTGTCCCCTGCATTAGCAGGCAGATTCTCAACCACTGCACCACCAGGGAAGCCCCTGAGTGTGGGGTATCTTTTTTGGTGAGTTCCAGTGTCTTCCTGTCGATGATTGTTCAGCAGTTAGTTGTGATGCAGGTGCTCTCGCAAGAGAGTGAGTGCACGTCCTTCTACTCCACCATCTTGAACCTATCTCCTAAGGTGAATTTTATAATCTAAAATTCTTTTCTAATGGTTAAACTTCATTTTTTTCCATCAAACTTTCCTTGCTACCCTCTGCTTCTCTTAATGCCCACTGCTTCTTCTAATGAATATATAAGGTATTATGATAAGCGTATAGATAAATTGTGAACTGGGACATCCAGGAAGCAGAGTTATAACAGGCATATTTTGAGAACAGAGAGTCTGTTAGCTTTCTTAGATTTTCAGAGCACAAATAAAATACTCTAGAATATTGTGAAAAGATAGGATTTGGATTTGGGGAGACGTTTGGTTGAAATTTTTCATGATGTATCGGCCCTTTTCTTGTCCCCTTAGGCCTGGTGCTATTTTGAGAACGTTGAATCTGTATTTGATGATATAACTTACTTTTTAGCCACTGATTGCTATCCAAATCTAGAAGAGCATCTAGAAGAGCTCTAGGAGAGCATCAGAAACCTTCTTTGGGACACGCATCATCCTCTAGATTCAAACTCCTTGATAAATCTCAAGCCTCCCTTTGAACACCATAAAATTAGAATGAAATATTAAAAAAAAAAATCAGTTCAGTGGAAAGGATAGTCTTCTCAACAAGTGATCCCAGAACAACTGGATATTTATATGCTAAAAAATGAACTTTAACCTATACCTCATGCCATATAAAAAATTAAGTCAAATTGAAATGTAAAATATTAAACTACAAAATTCTCGAAAGAAAACGTAAGAGAAACTCATCCTGACCCTGGGTTAGGCCAAAAATTCTTAGATATGACACTGAAAGCATGATCTGTAGAAGCAAAAAATTGATGAATTTGACATCATCAAAACTGAAAACTTTTCCTGTGCAAAGGAAAGTTTTAACTTTTCATTGTTAAAAGAATGAAGACAAGCCACCTACTGGGGGAAAGTGTTTGCAAATCACATATCTAACAAAAGACCTGTATCCAGAATATATAAAGCTCTCAAAACTTAAAAATCAGAAAGTAATGATCCAATTTAAAAACTGGTGAAAGATTTAAACAGACACTTCCCCATTGCATTATTCAGGGTTCTCCAGAGAAACAGAACCAATCAGATGTATATGTATGTAGAGGAAGACTTATTATAAGGAATTGGCTCATGTGATTATGGAAACCAACAAGACTCAAGATCTGCAGGCTGATCAGCAAGCTGGAGACTAAGGAGAGCCAGAGGTGTAGCTCCAGTCTGAGTCTGCAGGTCTGAGAACCAGGAAGACTGCTGGTGTAGATCCAGTCTGATGGCTGGCAGCCTCAAGACCCAGGAAGAGCATGAGTTTCAGTTCGAGTCTGAAGGCAGGAAAAAGTCAATGTCCCACTTCAAAGGCAGTCAAACCAGAGACATTATCTTACTCAGGGGAAGGTCAGCTTTTTTGTTCTGTTTTGAACTTCAGCTAGTTGGATGAGGCCCACCCACATTAGAGAGGGCAATCTGTGTTCCTTACACTACTGCTTTAACATTAATCTCATCCGAAAACATCCTTGCAGGAACAGCCAGAATAGTATTTGACCAAATATTATGGCCCCATCAAGTTGATACATAAAATTAACCATCACAACGATATACAGATGGCAAATAAACACATAAAAAGATCCTCAACATCAGTAGTTATTAGGGAAGTGCAAATTAAAACCACCACGAAATACACATATTAGAACAGCTGAAATAAAATACCAAGTGCTGACAAGAATGCTGAGCAACTGGACTTTTCTTCCACTGCTGGTAGGAATGCAAAATGATACAGCCACTCCGGAAAACAGGTGGGCAAATTTCTTATAAACACACATCTACCAAATGACCCAGCAACCTAGGGTCTTTACCACAGAGAAGTAAAACTTAAAATCATGCAAAAACCTCTAAACAAGTGTTTACAGATGCTGGAAAGAACTCAGATGTCCTTCAATGGGTGAATGAATAAATAAACTGTGATACATCCTTGCAATGGAATGCTATTCGGCAATAAAAAGGAACAAATTATTGATTCGTGCAACGGCAGGTATCAATCCCAGATGCATCATGCTAAGCAAAAGAAGAGAGTCTTTAAAGATTGTATACCGTGTGAATCCATTTACATGACATTCTAGAAATGACAAAACTGTAGGCACAGAGAATACATCAGTGGTTGCCGGGAGTTAGGTGTCAAGTTGGGTTTGCCTAGAAAAGGGCAGCACAGGAGAATTTTTTGAAGGTGTTGGAATTGTTCTTTTTCTCATTTGTTGTGATTAATCACAGGAATTTATGCATGTGTTAAAATTCATGGAACAATACAACCAGAAAAGTGAATTCTACTATATGTAAACATGTAAAAATCAACAAGTCAAGGAACTTCCCTGGTGGACCAGTGGTTAAGACTCTGCACTTCCACTGCAGGGAGCATGGGTTTGATCCCTGGTCGAGGAACTAGGATCCCACGTGCTGCATGGCCACAAAAAAAAAAAAAAAAAGAAAATCAAGTCATATTTTGAAGCTGACCTGTTAATATGCAATTAATCAATTGCATGTGTCACAGAAAGTCTATTAAAAAAAAAACCAGGTATACTGAATATTTGTTACACACCACCATTTGTGTCTCCCTGAGTGAAGCACTCTAATTATGGAAGTTCACGACAGGAAATTTGTGGAAATCCAGGACACTATAAAGAAATTACCTTGTCAACATGTCTCAAATGTCTTGGCAGAAAAATAGTTCTCATGAGGCCAATTCTTTATTCTCTAAAGAAGCAGTTGTGTCTTCTGTTAAAGGAAGTTGTTCCTGGGACTTCCCTGGTGTCCAGTGGTTAAGGCTACAAAAAGCCACAGCACAAACCTGGCAAATCTTCCCAAAGCAGCAGTTGTTCTAGATGGTAAAACATTAAACACATGACTTTTCTATGACATATTAACTCAGATGTCAGTTGAATCAACCTACCCCAGGGATTCTGTAACCTTTAACCTGGGATGCACAGACCCTCAAAGTGTCCATGGATACATTTCATTTTCTCATGCACTTAGATGAGAAAAAATGTGAGCATTTCCTTTGTTTGTGAATATAGGAAACAAACCACAGAAGGAACTGTAGTACCTGTGACTTCATCATCAGTGTAAATCAGATACGTTCATGTTACATCACAGCTGCTACAAATATCTCACATCTTTTAAAGCTCATTACTACTTAAAGCTACAATAAGTATTACACCTGCTAATAGCCCTTGTTATTTAATAAAGAAGCATGTTTAATACTATAGGTATCACAAATTTGTTTTTTCCCCCAATATTCTGATAATTTTCTTTAAAATTTTGTAATTGGTTTTCTTTATAATACAATATATCTTTTAAGCTTTTAAAAACATTATTCTGGGAAGAGGTCTGTGGGATTCGCCAGACTTCCAAGATACTTATGTTAAAAAAAGGTTAAGATTCCTGCCATCTGCCATAGATTTGGAGATTCAAATGCAATTAACTCACTTTTCCTCCATCCAATATTCCCTCCAAACTTTGTACCAGTTCTTGATGACTTCCATTCTCATGTCCGGTGCCCACAGAACTTTCTAGCTCAGTTGTTTCTCTCCCCTGTCCTCCATGTCCAAAATAAAGAACATTGCCCCGTTCCCTTGATTTCCCTTAAACACAGCAACATATGTCTTTAGATCCAGAGGGGAAAGCAGTGTAGAGGTAGGGTGGGGATTAGAAGGTGCAGAGCATGGCAGAGACTGTGGACTGCATATTGGAAATTCCAGTCCTTTGAAAGTCCCTAGGGCCCATCTGCACAGGGAAGGAAGTTCTCTTGGGCGACTGGCAGCTCCCGTCCTGTGATCTTTCTCCTCCTTACACTCTGTTCTTCTTGGGCTGCTGCCAAACCCGGGGATTCCAGCTCATCATTTACTCGACCCAGTTAGCTTTCTCCTGATCTCACCCCTATCCATCACATCTGTGTATAGAAGACCTTGATTTTTTTTTTTTTTAATTTTGACTTTTAAAATATTTTATTGCCTTTATAACATGAAAATTTGAAAAGGTTTCCCATTCAAATCTAATTCCAAAAGAGAGGCATTTATAATGAGTTTAAACCTCTTCAAACTCAATAAAATCTCATGTCTCCTCTCCCAAATTCAAATTCACTTCCACAAGCACAGTGATCACCCATGTTCATAGAATAGCAGAGCTGGAGGAAAGATTACAAGGGAAGATAGGCTATTGAGGTACCCGTGGCCCTTTATCTTGAAAGCTCAAATCCCATGCTTTAATTTTCCGAAGAATCCCTGCCAGACAACTTGGCATCCCATGCTAACTCTTAAAAGTTTTTTTGAAATTATACATTTCATATCTGGGAAACTTACCATCTTATTCTTCCTTGGATATAGATTGATGTGCTCCTGTTCAGAATGTGGTAAAGTGTTTGTTTAGCAGACATATTCTAAACCATGAGTAGAGTGAAGGAAAGCTTCTGCGCATGTGTCTGATCAATAAATCTATCTGACCATCAAGAGTTCTGGCAGAGATGGGGAAAGTTAATTTCCAAGTCCATTTCAATCATTAGACCCCTGTGTAGTTATTATTTTACTTCACCAAATTCAAGGAAAGTATCCAAGGATGGTTCTAAGAAAACAGTATTGAGCATCAAGTCTGAAGTGTGAGATGTAGTCAAATTAAAGTTGAGAAAGTGAGTAACAAGGTCACCACTCAGAGATTAAAGGACAGTTTGAGATTATATTGTGAGTAGAGGGCATTGAGTTATATTGTGAGCAGAGGGCATTGCACCAGTATTTCAGGATTTAGTTTGTCAGTGGTAGAGGGGTATTGGATTCCTGCCTTTCAGGGTTTCACCAGGGGATGTTTCATGAATGGGAAGACCTGGACAAGGATATATAAAGATAGGGATGTCTTCTCTTCCACAAGTGTGGAAGAGGTTTCTCAGGAAGATACTCAAGAGCCCAGTTGGTGAGCGTCTGGTCATTGTGAAAGTCTCTTGACGATCTCTTGTCTCTAAGGTGGTGTGGAGCCTGAGTCAGAGCTGTCCTCCATCTGGATACTTTGGTAGGACTCTAATTAGCAACGCAGGTGTCTCACATCTGGTCATATTGCCTTCTAGCCCTCCTGTGCCCTGTGCCCTAGTGCTAGTGACAAGGGAAGGGCTAGTAGTAGTGGCTGGAGGGTGCAGCTAGGGTGGACTGCTGTAGGGGACCTTTCGTCTGACTCCTGGGAACAAGACATCACTTTGTACCCCAAGTTTAAATTGAAGCCTAATTTTAATCCTTAGCTCTAAAGATGTTCTGATGAGACTAAAGCCTGGTGTTGCCAATCCCACTCCTTTCCAAGGTGGGGATTCCTCTCCTCACTCCCACTCCCCACTCAGCTGGGACTCCTGTGATTTGCTCTGTTGCCTCCTAGAATCTTCCCAGCATTACTCTGGGATTCCCCATCTTCCGACAATGAAGGGACTATTTTCTCCCCTATATTTATGTACAGTTTACATGAACTTGAAGGTAAAACAAGAAACTTGTAAGATATTTTGAACTCACTGGGGATGACTTTGGAGTGTCCGCTCTCCTTTATCATCAGAATTTCTGCGGGAATGTTTGAAAAACATTGCTTTAGGGCTTTAAGGAAGACAAAGGCTGATGGAGGGGGTTACATCTGGTGGCGCAGTGGTTAAGAATCCGCCTGCCAATGCAGGGGACACAGGTTCAATCCCTGGTCCGGGAAGATCCTACATGCTGCCGAGCAGGTAAGCCCGTGTGCCACAACTACTGAGCCTGCGCTCTAGAGCCTGCAAGCCACAACTACTGAGCTATGCGCCACAACTACTGAAGCCTGCATTCTCTAGAGCCCGTGAGCCACAACTACTGAGCCCGTGAGCCACAGCTACTGAAGCCTGCACACCTAGAGCCTGTGCTCTGCAACAAGAGAAGCCACCGCAATGAGAAGCCTGCACACCACACAAAGAGTAGCCCCCACTCGCTGCACATAGAGAAAGCCCGCGTGCAGCAAAAAGATGCAACGCAGCCAAAAAAATAAATAAAATAAAATCCATATTCCTTTACAGACCCCACAGTTTGTCTCCAGCCTCTTCTAGCCAGTCTCTCCCTTACTCCACTCCGTTCCAGCCACATTGAACCTCTTGCGGTACTTAGAATCATCAGCCCCAGGGCCTTTGCACTTGCTGTTCCCTTTGCCTGGGATGCTCTTCTGCATTCTCTCCACTGGCTCCTGCCCTTTCTTCTGATCAAATGTCATCTCCTCAGTGAGGTGTTTCCTGATTTCTCACCAAGATGCATCCCGGTCTCTATTCATCTTTATCCCAGGACTTCTGTTTTTTACTTCGTATCACTTACCATAACCTAATTATTTTACTTGTTACATTTTAACATCTGTTTTCTCTACTGAAAGCAGCTCCATGATGATAGGGACTGGGACTGATCTGTGCATTGCTGCATCCCCAGTACATAGCACAGCGCTGGGCTTTTAGTAGGATCTCAATAAGTATCTACTGAATGATTGAACGGAGCATAAAATGTGCCCCTCTCAGGATGGTTCCGTTTTCACAAGGGATTACTGAAGATGTAGAAGCTTCCTTCTCAAAGGAATGAAGTTATGATAGCAGGAAAAAAAGGCACAGGATTGATATTTTACATCAAGGAAAACTTCTTATGTGACATTTCTTCCAGTTAGTGCCATCTGATCTGCTAACCCAGAGGGCTGACAGGGCAGTTTTTGGAGAAGGTAAAAGATTACGCTTTGGGAGTCCTTTGTACGTTTTGTATGGCCAGAGAAATCGATTTGAAGAGGTGAGCGCTGAATTCAAGAAATATTTAGTTCAAAATTCTAGATTCAGAACAGTTAAGAATGACTGCAGGGCTCTCCTGGTGGCGCAGTTGTTGAGACTCTGCCTGCCGATGCAGGGGACATGGGTTCGTGCCCCGGTCCGGGAAGATCCCACACGCCGCGGAGCGGCTGGGCCCGTGAGCCATGGCCGCTGGGCCTGCACGTCCGGAGCCTGTGCTCTGCAACGGGAGAGGCCACAACAGTGAGAGGCCTGCGTACCACACACACACAAAAAAGAATGATTGCAAAATTTTCCACATAGCAAATGGTCAAAGATGTAGTCCTTAATAATTGTATTATGACTTTTGGGTTGATTGTCTTTTAAAAATAATTTTTATCCTTTAATCCACAGGTCACAGTTTTTATCCACATGAACACACATGGCTTTGTTACGAAAAAGTAAGATTACAAAGTTTTAAAAATTATGATTAAAAATAGATATTTTGGAGGACTGTTTTGATGCTGAATCTTATTCTTCTTCTTTTTTTTTTTTTAATCTTCTTTGGTTTTCATGGATAGTTTTCCCACAGACAGTTGTTGGCATCATCATATGAGGATGATTTCCGTAGAAAGTTGTTGAGTGTTTTGTTCAGAGGTGGATTTTTCGTGAGAGGGGTCTGATGTTTCCGTAAAAGTTGCAAATATTATTTATTTTCTCATTTTAAATAAGTATTCATGTTTCTGCCTAATTTAGCGTTTGTAATTTCGTATTCTTATTCTTAAAGATTCACTTCAAATTATGTAATCTTCAGACCCCATCAAAACTGGACTTGCCTCTGATTTTATATCCAGTTGTTTGTGAATCTAGGGGAAAAATAATTACCTAATTGTGTTAGTTACCCTCAGAATAGAGTTGCCCAATGTGACAGATGAAAAGACAAGATATCCAGTTAGATTTGAATTTCTAATAAACTATGAATAATTTTTTAGTATAAGTATATCCCCAATATTGCATGGGACATACTTATACTAAAAAAGGGTCAGATGGTAGTAGACATTAGGCTGCTTCCTCAAAGTGGCTGTGGGAAGCGAATGTTAATCAGTTGTATCGATAAACTATAGAACTTTGTCCCTTGTCTTCTGTTTCTCTATAGTTTTGTTTTAAACTGAGTATAGTATCTGGTTGTCTCTGGCTGAATCTGATAACCCAGAAAGGCAGAGAAGGGATGGATGTCAGCAAGGCAGAACCATTGAGCCTTAGGACATAGCTCTGGAAGGCATCCATGGAGATTGTCCAACTCCTTCCTTTTACAAATGTGAAGACAAAGGCCTAGGGGCCAGAAAATAGATCAGTATGAGGCCAGTAAGTATAAATATCTTGACACACAAAAATAGTAAATAATAATACAAAACAATTTTAAAGTCTTTATTGGGCCTACATTGCCTTTGGTAACTCTCAAAACACCTCTGCAAGGTAATGGTTATTATTACAATCCCCATTTAGCAGATGAGCAGACTGAGGCTCAGAGAGGTTAAGTAACCTGTCCAAGGCCACACAGCTAGTAGGTGGTAAAATGAGATTTGAGTCTGACTTCAAATCCCAGCCCTTTCCCCTTCTACCAATGTTTACCAAACTGCAGGCATTTGTGTACCGCATATGGCAGTGTACCACTTTCTCAACCTTTCATCATCTGCGTTCCTTCTGTTCTGTGCATGACTTACTATTTTCTTTAAATTGACTCATTTAAAAAATTATAAGTGTATTTTGTAATAGAAAGTGTATACCCTTACTATAGAGTAACAGTTATGTCTCAGAAGAGGGTGACTGTACAAATATATATGGTTAGAGTAATGTTATTCAGTTCTGGGTAGCTTTTGTTACCTGCCTGCGTTTGAAATTAGGACTGATTTCTCACTGTGATTTAATGTTACTTAATGCTATGAACACAAGCCTCCTGAATCATCCCATGTACAACCAGTGGTGTATGGCTCCATACTTAGGAAAACACTGTCCGACACCATTCTAGTTCTCAGTAGATCCTAAGGGCAAGCATCACTGTTCTGGAAAGGATGGCCCTGGAGGCTTAGACTGGGAAGAGGTATTGGGATCTTCTAACCTCTTACTCAGGGCAAGAGTTTTATGTACATCATCCTTGACCAGTGGTAGAACTAACTGAGAAGCAGCTGTTATAATGACTAAGAACATGTATTCATAATAAGCACTGGCTCATCATAAGTGTCATGTAAATGTTGGCTATTATTTGAAACAAAGTATTCCTGCACAGAAAGTGGCTCCAGAGGCAGCATCATGCAGCCATCAAGGTTATAGCTTCTGCCATCAGACTGCCTGGGTTTAGCCCTGGCTGTCCTTAAACTACATTTGTGTAGCCTTGAGTATCATCAGTATCACAGATGAACTCTTGACTCCACATGCTACCTGCTTAGAGAAAGGTTCCAGGCCTCCAGTCCTGTGTATGTCAGGGAGAGCGTCTGTTCCCACTGGCTATTCTAAACTTATTCCACAGTTTCAGTTTGATAGGTTATACTTGAACATGTTTCTGTTTTTATTTCAGTTAACCAGGTGCTGCTGTTCCTTTTGATTGTGACCATCTGTGGGATTCTGTATAAGAAAGTTCATAGGGGGACTGCGCTCAGGAACGAAACAGGTATGCAAAGTGACATAAGCCAGTCACAAAACGTCAAATACTCTGTGATTCCACCAACGTGAGGTACTTAGAGTAGCCAAATTCATAGAGACAGAAAGCATAGTGATGACTGCCGGGGGCTGGGTGGGGGGAGGGGAAAGGGGAGTTGTTTAATGGGTATAGAGCTTCAGTTTTACAAAATGAAAAGCATTAGGGGGATGGATGACAGTGATGATTGTACAACAGTGTGAATGTATTTAATACCACTGAACTGTACACTTGAAAATGGTTAAGATGGTAAATTTTATGTTGTGTATTTTACCACAAAGAAAAAATATATTAAAAAAAAGAAGAACGGAGCAGGCAGGCAGGCATGTGGTCCATCAAGATGAGATACCTAAGAACACAGTTTGAGTCCTTGCGATAGCTGGGTTCAGAGAGAAACAAAAATTCAGTCAGCTTCCAGGTACCTGCTTTTAGAATATCCACCCAAGGCCAAATTTTCAGTTGTGTTGTAGAATGATCAGTGCTATTCAAATTTAACACATATCGGAACCACACAGAGGGCTTGTTCAAGCACAGTCCTGGCCCCGGGTTTTGAATCAGTAGTTTGGGGGTGGGGCTGAGAATTTGCATTTCTGATGAACTTCCAGTTGATGCTGAGGCTGTTGGTTTTCGGACCTCACTCTGAGTGGCCTGCTCTGCATCCATCCTTTTGGAGTCTCTCAATAATTTCGCTTAATGAGCAAAATCGCTGCATTGACCATATGTCCTCCTCCAGCTGCACTGGGGAGCCCGGTTTCCCTCTTCAGGGGTGAATTGCATGGGATGGAACCTCACTTCTCCAAACATACAAAGCCAACACGCTGAAAAATTAAGTAGCACCAGTAGTGTTTTATTTTTCATTAGTTTACTGTTTTATATCAGCAAAATGAATATACTCATTTATGGAAAATACAAAAGAAAAATATTACCTGTAGCTGTATCAGCCAAAGACAAATACAATTAATATTTTGGTGCATTATATACATTCATATTCACACTTTATTTTTAAGCCAGAGGCTTAGGCACTGGGCACACTACAAGGAACAAAATAACGTCCCTGCTCTCGCAAAGCTGACTTTTTCAATATAAAAAAATTCATAAGGACTTGCCTGGAGGCGAGTGGTTAAGAATCCACCTGCCAATGTAGGGGACACGGGTTCGAGCCCTGGTCCAGGAAGATCCCACATGCCACGGAGCAACTAAGCCTGTGCACCACAACTACGGAGCCCGCGTGCCTAGAGCCCATGCCCCGCGACAAGAGAAGCCACTGCAATGAGAAGCCCGCCACCTCAAGGAAGAGTAGCCCCCGCTCACCCCAACCAGAGAAAAGCCCGCATGCAGCAACAAAGACCCAACACGGCCAAAACTTAATTAATTAATTATTTTAAAATTCATAAAAAATTTAAAATATGTATAATCAGGTCTAGATGAACATTAGGAGCCTCTGGAACGTGAATGATTTCCATACAGAGATATGTATGCAGATATTTATAGGGCATTATTGATAGTAGCCCCAAACTGGAAGCAATCCACATGTGAATCAAGTAGTGAATATATAAAATGTGTTATATCCATGCAATGGAGTACTTTTCAACAATAAAAAGGAACAAACTACTAATACATGATACAATATGAATAAACCTCACACACATACTAAATGAAAGAAGCTAGACCAAAAACACCACATGTTGTATGATTCCATTTAAAGGAAATTTCTAGGAAAGGCAAATCTATGGAGACAGAACCACAGGTCAGTGGTTGCCTGGGGCTGGGAGTGGGAGTGGCTTGACTGCAACCCAGCTGAAGGGAAATTTTCTGGTGATGAAAATGTTCTAAAATGGGATAAATTTACTAAATATCATTGAACTATGTACTTACAGTAGGTAAATTTAAATAAATCTATATTAGTCTGCCTGGGCTGCCATAACAAAATACCACAGACTGGGTAGCTTAAACAACAGACATTAATTTTCTCACAGTTCTGGAGGCTGGAAGTCCAAGATCAAGGTGCTGGCAGGGCTGGTTTGTCCTGCAGAGGAACGCCTTCTCTCTGTGTCCTCACGTGGCCTGGTGTCTTCTCTTCTTATAAGGACGCTAGCCATATGGAATTCAGGGTGGGCCTCATTTAACCTAACTGCCTCTTTAAAGGCCCTATCTCCAAATACAGTCACGTTCTGAGGTACTAGGGGTTAGAGCTTTGTTACATATGAATTTTAGGGGTATGCAATTCAGTCCATAACAGTATGTAACTAATGACTCAATAAATTGCTTTGAGAAAGGTAGAGAGAGAGAGAGAGAGAGAGAGAGAGAGAGAGAGAGAGAGAGAGAGAGAGAGAGAGAGAAGGTCATACAAGGTCAAATGTTGTCTGAACTTTGAGCTTGTTACTCCTCATGTTTTACTTCCTGCCCTTAAACCAACACGTTCAGTCGGCAGATCGCATTGCAAATTCCTTTCTCCATGGAAAGAAATGAGTTACTTTTATAATAGCTGTTAAAAGAACTGTGAGGAAATGCACATCCTGACTAATTGGCTATATATTTATATACGATAAAAGTGTTTTCACCACATGAATGGATCCAATAGCACATTTTTATCCCACACAGTGTTAAAATTTAAAAAAAGAGAGGGAATCAGTGTCATGAAATACCACTCAAAAGAACATAGTTGGCATGGAGAGATGGATGTCTGTGGTATGTAAGTGGAAAAAGCACGTTACAGAAGACTATGAAAAGTATGATTTCATTTTTTTTCAGTTTAAAAAATTTTTTTAAATTTGTTTCAAAGTTAAACCCAAGACACACTGACTTCATAGGAAATCCACTGAGAAATGTTTTTCTAGGCTGAACACCTCTTTCCTTTTAGTCTCCCCCCAACAGAGCATGCACATGTTAATTACTTTCATTTTATAATCACTGCTGTCCCACCACTATACCAAGATCACCTAAACTGTGTGTGTAGTATTCTGAATGTTCTTAGTTATACCCTAATTTCACTAACTGCAAAAGATTTTCTGGGATACCCTGTCACTTGAATTCTTTGGCTACTTTTGAAGATGAAGTCCGAAGAACTGTTAAATGATTCTCCTTTGCGGGGGTGGGGGGAGGGTGGTATTTTGGTTTTAAAATAATACATCAAATTTCATGTAATATTTATATAATATGTAGTATATGTGCTTTTGTATGTATATTAAGAAGGGTTTGAGAGGCACATACCACACTGGTAACCTTTGGAATGTGGGCTGAGAGGTCTGCAGAAAACAGTCACCATTTGGATACTCTTCTGTTTGACTGGAATTTTCCAGAAGTGTATGTTAATATTTTATAGACTTTATTTTTTAGAGCAGTTTTAGTTTCACAGCAAAACTGAACAGAAGGTACAGAGATTTCCCCCATACCCCTTTCCACCACACACACACACACACGCACACATGCACACACACACGCACACGCTCACACACACACACACACACACACACACACACACACACAGAGCCTCCCCCACTATTAACATCCCGTACCAGAGTGGTACATGTGTTACAATCCGTGGACCTATGTTAACACATCATTTTTACTAGTGTCCATAGTTAATTTTTTTTTTTTGGCCGTGCTGCGCAGCATGCAGGATCTTAGTTCCCTGACCAGGGATCAAACCCGTGTCCCCTGCAGTAGAAGCAGGGAGTTCTAACCACTGGACCACCAGGGAATTTCCACCAGTGTCCATAGTTTACATTAGGGTTCACCCCTGGTGTTGTACATTTTATGGGTTTTGAGAAATTTATAAGGACATTTATCTATCATTATAGAATACAGAATAGTTTCAGTGCCCTAAAGATCCTCTGTACCTCACCTATTCCATATTAATCTTCACAATTTTTAAAACATTAATTCAAAGAACTAGTGTCATAACATGAAGTCCAGAGGCCCTGGGAAGTCATGTACTGAAGAAAAACATGGTACCATTCTATGTAATCTCCTGATAAGGACATTCCATGGAATCTCCTAACAATTTCCTTGCAATCAGCATGCTGGTGATCCACTCTTGGCCCATTTGGGGTGCAGCAAGTTTATATGTGTGGCTAAAATAGTTCTAATTTGAAATGGGATTCAGAGATTTGGCACTGGGAGTGCAGACATTTCACCTCTTCTAGAAATGGACATTGTTTGATAAGAGTTACTTGTGAGAAGGGTCTAAAGCAATATAATAAATTTCTAGTCCATATGCCATTATTATATGAGATTTTTATGGGCACCAAATGGCTTCTCATAACAAACCTTTTAATGGTCTGGCTCAGGCAGCATTTGGTATAACAGATCCAAGTAGTACAATGGCTGATTCTCAAAGATCTGCTAGGATAGGGCATTGGTGAAGAATCACAGTTGAAAAATCTTCCCATCCTTCCTCCAGTGTGCCTTCATCTGTCATTCTGTCCAGGGAAGACTTCTAGTCAGAGAGCAGTATTTTTGGCTTAGATTAGCTCCCAGATTCTCTGACTGGCAGAGGCTCTTAAGCAGTATAGTGGTGTGATGTGTCTGCAGCAGAGCTGTAAACTCAGTGTTTGACCTTCCCTTGGGGTGCTCTTCTTTCATGGGGACGTGTTCCTCCGAACCTCACTCTGCCCATAGCCAGATGAAGGGCTCTATCTGAGCCTGACATCCAGGTACTGCCCCAGATTTTCAACCCTTTCCTCTTTCTTTGCCCCTAAGAGTCACCCATGAATTATTCCTCTAGGGCCCTGTTCTCTAAGACCAATGCATCATATCTGTTTAGTTGATTTCAGCAAACTTTCATTAAGTGCTTGCTAGATGCCAGGCTCAGTGGGGACAATACAATGAGCTTACAGTCTAGTATAGGAGGCATACACACGAATAGATTCTTCCCATGCAGTGTGGTAAGTGCTCAAATAGGGGTTTCTAATGAATTCACCCAGCCAGCCAGCCAACCATCCAAAATGTATTGAGAATCTACCATGTTCCAGGCACTGGGCTAGCTGCAGAGGAGACAGAGGTGAACAAAATACTGTCCCAGCCTCCACAGAGCTCCTAGTGTTACAGGAGATATAGGAAAGACATGCTACCAAAACAATTGCAGTGCAGCTGGTAAATCTACCCACAGGCAAGGACAGAGTGAGCATGGGTGAGGGCTGAACTAATTTGTGTTAGTGAGCTGTTAAAGGCTTCCTGGGGGCTCCAATGTCTATACTGCATTTGGAATGAATATGTAATAGTTAGACATGCAGGAGGGGATGAAAATAATATTCCAGACATCAGAAACAGCCTGTGAAAAGGCATTGAGATAAGGGACAACATGGTGCCAGTATTCAGGGAACCGCTAGTATTTTTGCAACGCTGGAATAGAAGTAGACAAGGCTAGAGAAGGGAACAGGGACTGGATCCACGTGTGCCAGGAATGGAATGTGGCTCTATCCTATAGAAACCATGGGAGAACTTTAAGCAAAGAAGAAACATAGTCAAATTTTCATTTAGGCAGATCACTTAGATGCCTGCAGGTACCATATGATTAGGCAACATACCACATGATTAGGGGACCTCCCCAAGATGACAGTTTAGTCCAAAAGGAACAGTCCCTTAAGAAATTTTTTCTTCTCTTTATAAAAGCAACCTGTAATTACTTTGGAGAATTTGGAAAGTACAAGAAACACAAATAAGGAAATTAAAATTACTCATAATTCTATAAATAGACATAGATCCATTTGCAAATATGCATGTGTCAAATTGGGATCAAATACTGGAAAGGATTTTGTGTTCTCTCCCCCCCACCCTTAACATTATATTATGAGCATTATCTCATGCCAGCAAATATACTGTGAAAAATTATTGTAGTGGTGGAAATTTCACTTGCGGAGGAAGGTGGTGGAAGGGATGTAGGAGATAAAGAGGGAGGCCTTTCAATATTTCTTAAATTATACAAAGCAGAGTACCCGGTGGTTAGTTTCGTACACGTTTGTTGGATTAAATATCGGCTAAAACTACCCTGGGTCTGAATAATAGAGATTTTGCAAAAAGACATCTGTAAAGAGAGAGCTTTAAGTAAAACTCAGATATCTGTTTGATAGTGAATACTCTACATACTGGTAATTATTATTATTCATACCTGAAAGTTGTGTTGTGGTACCGAAATATGATGTTATGACATTAGTATTTTATATCATAGCCAAGGATCAGAAGAATAATCAATTATTCATCTTATGCATTAGTCATACTTTTTCATTTATCTCCTTTTTTTGCCATCAACTTTTGACTCTCTCAACAAGAGCATGGATAACAGAAAGCAAGATCACAAGCAGTATTTTTTTTTTTTTTTTTTTTTTTTTTTTTGCAGTACGCGGGCCTCTCACTGTTGTGGCCTCTCCCATTGCGGAGCACAGGCTCCTGACGCACAGGCTCAGCGGCCATGGCTCATGGGCCTAGCTGCTCCGCAGTACGTGGGATCTTCCCGGACCGGGGCACGAACCCGTGTCCCCTGCATCGGCAGGCGGACTCTCAACCACTGCGCCACCAGGGAAGCCCACAAGCAGTATATTTTATAGCAATGTAGGCAAGGTAAATATTCCAATTCAGACAAGAGTTGAAGAATGTTGAATCAAATGAGGCTTTTCAGTTCTTCACATATTTTTCAACTGTGTGTATGTGTTAGGCTATCTGATAGGCTATCTGATTTGGAGCTCTTTAAGACAGCTCCAAAATAATAGTGACTTAAGCAAAATAGAAGTTTATTTTCTCTCTCAAGTGAAAGTCTGATGTGTCAGTTCCATAATCATCCAGATCAGGATCCTTTCTATCTTATAGTTTTGGTGTCCTGAAGAGGCAGCTTCCATCTCATGGTACAAGATGGCTGCTTGAACTCCTATCATCATATCAACATTCCAGGCAATGGGAAGGGGGAAAAGAAAAGGGGAGGGCAAGCATGTTCCTTTTAAAGGCAAACTCAGGTGTTGCACATATACTGGCACTAACATCCCATTGGTCAGCACTTGATCACACAGAGCTGCAAGGGAGTCTGGAAAAATATTCTTAGTGGTTGGCTATGTGCCAGCTAAAGTTCCAATGTTGTATTTCTAAGAGAAGAAGGAGAGACTGGGATATTGGAGAATAATCGGCAGGTCTCTTCCCCACTATGCTATCTTCCCCCTGGAGTGTGGAAGGCAAGTCAGACTGTGAAATTCCTTCATGTTCCAAGACTCTGATTTTGATGTTTCCAGATGATGACTCTGAGACTCCTGAGGATATGGAAGATGAGATTCCGGTGGTGATTTGTGCAGCAGCAGGGAGGATGGGTGCAGCTATGGCTGCCATCAACAGCATCTACAGCAACACTGATGCCAACATTTTGTTCTATGTAGTTGGACTCCGGAACACTCTGTCCAGAATACGGTAATCTGTGTACTATAGACTTTGGAGTTTTCTACTTTCTTTTAATTGTCCTTGTCTTTCTTTACATGGATTCCCTTCTTTCTTTGGTTTGATAAATGTCCTTTAAATTAATGAGGGGATGACCTGAGGTTTACTTGATGGCCTGACAAACGTGTTCCTAGCTAAGGAAATTTTAGCAAAGCCTCATTAATCCGATAGGGCAATGCATCATTCTGCAGAAGTGAATTATCTAATGAATGAAGGAAACCCAGTCCTTAAGCAGTTTATATGAGTCTTTCTTTCTAAAAGTTTCTCTTTTCTCTGCTTTCTTAACCTGAGAGACTATTAATATAATATAATAATTTAATATGGCTCAGAATCATCACTAATTATAATTTTTAAACTGCAAAGTGGTCTCTTTCCTATCACACACCATACATAAAACATAAACTGGAGTTGGATTTAAAAGAAATAAACAGGAAATAAAATTCTAAATGTCTTACTAAAATGTGGGATAATTGTGTAATTTTGGTATGGAGAGTGACTCCTTGAGCCCAAGGAAAAAAACTGACAGATTTGACTGCTAATATTTAAAAAGTTTTAACTGGTGAAAAACACTAAGTGAAACTGATCACACAACAGATTAGGCAAGATATTTTCAACATGTATTATAGACAATGGATTACTATCCAAAATGTATAAAGAATTCTTACCAAAAAAATTAAAAAAGATGAGCATATAGTAGAAAAATGAGCACAGAATACAGACAATTCACAGAAAAAAACACTATAAATGGCCAGTAAACACAAAAAGGCATTCCATGTTACTAATCAGGAAATGCAAATTAAAACAATGGCGTGTAATTGCACTCATCAGGACGGTAAAAACTAAATAGGACAACACCGTCCTGTGCAGGAAAATGGACATGCTTATTCCTTGTTTACACAATGTACACTTCATAAGTTGGTAAAGCAATTTTGGGAGGGCAGTATGGCAATATCTCATAAACTGGTATATGCATATATAGTTTGACTCACCATTCCATTTCAACAGCTGGGAATCTGTGCTGCGGAAATTCTAGTACATATGACCAAAAATATATGTACAATCATGTTAATTTCAGCATTATGTGAAGCAGTAAAAAAGTTGTGAAGTGCTTAAATGTCCGTCAGTGAAAGAATATTTAAACGAACTGTGGAATATGATCCAGCTATTAACAAAGAAAGAAGGCATAGAATATCTCCACGACATATTACTAAGTGGAAAATACAAGTTGCAGTACACCTCATATAGTGTGACCCACTTTATGAATGTCTTAATCTGTTTGAGCTGCTGTAACCGAATGCACAGACTGGATGGCTTGGCTTAAAAACAAGAGAAATTTACTTCTCAAGTTCTGGAGGCTGGGAAGCCCAAGTTCTAGGTGCCAGCAGATTCCATGTCTGGTAAGGGCTCATTTCGTGCTTCATAGCAGGCTGTCTTCTCGCTGTGTTCTCACATGGCAGAAGGAATAAGGGAGTTCACTGGGATGAACGTCTTTTATAAGGGGCACTAGTCCCATTCATGAGGGCTTCATCCTCATGACCTAATCACCTCCTACAATTCACACCTCCAAATACCATCACACTGGGGATTAGGTTTCAACACACAAATCTGTGGGGGACACAACATTCAATCTATAGCAATGAAATCAAAACCCCCAAACTGTAAATTTGTACATGTACATATATGTATTTCTGTAAAGAAAAAGACCCAGAAAGATCCCCAGCTGTTAACAGTGACTATTTCTAAGGAGGATGGAGGAAGTGGAGAGAGCAGAGATGAAGGGAAGTTCAAGGTATTTCAAGTTCTGTGAGACTGAGAACACCTAAGCGGAGAAGGTGGAGAGGAGGAGGAAGAGAAAGTGGGGAGCAAGGACAGAAGACTGAGAGGCAAAGGTAAATTCAAATCATCCTTGGAGTCAAAACGGCAGAGTAAACACGATTCAGTCAAAGCAGCAGGTTCAGAAGGCCGGGCTTCCTTACAGTGCTGTTAACCCACGGCAAAGAGAGCACCATCAGGCTTCCCTGGTGGCGCAGTGGTTGGGAGTCCGCCTGCCGATGCAGGGGACACAGGTTCGTGCCCCGGTCGGGGAAGATCCCACATGCGCGGAGCGGCTGGGCCCGTGGGCCATGGCCGCTGGGCCTGTGCTCCGCAACGGGAGAGGCCACAGCAGTGAGAGGCCCGCGTACTGCAAAAAAATAAAAAATAAAAAAGAGAGCACCGTTAACCACAGATGCTGCTTTATAAGAAAGAAGGAACACTTTTTGTTCTTCTAGTTTCCTGTGGAGATTATGTGGATCTGGGGAGATATTTGGTTATTACTGTTTTGCTTCATTTCCTTTGCAGAAAGTTATGTGAATGAAAAAAAAAAAGATTCAAAGCTAAACCAGATGGGGAAAAAATCAGAAGGATTTATAGACTAGACTCTACTAAGGTTGCACATATTTTTAACTTTCTATGGAGGCAAGAGATTGAGGCAATAGGCAAATTGAGGAAAATTTGGAGGTGTGTGCTCGAGGTTGTTTTCTGTTTTTTTGTCATCCCTTTAGAAAATGGATCGAACATTCTAAACTGAGAGAAATAAACTTTAAAATTGTGGAATTCAACCCTATGGTCCTCAAAGGAAAGATCAGACCAGACTCCGCGAGGCCTGAACTGCTCCAGCCTGTGAGTAGGGATCGCACATGCCGGGGATGGTTCTCGGTGAGACCTTGTTCGGTGTGGAACACCAGCCACTGGGATGCCCACAGAATGTTGTAGAAGCCTAACAGTTTTAGATGTCCACCAAACTCTGCTATTTGTAATTCAAAAGCCACCTACTGCAGAAAGGATGTAAGATGGTTTACATAAACCATAATGAAGCTATGAAAGAAGAAAAGAAGCGTAAGAAGATGCAGCATGCATTTATGTGTGTAAATATGCCTGTGGGGCAGGGGAGGGCCCAAGTTGTGAGGCCTAGAAAAAGTATTCCCAGCCCAGAGGCAGTTGTGTGTACCGTGCTGGGACCTTACACTTAGCTCAGAGTATCCCAGCAGCTGAGGAAAAATGGTAGCAAGATGGATTACATACTTCAGAGTATTGACATACTTTCAGGAGACACCAACTTGCTTCCTGGCACTGGGAATCTTAAGGTGTTTTACTGCAAGAGCTCTTACAAAAGGGACCCTCTTCTGCATAAAGAGTGGTGTTTTTGATGGCAGGTGTACAGAAAATGCAGCCACCTTCTACATGTGATTATTATTTAAATCCATCCTTGAAAATTAACTAAATTCGAAGCCCTCTGATGATAAGATCTTTTCCCAATTCCAGATATTTATTACTAAGAATGCTAGCTGAGTTGGGACTTTGCATTATACAGTATTGTAGCTATTAAAACGTTAAGACCCCCATCCTCAGCCCATGCTTCTCTGGCTTTTTTCTGGTTCAAGGAGCTAAGAGGGTGAACCTGTGTGTGTGATGTGATGACGTGTGAGATGAGCTCCACATGCGCACGCACATGTGTGTGTATGCATGTGTGCACATATATGTGCGTGTGCGCACGCACATGTGCGTGTATGTATGTGTGCATGTGGGTGTGCGCGCATGCACACGTGAGTTTATGTGTGCATGCACACATGTGCTGCGTGTATGTGTGCCCGCGTGTGCGCACGCACACGTGTGTGCATGTGTGTTTAAGGCTGTTTTAGTTGACAGTAGTCAAATTACCGAGTGTAGAGGAAGGCAGGCAGTTTGTGGCCAGAAAGATTGACAGCCTCTGTGACTCCCACAGCATCAGTTCACAGAGATGAAAGCGGTGACAGTCTCAGCAGTGGGGGGTTTGGATCTAGAAGAACTGCTGACCAGCGCTGGTTTCAGTCCCAGGGCCCAGGTAAACTGGGCACCAGGAAGCTCAGGCGAGGCCTCTTTGCAGCCTCTGTTTTATTCTGCTCCAGGCCTGGAGCAGAGCAGAGGCCATGGTCAAAGCTGACCCCCCCAGCACACCTATTAGTCACTGGGCCTTCTGTCTCTTCCCCACCATCACTGCTTTTGTTGTTTTAACAGCTGAACTTTGTTCGATTTTATCTCCCTCTGCTTATCCATCAACACGAGAAAGTCATCTATTTGGATGATGACGTAATCGTACAAGGTATGCTCACCGATGCCAAGAACACTGGGAAACAGAGCAGCTGATAAGTAGAATAACCGTCTCTCTTCATTTTTGAAATATCTAGTGGCTCAGTGATTTTGATTGCTTATTAAATTTGGGAGTATAGTGTTGTTGTTAATCAGGAAATACTTTGAAAACGCGTTGATACTTTCTGGGACAATCCAGTTGACTTTCTGAGAGCCACTCTCTGATTGTCAAAGTCTGTAATAAGTAGCTTGTAAAAGTCTGTAATAGGTGGCCTTTCCTTTTTCTGCACGCCTAAAATGTAGGGGGACAAAACCTCACTGATAACATTCTTAGAAGCGAGCTAAGTTTTAGTGTTAAATGTCACCTTCTCTCTCTCGCGCGTGCAAAATAAGACGAGCATTGATGTGGTATGTACACGGCAACAGAAATAAAGAAATCTGACCAGTGTTGATCTGAGCTTATTATCTAGTGGCTTTTTAAATTGATATGACCTATTCTTGTCAAGAAAATTGCCAAGCCACGTGAAACCATGGATCACATACTTTCCCCCACAGCAAAATCAGGGATTGTTTAAGCTCGAAGGCTCTATCTAGCCCTAGAATGAGTGCTATACTATTGTAACTCGTGGTGTTTGTGAATCCAGGGGACATCCAAGAGCTGTACGACACCACTTTGGCCCTGGGCCACGCGGCAGCTTTCTCAGATGACTGCGATTTGCCTTCCTCCCAGGACATACACAGACTTGTGGGGCTGCAGGTGGGCACATGTCTCAGGAATCCTCCCTTTGCCCCTTATCCTCCCTGCACTTAAGAACGAGTGTCATCCTCACCTTGGAGAAGACTGGGGGACTGCTGGGAGGCAAACAGCCAGGGGCCCGGGCTTCCCATTCACATCCCAGCTCTGCTCCCACAGACTCCGGGGCAAGTTACTCACCCCTGCAAGTCCCGCTTTCCTTACCTGAAACGTGGCAACAGTAACATCTATTTGGTTGTGTTTTTGTGAGTTGTGATGAAATAACATGATGTCAAAGTGTCCAGTAAATGCTCCAGGAACGATGGTTGTTATCTGAGTCACTCGCAACCACATTCTATGGCAGAGATGGTGTTTACTGTAAAAGAGACTCACTGAACCTTTGGTTCCGTTTTCAGAGTTTTGACCATTATTCCCCACCCCCCTCCTTTCAGTAGAGGAAAATACTGATTTTGTTCCAAGGTAAAGAGCTCCTTACCCTGGTAGAAATGAAGACAGTCGAACCCAGATGTAACACCAAAACCAAAAGAATGGCTTTACAATACAAGATGCTCTTACGAATCGAATGCTGTTCTTCAAAAAAAGTTCCAGGAAATAATTTTATATGTGTGACATTTAAGCTGTGACACACTTTAAGGCCTAGGCCCTGGGGCCAGACCTGCCGGTCAGAATCTTGGCTCCATCACTTAGTAGCTTTGTGACCTTGGGCAAGTTACTTAATCAGTGGTTTTCTCCCTCATTTCTTAAATAGAGGTAATAACAGTATCCGTACTTCTCTGGTAGGGTTATTGGGAGAGTTAAACATGTAAACCGATCGTATGCAATTAATGAGGTAATATGCGTGAAGTTCTTAGAACAGTGCCTGCACATAGAAAAGTGCTCACATAGTTCCATTACATCCATGTTGTCTTTGAGCATCCCATGAGGTGGGTGAAATAGTGTGTCCTTCCTCATTTTACATTCACTCAAAACTAGCTATTGAGTGCTTGCTATGTGTCTCACACTGTTTTAGGTGCTGGTAACACAGCAAATAAAACAAATTCCACCTTTGGGTAGCTTACATTCTAGTGGGAAGAGGCGGTCAGCAAGCAAGTAAAATATTGAACAGAGGATCAGGGTGGAGGTGGGGTTGGATCTTAAGTTGGGTGATCAGGGAAGGCTCCACTGAGATGTTGTCGCTGAGCCTACACCTGAAAGAGCTGAGGCAACTATCTTAATAGATATTTAGGGGAAAAACATTTCAGAAGAGGTAACAGCAAATGCAAAGGTCCTGAGGCAGGGGTGTGTTTGGTGTATTAAAGGAACAAGGAGGTCAGTGTGGCAGAGGGGTCAAGGGGGAGAATAATGGAAGTTGGACAGGTAATGGGGGCGGGGTAGATGGTGGAGGGCATGGCAGGAATTTTAGGGAGTCTGGGTTTTACTCTGAATGAGAGGGGAAGCCACTGGAGGGGCTTTGAGCAGATGAGTAACACTGAGACAGAGTGGGATTGAAAAGGGTGGAAGCAGGACACAGGTTGGGAGGAGCTGGCAGAAATCCAGTGAGTGGTAATTATGGTTTGGACCAGGAAGGTAGTAGAGACAGTAAGAAGTGCTTGGCTTCTGGGGACTTTCCTGGTGGTCCCGTGGTTAGGACTCCACGCTCTCACTGTTGAGGGCCCAGGTTTGATCCCTTGTCGGGGAGCTAAGATCCCACAAACCATGTGGCGCGGTCAAAAAGCAAAAAAGTGGTTGGCTTCTGAATATATTTTGGAAGATGGGCCCGACAGGATTTGCTGAGATCTGGATGAAAAGTGAGTGAGGAGTCTAGGATGACCTAATGACCTTAGGTGTCTGTCTAACTGGAAGGATGGAGTGGACGCTGAAGCAGGGCAGGTTGTAGGGGAGCAGGTTTGGGATAGGATTGGGGTCAGTTTTGGGGTATAAGGAGAGCTGCCTTCCTAAGCACCCACAAGGACAGATAGAGTTGGCAGATGCAGTAGACCTGGAAATCCAGAGGAGAGGTCTGGGCTGTCTACACGGAGAGATTTAGAGCCATGAGACAAGATGAGGCTGTCTAGGGAGTTGCTGCAGAAAGGAGCAGATGCTGGACATGAGACTAGGGGCACTCAGTTTTTAGAGGCTGGGGAAACAGAAGAAAACTGGGAAAGGACTCCAGGAAGTGGCCAGTGACACAGGAGGAAGCCCAGGTGCTGCATGACGGTCTCAAGAAAGTGGTTATTTTCCAGAAACAAAAGACGCCTTGGTCAAAAGCACACATATCCTCTTCCTTTATAGAACACGTATATGGGCTATCTGGACTACCGGAAGAAGACGATAAAAGACCTTGGCATCAGCCCCAGCACGTGCTCTTTCAATCCTGGTGTGATTGTTGCCAACATGACGGAATGGAAGCACCAGCGTATCACCAAACAATTGGAGAAATGGATGCAAAAAAATGTAGAGTATGTGTGGCCCTCTTCCATTTTTTCCATGCTTGGGAGTAAAATTATTCCATTAATTTTCTATGCATAGCTCAGGGGTTAGAAATATTTCAGACATCTGAGGTCAGATTTTCTTACAGAGGCACTGTTGAGAAAAAAGGGAGCAGTGGATGAAAAATCCGTCCTCAAACGATATGTCATAGGAGGTGAGATCCTGTGCAATCCCTTATTATACCAAACATTTTCTAATAAATTGTTTAGTAATGTGATTTTTAAATCTTCTCCCAGAATTCTAGTGAACCTTTTTGACTGCAAATCATTTATCTTAGTCGAGTTTCTCCTTCTTACATAGATTTATTTTTAAGAATTATTTTATAAAGTCAACTTTTTAAAAAATAACACTTAACACAGGCTTCCCTGGTGGCGCAGTGGTTGAGAGTCCACCTGCTGATGCAGGGGACACCGGTTCGTGCCCTGGTCCGGGAAGATCCCACATGCCGCGGAGCGGCTGGGCCCCTGAGCCATGGTTGCTGAGCCTGCGCGTCCGGAGCCTGTGCTCCGCTACGGGAGAGGCCACAACAGTGAGAGGCCTGCGTACTGCAAAAAATAAAAATAAAAAAATATCACTTAACAACATTTAATGACACGGCCTTAAAATTTATAATCCATGCATTGACAGAATTCCAAAAACTAATTTAGAAATTCACAATACCAATTGGAAATTTTAACATACTTCTCTCAGTAAATGATAAAGACTAAAAATTAGAAAGCTTATAGAAGAGTTGAACAAGACAATTTACAAGCTTCATCTTTATACATATTGATAAGACATTTTAAATATCAAAGAACTCATATAAACTACCTTTTTATTGTAAATTAATTAAATGCAATATCATTAGCAAAAGAAATATGATGGGGAAAACATTATAGGCCATGTTTGAAATTCATAGACAGAAGATAGTATTCCAGAAAAGCAGGTTCAGGAAGATATTTCAACATTTTAAGGAAGGGAGAGAGCAGGTATTACACCTGTATTGGTTAGTGGGTAAGCCTACAACCAAAGGCCCTGTGAGTCTGGTTCCTGGAGACATCAGAGCAATTGATCCTTGTACTGATCCCACTGTACTGAGTTCAGGAACACACCTGGACTAAACTCACGTTGGCCTGTAGGGGTTGAGGGAGATGCCTGAATGTACTGTATTGAACTGCTCTCGGTAATAATATTATATAAATAAGTGTGATGATCTCAGGCATATATTCCAACTAGCCTATGCTCAGACTTCCTCTGGCCTGTTAAGATTGAGAATGCTGGGTTTCCTGAACGGTGATATTACCCTCATTCACTTAGACATTATAATCCATAACTGCAGGATCTTAGGGTGTGGAAATTTGCCCTTCCATCTTTCCTGGAAAATGTGCTGTGTATCCTGACATCGCTAACTTCCTTAAGGATCCTTTAGAAAAATGAATCCAGCTTGATTTCCTAAAGCAATGTCTGTGTTTGGTCTTTCGTCAGTTTAAGCCCCCAATGAAATTTATTAAGTCCTGTTTGTAAAGTCAACTTTTTAAAGATTGAATTTTTTGTATCAACTTTAGAATTTTTTTAAAATTTATTTTTGGCTGCGTTGGGTCTTAGTTGCTGTGCGCGGGCTTTTTCTCTAGTTGCGTTGAGTGGGGCTACTCTTCGTTGCGGTGCGTGGGCTTCTCACTGCGGTGGCTTCTCTTGTCGCGGAGCATGGGCTCTAGGTGCGCGGGCTTCAGTAGTTGTGGCACGTGGGCTCAGTAGTTGTGGCTCGCGAGCTCTAGAGTGCAGGCTCAGTAGTTGTGGCGCACAGGCTTAGTTGCTCCGCGGCACGTGGAATCTTCTGGGAACAGGGCTCGAACCCATGTCCCCTGCATTGGCAGGCGGATTCTTAACCGCTGTGCCACCAGGGAAGTCCTAGATCAACTTTAAAATATGCATAATACATTGACTGACTTAAAGTTAAGAAAAGTAAAGTAAAATAAAGATTGAATTTTTAAATCATTTTTCATCATTGAAGTTTTAAGAGAGAAAATAAAAATAACACAACTACTATTATCATGGCATTGTATATCTTGTCCATCTTTTTTATCTGGATATTTTTAATATTATCATAACTTTGAATTTGTGAGTGAAGTCATTCTAAATAATGTAGGATCAGAATTTGGGATCTTCGAAGTTTGCCATAAAAAGGCCTGAGAAGTAAAATGGCAAAATATTAACACTCTGTGAATCAAGGTAAAGTATATGGGAGTTCATGGTATTCGTCTTACAATTTTGTGTAGGTTTAACAATTTTCAGAATAAAAAGTTGGAGAAAAATGAAAGACCATAGTTATATAGTGAGGGACTGTCTTATACCTTTTAAAATGATTAGATTCTACTTCGTCTGAGTCTGTGGGACTCCAGGACAAATGTTGCTTTTTTATTCTGTTTCTTAGGGAAAATCTCTACAGCAGCTCCCTGGGAGGAGGGGTGGCCACCTCCCCAATGCTGATTGTGTTTCACGGGAAATACTCCACCATCAACCCCCTGTGGCACATAAGGCACCTGGGTAAGTATTTCAGAAGAACACCAATGTGCATTTTATAGACCCAGTGAGCACCAAGGTGAGGAGTGTGTGCACCAGCTTCCTCAATTCAGATCCTCCAGGTGACCTTGGAGGTAACCTTGGACACGTTACTTAAGCCTCAGATTCTGCAAATGCAGGTGATAAAAATGACCTGAGAGGTGTGTTTCTAGGAATTCAGGAAAAGCAATTAGACTCATGCTTAGCATATAGTATGTGCTTGCTAAACATGAACTATTGTTACGATGGAACTTGCACTGTCAGAACTTTTTCACATCCCTTTATTTCCCTCTTGCAGTAGCCCATAGTGGACAAAACCAAATGAATTACCATAATAGTTTATGATGAATTTAGATAGCCAGCAATTTCTCTTTTAAAAAGAAGTTGTTTAATGACTGTGCACTACGTGAGTCCCTCAAGTCTTTTATTCACTCTTCACTACAGGAGTACAGGCTCTGGGGGTATGGACCGGAATCCCAACTCTGCTATTTTCTATGACCTTGGGCAAGTTACTCAAGCTCTCTGTGCCATAGTTCCTTCACTTGTAAAAGGAAGCTAATAGAACCTTATGTTTTTACAAGGAACAAATTACCTAATATGTGTAAACTGCTTAGGACAGAGCCTGGCACAGAAGACATTCACATTCATTCAAACATATGGCCACAACCCATTAGCCAAAACCACTGGGCCAGATCTGTTTAGAAATATAGAAAGGTTTTGAATTTTTAAAAGGTAATGTTGTGCACATACTTATATTATGCAGTACCGTGAGAGGGTTATAGATTTTGCTGCCAAAGAAGTTATTAAAAATCTTTTTGTTTTCAGACATTTGGGGATTGATTATTTTAGAACTGGAGACAATGGAATGTGGACTTATATTTACCAGGTGCCCATACACTGCCAAGCCCTGGGCTAGGCTCCAGGGATAGACGGTGAACATTACTTCTCTCAGAACAATCCTGCAAGGTGATATGTCCCCTACTCTCCCTTGTAAAAGGAAAGACAGACAAAACTGTGGAAGTTGGGTTACTGTCTCCTCTGAATGATGCTGTGTAGATTTGCTTCTGCCTCACCAGAATCTCCCGAGTTTTCTGAGCATCCGTATGCATAGAAGAGTGACACGGGGACATTAAGGACACTAATATTCTGTCTGATTCGCTTTATAATAATGTTGGGTTCACTGTTAGGTCAAACATCAACATTTCCATGTGATGAGTGTGTAGAAAATCTCATTAAAGTGGAATATCTATTAAAATGTTGTGTAGGAACAGCTATGCGGAACTTAGATAGATAGGGTTAGAGCAGTTTATGATCTTGGAACAGAGACTCAGAATTACATTTTATGAACCATCTAACTTATTGACAAGTAGGAAGGAGCAGAATCTTCCCAAGGGAGAGAAGTCATTTTTCCTTGTAGAACAGAGCCTACGTCTCTGCTGAACGTTTTGGAATCAGGGATGGTCTGCAAAGTAAAGCTACACAGAAATCATTTGAAAAATGATTCCGTTTTAGAGTTTGTTGAAAGCAGAAAGCAGTGTTAACACTAATGGGTATTAAGTTTGGGTCTCAACAGGTAGGTTTAAGATTTTTTAAATTTATGAAATTTATTTAGCTAAAAGCAAAACTGCAAGCCCCTACAGAGTCCTTCAGTCGTGGGGCTGAGAGACAGTGTCCTACTTCCTGGAGACTTCCCACATGAAAGCTTTGCTCCCCAGAGGGGCATTTCCTTGTATAGATTCTTTGGAAGTTGATAATTATTCCAATTCTGCTACTACAGCCCAAACACTAGCTCCTCTTCTGCGACTCCCTGCACAGCTATGTTTATGAATAATGAAAGAAAGGTTTGGAGGGGGGTGTTTCCCCCTTACGTCATATGTTAAATGAGAATAATAATATTCTAGCTATTCATCCTCTCTTGACTCAGTGGACTTTCAGTTTGTTTTTTAAAAACACCACATTCTCTTTCCTAGAAAGAAAATGTAACATGATAGAGATATTTAAAAAATTTATATTCACAAGACCTTAATGTACTTCTGGAAGAGATATTCTAAAAATATTCTGATCAATAACAATATCAAGGTAAATGTGTAGCCTCTAAGCGATTACTTATGAGGAGAGTAATATTCAAATGGAGGCAGCTGTTTGTTAAAAAGTAGATCTCATTCTCAGTCACATTTTATAGGGTAAACACAAGACTGTGTAAAAGAGAATGCTGCCATATTAAGGACGGAAAATGCAGAGAAACAAGAACTATAAACTCTGGGTGGGAGGGAAATTAATACAGTCTTTGGGGGACAATTTGACAATCTCTTATCAAAATTTATAAGGCACAGACCCTTCAATCTAGCAGTTCCATATACAAGATTTTATCCTACAGATATTATCTGTACAAGATATGCATAGAAGACTGTTCATTGTAGCATTGTTTATGCTTGTGAAGGGATAGAAACAGCTTAAATGTCCTTAATAAGAAACTCACTCAACAGTCATATATCCATTCTATGCAGTCATTAAAAATGGTTCAGTGAATTCACATGTGCTGCTGTGCAAAGTTTTCCAAGACAGTAATTTTAAAAGGCAGGGTACAAAAAATACACACACACACACACACACACACGTACACAGGTATACAGGTAGAACATTACTGGAAGAATTTCACGAGAAACTCTAACAGTGGTTATTTTGGAAAATTAGGGTAGGTGGTAAATTCTTCATTGCATACCCATTGATTTGTCTGCTTTCTTTTTTTTTAATGATGAACTTGTATTGAATTTTTAATATAAAATTTTAATTTCCTAACAAACCTATTACTTTCCTCTAAACACAATGAAGGCTGGAATCCAGATACCAGATATTCGGAGCATTTTCTGCAGGAAGCAAAACTACTCCACTGGAATGGAAGACATAAACCTTGGGACTTCCCTAGTGTTCACAACGACTTATGGGAGAGCTGGTTTGTTCCTGACCCTGCAGGGATATTTAAACTCCATCATCCCAACAGCTGATATAACATGACATTTTAAATATTTCCTGTATAAGTAATGTGGAATTGTCCATTTGTAGCCTAGTATACCACTGTTCTTTTTGAACAGTACCTTTGATACAAATGATCCACAAAAACAAAAAACCCTACTGTGTACAAATAGTACCTTGAATCATATAGGTATTGATTTACTTCCTTAAGTACAACTGGCAATTATAGAAGATAATGTGAGTGAAACATGCTATTGGGAAGAAATAAACCCAGATAGATTTCAGCAATCAATTTGCTTAACTCTGAATGAAAATTATAGCCACAAATTTAAAACATTTCTAAATATATTTTTCACATGTAGATTTTTTTTTTTTAATTTTTCCGGACGCGCAGGCTCAGCGGCCATGGCTCACGGGCTCCGCGGCATGTGGGATCTTCCCGGACCGGGGCGCGAACCCGTGTGCCCTGCATTGGCAGGCGGACTCTCAACCACTGCGCCACCAGGGAAGCCCTCACATGTAGATATTTTTTAACAGGTTGTCAGTCTTGTCTTGGGTAGAACAATATATTACATTTAAAACAACATGAAATGTCTGAAAAAAAAATATTCATAGATTTTTAATGATTTTCATTATATATTATTCTACATGTTAAATATAGTAGAAGACAAACTGATCTCAGGTTAACGAGGGGAAAGAATACCAGTAAGTCTTGCTAAAGAAGACAATGCAACTTAAGGATAATCATCTACAATATTTTTTATTGTAAAAACCATCAGATTTTCAAATGAATTTAAAAACTTTTTAAATATTATTTAATGAAAAAGTCTCATATTGTTGTATATAGGGTATATCAACATTTACTGTTCATCTGTCATATTTAATGAAAAACACCATTATTGTATGCTTGAAAAAAATCTTCAAACCCATTCTCTAGTGTGTGTCCATCATAATTTAAAAGGCATTTTCTCCACTCAAAAAAATCTGTGTAAGGCTGTAATTGTTAAAAACCAAAGCAATACCTAGTTACATGCTTTACAGAGTCCCAGGAAAAAATAATTAAATTGTTCCTAATCCCTGATGCAAGGCACTTCAAAGCACCTGCACAAAACATCCATGTAAACAGCAGTACAGTACATGATTTAAATAACACGAATGACTTTTACACAGCTTTACCTAGACTAAAGGAAAAATAAAATCCATCATAGCTACAGCTACAAAAGCATGGTAAGATTCACAACAATAATTTGTATCTCTTATTACAAAAAAAGAAAACCAGGCTATATAACCTTTTAGAAAAACAGAACCTCATAAATATTTTCATATCAAGAAACAGCATGCTCCCTGGGTAGGAATAAAATCAGAATATTCAGAAGTGATCAGGAGTAAATGCAACTGGCATTTCTGAATACCCAGCTTTGATATCCACCAGGCCTAGTAGTCTGGACTATTTGTAGCACCATGGAAAATGCATTAGAAAATCACAAAGGTACATTACTTCAAAGTAACCTGGCCATGAGGTTCACTTAGTCCACAGTAACAAAGAGCAATGATGAAGAGAAAGAATTTTTAAAAATTACTGGCTTATTCGATTTACCTAGCAAGAAAAATCCTGTATTATTTATTTTAGTACATCTCATGTACATAAAGCACCAGTTTAAATAAGATTATCAAACACCTCCAGCATCTTGTTACTCAGTCTGAAAGTTCATTTCTCATCATTTCCATGTTACATGCTTAAAGCCAAGGAGGATAAAATTTGAATGGTGATAGATACTGAGAGAGAAATTCAGTTCCTTCCCTATCAAATGTATGTCTCTCAAGTACAACACAGATGAAGCAGCGAAATTTAAAAGGTCTTCTGCGCTCTCTGGAACTTACCATCCCAGCAGAATAGTTTCTCCCTACTAGAGGACCAGCACCTGGGGGTGAGAGGGCCAAAGCCAGGCCTCATGGCCCTGACATGGAAGGCCGGGTTAGCCTTGCTGCTGCAAGGCCATACTCTCCATTTCTACCACCAAGCAACTCTCACAAACGCTCACCCCTGGTAAAGCAAGGAGGTCTGAGTGTGAATACAACTCAGGAAGCCGGTCAAACACCACTAAAAACTACCCTCCGCTGAGGGTTAACCTCACAGATGAAAATCAGCACATTTGCCTCTTTACCCGTGGGAGTCTTATCATCAGCATGCCCTTCTTACGCATGAAAGGGATAACGGTGCGTCTAAGTTTATGCACAGTTAATAATCAAGTGTAAATATGCAGACTCATTTTTAAATTACAGGTTAAAAATGACTCCCAAAAGAAAATCAATTTCTTCATAAATGAAAGATAGTTTATAAAAAGCTGGAATGATGATTAATTCCAATACAAAAACTCATACACAAAAAACTCTACTTTCTCCTTCCAAAGTACTTAGGTCCGTAAGTAGTTCTACTGTCCCATGATTACACCACCAGAGTAAAATATGAATAAAATACTTCAGTTAACAAACCACTCTGAGGTGGTGTCAAGAGGGCCACTTCTTGACAACTGCATTAAAACTGCAGCATTTAAGCAGGGCAGAGAAACACCATTCTTAAGCATGGTTTCCTTCTTCCTGTTCTTGCATCCCACAGTGATTATTAAAGGAAGGAATCTGGTCTGTAAATGACTGGGTCATCCACTGCCCATTTGGAATGTCACTGAAAGTTGATCCTCCGCTGTCAGCTGCTGGCAGGAGCGGGGTGGGGGTGGGGGGAAGGGGGGAAGAATGTTAGTTTATTCTATTTGAAAGCTTTAAATGATCTAATTAGGAGATTTTAACAGTCCAGTGAAGGAGAGCTGTTATTAAAATAGTTAAGCAGCCTTCTTGAATACAATTGTAAATTTCTCTTCTGTTTTAAGATATGGACTGGTAAATCCTCATTTGTTATCCAAGGAGGGAAATGCACTTAGGATGACTTAGAGTCAGTGACTTAAAGAAAATGAGCTGTAAAAGCTTGGGGAGTTAAACACCAAATAACAATCGAATTTTCACTCTACGTCACTAAATAGATTTTTGTATTTCCGTTCCCATTCTTCAGGAATTTACTCTCTCTAAAAAAACTTCTTTCCCCAATCCTGGCAAAACCAAGTCTTTGAAAGAAACAGACAGATGGAGGGGACATACTCAGCCCATCTGAAGAGAAGCTGCAAGGTTCACTACTGCACGGCTTTTCACTATAAGCACCACCGTATGCTGCTTCATAACCCGGATCATACTTTTCTTCCTTCACAGCCATCTTCTTTGCATCCTCTGTGAGAAGGGTAAAAGGGATTTAAAACTGATTTTGTATAACAATTTTGAAGATAACTTTATTCAAAAAACATTATCGTGAACAAATCTTTTTCTTGAATGTCACAACTGAGACACAACTTTTGCTTTAAACTCTTTGTAACATAAACCAAATTAACTCATAAAAGCTGTCAAAACCTATTAGATTTAATTCGAGGTGAGCTGCACTGTTTCTTGGCTCCTAGACATCTGCAGGAGCGCCCAGATGAGACAGGAAGTCCTTGGGAAAAGGATTTTTTTTTTTTTTTTTTTTTTGCGCTCTGCGGGCCTCTCACTGTTGTGGCCTCTCCCGTTACGGAGCACAGGCTCCGGACGCGCAGGCTCAGTGGCCATGGCTCACGGGCCCAGCTGCTCTGCGGCATGTGGGACCTTCCCAGACCGGGACACGAACCCGCATCCCCTGCATCAGCAGGCGGACTCCCAACCACTGCGCCACCAGGGAAGCCCGGGAAAAGGATTTTAATAGAGACTAACACCTGTTATCAGAGCACTCTGGCTGCTAATATAATTGTTTTCTTCTCTCCTGCTTAATTTAAAATTCACAGCATACTTTCTATAATGTAGATACACAAGAAACGAACAGGAGTGACAGTGGTAACATACCTTGGGCTAGCCGCAGGTCAAATGTATATTGCACCTCTTGGATGTCTGTGTTTCGCTCAATGCCTTTCAACTGATCTCTTAAGTCTTTCAGCTTAATGTAGTAATGAACTTTGTCCTGGGCTCGAGGAAACTGAGCACATCTTGCACTGGATGATGGCATAACATAGCAGAGCTAGAATCATAACATTTTGTAGTTATAGAAATCTTACAATTCTATTGAATCCACTCATCTTGAGATTAGAAAATCTGTCTTTCGGTTAATAACTTGATACTTATATAAATATATGCAAAATCAATAAAAGTAGCTGTGTTTGAGTTCAAATTTGTAATAATTACTTTGTACAAAGTCAATAAATCAAAAACAGTGAGGCTTCCCGCCTCCCCCAGTGATCGTACAAAACGACATATAAGTATACAATGAAAAGTCTTTCCTCTAAATTCTGTTTCTATCCACCTAGTTCTCTTTTCCAAGGGCAATCAATTGCTAGTTCCAGAGGCTTTCCATGAATATACAATCAAATAAATGTATCTGATATATGTACTCTCCCTCACCCCTTTTAAAAACACACAAATGGCAACATGCTCTATTCCCTATCCTGCACCCTGCTTTTTTTACTCAACAATGTATCTCAGAGATAATTCTGTATCAAATTCAGTATCAGGTGTCTATATCAGAGTAAAACAAGCTTCCTTTTTTATAGCTGTGTAGTAGTTTCATAATTTAACCAGAGCCCACCTGTGGGCATTTAGGTTGTTTCCAATCTTTTAATATTATAAGCTGTAGTAAAAAACCTTGTATATATTTAATTTTGAACATGTGTGAGTCTATCTGTTGGATAAATTCCTAGAAGTGGAATGGCTAGGAAGAAAGATATTTGCATTTATCATTTTGGATGATGATGACAAATTGTCCTTCACAGAACATAAAATATATCAGGATATATATATCTTATATAAAAGAGTGAGGCTGCTGAATTTTGGACTTTCCAGCTGCAATTTTTTACAATTTTTAAATTGGCCTCTGTACCATATATTACAGAAAAAAACCAAACCGTTATTGACTTATTTTGTTTTGTTTATGCAGCATTTAGAAAATACTGATTCAGAAAGATATGTAGGTGCAAACGCTACCAGGTTTTGTAAGAGCACATTTTCCAAGCTCAAGATAGTCTTCAATTAAAGTGATCCAGAAACTTGAAAAAGTAGATTTTTTCAAAGCTGGATCACTAGTATCATCAGTAACTCTGAATACTTCATGATAAAGAATAAATTTTATAACATAAATGCACTCACAGATCATTGTAAGAGCTAAAACTACCTATCTCGATATGATTCAGGTTCACTTATTATTGCACTACTATGATCACACATCCAAGAGACATACCTGAGCCTCATCTGGCATTTAAGGGACAATAATGCAGTACTTTACAGGAAGTAGTGAACTCACCTGTACAATTTTACCCAAGTAGACAAGGGTAGGCTGCAATTTAAAGAATGACCAGTGCTACAACCTACTTTATCAATCACGTATTTATTAGTTAAAAACAGAAGAAATTTAAAAAGAAGTTAAAATATATATTGGTGGCAGAAACTTTATTCTGAGGTCTCCACAAAAACTTGTCAGCACGTTGGCTTCTCGTCATTTAAAATGCTGTCTATAACACAGAGGTCTGTGCATGTGTATTTTTATTTTAAAAGTTGTAAACAAAACTTAAAACTATATTTAAGAAGCAAACTTTGAATCAGATGCCTGCATAAACTCCACAGAAATTATAGAGTTTGAAAACCAATGTGTTATTTCATGATGCCTTTATGTATAAAGACAATAGCACCAAATGCCAATCAGGTTGGCTGGATGCCTGTCTGCAATGGGGCTGTTCTGTTTATATGGCTCTAACATGAGATTGGGCCAGGATATATAAACGGGAGGTGATTAGCAGTTTCACTAATCGGGATCATGTCTATATTTACATGTTTGTTTCACAACCGAATAAGGGCTAACCCACTTGAATTTGACAAGAATATGCCATTAAATATATTTTGAATGAGCTTGTGAGCCAGCTCCTCTTGATATTTTAGCCCAATAACATAACTAACATAATGTCATAAAGACATTTATCTGACAAATGTTTCTTTTTCGAATAAAACTGAATTAATTTGCAACTGTTACTTCAAGTTGATATGTAGATATTATTCCACAAAATACAGTGTTTTTTTTTCACGGCATAAATTAAAAATGGACAGAACAAATAAAAAGGGGAAACTAGCTAGAGAAAATTCATATTTAGTTGATTTACAAATGTAGTTTTAAGGACTTACAGTTTCTGTGTCTGGTATCTTATGCGGTTGAAGTCCAAATTCTAAGTTCTTAACTTTTACTCCAAAAACTTCCTTACTAAAAATTTCATAAATACCTAAAATGAAATACAAGCATATTTACATTGCCCATAATGTTAGCAAAGAAAAAAGATAAAATTTAAAAGTAAATCTTACATTTTCCATTAAACACTGCTATTCGTGGCTGATATTTCTGTAATTTCTGCACTAGAATACGTCCTCCTTCACGAAATTCTTTACTAAAATCGAATTAAAAAGTAGTCAAAATATAAATATGGCAATATTTATAATACGCTAATTTCAGATAGCTTTCTATAAAAGATCAAATCATACAACTGTTAAGCTCAGCTTAAACTAGATACATAGGATACTCCTAGAGTACATGAGGCACCCAGCATGACCAAGGTTCCAACCTATAAAACCGAATGTTATGCAATCACCTGGAAAGATCCTTGCTGCCTGGTGTTGTCCTTTCCACCATATTGGTAAATCCAATACCATATTTTCCTGGTAAAGTGTGATCATCCATGTGATTCAGTTGGACCTCACTCAGCCCTGACATAAACAGACACTTCCCTGTGAAAAAGAGAGAGTTCAGTTTATTTCTGTAGAAGGTCAAAGGTTTTTCTGCCCCATGTATTGATGTGGGTCTACTCTTGAAATTAAAAAAAAAAAAAAAGATTTCGGATATTAAAAAAATTATAACATAGGTCAAATACCATACCAAGCAATTACTATGGGCTGGGTGCTGTGCTAAGTCCTTCACATGGATTACCTCATTTAATTGTCGTAACTATGAAATATTACTATTATTTTTCTCCTTTTTACAGGGGGTCAAAGTAAATGCTTGTTGGGTACACAGCTAGTCAGTGTAGTAAACTTCGACACTGTTTAGCTCTTTAATACCTGGAAGTACCACCACCTGCCACTGGAAAACCCTAAACAGATAAACATACACCAATGGACTCAGGGCATTTAAACATCTTGACAGTGGAGAAAATGAAAAGTTCAAACTTCTCCAGAAATTTTGTTTTCAAATAATGGAGACAACATGTTATTAGTTGCAAAAATACATTACTACCATTTGTCCTAAAGGTTTTTAATGCTGTTTACTTAATCAGCTAGTGTTTCCTGATTGTCTACTGCACGCCTTGTCTATTAGGCAGTGTTATAATAGATAAGACGATTTATATATAGGACAATACAACAGGAGTTATACTTGGTCTTAAAGCTCACTCTACAAGTATGAGGGCCTTCAATACTAATTTCTGCTAGATACAAAGCATCTGTGGAGAATGTCTCCAATCAGAGTCTGTCTTAACTATTACAGCTTGATTGCCAATGCATTTCATTCCTCCTAGGAAATAAGATGAGCAGAAATCTGGAAAGGTAAGTATTCTGTCTGTACTGGCACAAGGATGCACTATTGTTACTATTCTGTACATAAAAGAATAGTAACAAAAAAGAAAAATCATTTTTAAAAAAGGTGTTAAAACTCACTGAAAACAACTCAAACAAAAGAGAAAGTACTCCTTTTTCATGCCCCTCCACTATTTTTGTGTGTGTGCCGTACGCGGGCCTCTCACTGTTGTGGCCTCTCCCGTTGCTCCAGATGCGCAGGCTCAGCGGCCATGGCTCACGGGCCCAGCCGCTCCGCGGCATGTGGGATCTTCCCAGACCGGGGCACGAACCCGCGTCCCCTGCATCGGCTGACGGACTCTCAACCACTCGCCACCAGGGAAGCCCGCCCCGCCACTCTTATACACCAAAATGTTAACAGCGCCAGATCATTTCAAACCTTTTATTTTTGTGTAAAAACACATAGAAAAGATGTATTATATTTACTCAACCATATAGTTTATTTTTAAAAAACACAATTTGGTTTAAAAAAACAAGACCCAGGGCTTCCCTTGTGGCGCAGTGGTTGACAGTCGGCCTGCCGATGCAGGGGACACGGGTTCGTGTCCCGGTCTGGGAAGATCCCACACGCCGCGGAGCGGCTGGGCCCGTGAGCCATGGCCGCTGAGCCTGCGCGTCCGAAGCCTGTGCTCCGCAATGGGAGAGGCCACAACAGTGAGAGGCCCGCGTACCGCAAAAAAAAAAACAACCAAGACCCAAACTATTGACAAGAATATCTAGTTTAAAAGTAAAATATTAAAAAAGGTAGCCACAGGGACTTCCCTGGTGGTCCAGTGGCTAAGACTCCATGCTCCCAATGCAGGGGGCCTTCCCCTGGTCAGGGAACTAGATCCCCCATGTTGCAACTAAGAGTTCGCATGCCACAACAAAGATCCCACATGCGACAACGAAGACCCCATGTGTTACAACTAAGACCTGATGCAGCCAAATAAATAAATATTTTTTAAAATAAAAAAATAAATAAAAAAGGTAACCACTTACAAAAATGGTTTCCAGGTCCAGGGTAATGATGCCCTTTGTAAGCAGCCATTAGTCCTGGGTTTATGCCAATCTACAAAACAAAATGTTTGTACATTTTAGTCTTGAAAAGTAGGCTTAAGTCTTAGGGCTTCCATGGAGGAGTGGTGGATAAAACTGAATTGATTAAAATAAAAATCTAATCCAGCATCAGAAGCTATTGCTTTATCAAGTACCAACTCGACCTGAACAAAGTATTCCATTTTGAGGAAAGAGGTTTCCTTTATATTAAAAGTTTTGGTGTTGTTTTTAAAAACCAGTCTGACTCCCTCATATCCCCAGCAGCCTCACCCCCAACTGGGCCGGAAAGAAAGAGGAGCTGGAGCAATCAATCAACCTGATCAGGTCCAGCCACAAGTCTGCTTCTCAACTCCCAACAAGCAGCTGACTCCACATCATCTACACAGTTGTTTCCATGCTAATGCTGCTTACAGTTACTGACAAAAATCAAAGTTCAGAATCAGTGTTATCATTTATGGAGAACCCACAGGGGTCATGCAACCTAAGTGAGTCACGTGGATTATTTTATGTAATTGCAATCCCTATGCCAAAGGATCCACCTTCATCCTATCATCACCCCTGCTTCACCAATGAGGAAACTGGTGTTTAGGAAGGTTCAGGCTTGTCCGTGGTCATACCCATGTGGCAGGATGTGAAAGCAGACAGCCCTGCCCCGGAGCCCACCCTCTTAAATTCACCCATATAATACAACCTTAAGAAGGTGACTCCATTTACTACCAAGAGGATCTTAGAAATGGTTCTTTTCAGCATAATGCTATTTGCAAGGATATGGTTAAGTAAAGTTAATCCACTAATGCTACTTATAAAACCAAAGGAGAACAAATATCCTTACAATCACAATGTCCAGATTGAAGGTCAAAATGTCCGGTAGAGTCTTGGTCAAAAGTTCAGCTTCTGAAACACCATTGAAGCGGTCTACTTTTCTTTTCACTTTAAATGTGTCTGTAATTTTTTCTTGCTTTTCTTTTGATTTTGTGGACTTGCCAGATTTTTTGGCTTCAGCGGGTTTTCCGGGTTCCACCGGGGTTTTTGGTTCCTTTGTTCTGGGTTTTCTTTTCCTTCCTTTTGGAGTCTCTGAAACACAATGATTTCCAAGACGTAGATGCAAGAAACCTTAACTTACAAGCTTTGTGCAACCTTCCCAGAAAAGTCACCCCATCAACATCCTTTCCACCTTTCTCTCTCTCATTTCCCAACGTCACTCTCCTCTGCAATACCTCCGCCTCCCTTCTGGGTCTATGTGGCCTCAATCCCACCCTCCTTCCTCTACTAGCTGTTCTTGGGATGAAACGTCCTTTATAATCATAGATTGATTTTCCACACAATATTACCTGGCATCTTGGCCTCCCCAGGGACACAAAGTAGCTATGTACCATTTTATAAGAATTCTAATGTAAGTACATAAATAGTTAAGTCAACAAATGAAAGAATAAATAGATAGAAAAACAGGGAGGAAGGGAAACATTTTAATTCAGTTTCCCTGTAATTTCCAGCAGGACTCAAATGGCTTGTGGGCTTGTTTTAGGGACTGAGCGTATAACCTGTTCCCCACACAGTCGAAGGGGTGAATTGAGACATGCTGGGGATGAACTCTCTGGGCTGGCAGTACTTGTCAAAAGGGAAGACTAGGGCTCTGATCTCACGACCTCAAGCAGAGTTTCTCAATCTTGGCCCTACTGACATTTTAGGCTGAATGATTTGGGCTGTGAGGGCCTGTCCTGTACATTCAAGTATGTTTAACAGCAACTGGGGCCTCTACCCACTAGGTGCCAGTAGCACCCTGCCAGTCATGGCAATCAAAAGTATCTCCAGACAATGCCAAATGTTCCTTGGGGGAAAATTACCTGTGGACAAGCACCAGGGACGTAAAATTACCCAAAGGGAGTCTTGATTTTATCATCCGTAATGCTTTACCGTGGCACTTCATTTCTCGGGCCCCTATCCCATTCCGCTACTATTTGGCGTTTCCTCAACTGAGCCTCCCATCCGTCCTCTCTTCTGCTCCTCACACTGCTTCAGCCACTCCCTATGCCAAGGGGTCCACCTCCATCGGCTGGTGGCTGGAGAAGTCCTAGTGCCCCTGCCCGGAAAGATAGAAGAGTCGAGGGCAGAGTGGATCTCCAACGCAGTGGAGTTAGATGTGCTCCTGCAACCATAAACTGAAACCCTGAGCACATTCCTTACACCGTACTGCTACGCTGAGGAAAATCGTTACCCTCTCCACCATCCACCCCCAAATCTGTTCTCCTTTCTGCTAATTCCCTGTCTTGGCGAATGGTACCTCTTTCTCCCTCACTTCCCGCAAGAAATCCATGAACCACGGCCTCGCCTCCAAGTTCTGCCCTGCTCTCTACCATATTATCATATATATTATTATTATTAGATACATATTATTATATATCTCTATTATAGTCTATTCTCTATGATATTAAAATATCAATCTATTTAAGTCCCCCTCTAATTCCATTCTCTCAACAGCTTCCTATCGCCTTCAGAATAGAACACACATTCTTCAGGTTAAACAAGAAGCCTCGACTGACCCCTAATCCAGCCTCACCTCTCACCGTTTCTTTGCTATACTCCAGACTCCAATAACACAGAATCACGGTTTTTCAACTGTGTCATGCTTCTTCATGTCTGTGGTTCGGTGCACACTGCTCCCTTGGCCTGGAATTTTCCCCAACCCATTTGTCATGTGCTTCACGTGCTACTCCCTCACTGCTGAATTTCAGAGCTCTGGGAAGCTGCCTCTGAGCCTCAGTCCAAGTTAGGTGCCAGCCCCGCAGCATCCTGTGCCCCTCTGCACCACTTAGTGTACAGAGGAGTTCCGTGTTGACTAGATTAGGAGATATTTGAGGGCAGGATCCATGTTCTTTTATTCCCCAAAACCTATCACAGTGCCTGGCACTTATTAAGTACTTAAAAAGTGGATTAAATTTTTTAACACAAAAACAGAGTTAAAATTCATCATTAGGGCTTCCCTGGTGGCGCAGTGGTTGAGAGTTGGCCTGCCGATGCAGGGGACACGGGTTCGTGCCCCGGTCCGGGAAGATCCCACATGCCGCAGAGTGGCTGGGCCCATGAGCCATGGCCGCTGAGCCTGCGCGTCCGGAGCCTGTGCTCCGCAACGGGAGAGGCCACAATAGTGAGAGGCCCGCGTACCGCAAAAAAAAAAAAAAAAAAATCATCATTAAACCCTTTCTTAAATATGTTGGCTAATGCAGTAGCTAATTTTCCGAAGTATCCTGGTGAAAACTACCTTGTGTGGGTTCCTGAGCAGGAGCTGGGGCTGGAACTTCTGGCATTTCTTGTTCATTCATAACTGCCATAGGAACTTCAGCCATCATTTGTTGGAATGGAAATGTATAAAAAGCTTGCGCTTGCTGAAGGGAACAGCTGAAAGAACAATTAAGGATAAGATAAGAAGACAAAATTACCCAAATGTAAATAAGGTTAAATGATCAGCTCTCAAAAACCATAAGGATCCAAATATTTGTAGCCAGATTATAGTATTTATTTAGAGTTGACAACAGGAGCAAAGAGGGGAAGAAGACCTCTTCATATGCACACATTTACCCATCCTTTACTGGGTGCCTACTAACCATCTATAATTCACTCTCACCTTGTTTTAATGACAAAATGTGTCATCAGTAAAGCTTACCAGTCCTGTCAGGTAAGCCTGTACTTCCCTGAAATGAGATCATGGGAATTTTCCAGTAGACAGCTGAAAGGCCCACCAGCCCATACAGGGTTGAAATAGCCACAAAAATAATTTGTATTCCTACCTTCAGTATTTAATCCTCTTGTCACAAAGATCTCCTGCAATTTAAACTTTTTTTTTTCAGTTTTATTGAGATATAGTTGACATGTAACATTGTATAAGTTTAAGGTGTACAACAGTGTTGATCTGACACACATATACTGCAAAATGATTTCCACCATAGCCTTAGCTAACACTTCCACCGGGGCACATAATTACCATTTCTTTCTTGTGGTGAGAACATTTCAGATCTGCTCTCTCAGCAACTTTCAAGTATATCCTTCAGCATTATTCGTTACAATCACCACGCTGTACATTAGATCCCCAGAACCTGTTAATCTTATAACTTGAGGTTTGTGCCCTTTGACCAACATCTCCCCATTCCTTAAGAACTTAAGGTTCTCTTTTGATTTACTTGCCTGTTTACTTATGTATTCATTAGATCTGTTTTTTTTAACGGTTGCTGGGGTTTTTTTTGCCACTAAATGAGGACTAGAAATGGATATTTCCATAAATATCTGTGAATTTATGGAAAAGACTACTCTAAACCTCTCTTCTGAACATGATTTAAACTCTGTGCAAAGTGTTCTGTTCAATGTAAGGAACACAGGCCTTCACAGAAAACAAATGCTAAAAATATTTCTGGTGACTATAAACCACTACCCCAAGCTGTTGCTATCAGCACAAAGCTAGGGAACTAAACCCACATTTTATGAAACCTGAGTTACAGCTGATGCCAAAAAATGCCGTTAAGTATGCAGAAGGAAGAAAAACACTAGGAAATAAAATGGATAAGTACCATTTACCATTTGGAGAGAAAAGCCATGTTTTCTGTGGCAAGCTTAATAGTTTCTTTTTCTGTGATGTGTGGACAAAGAAAACAGGGTGGTCAGAAAGCTGAGGTTAAAAAGGCAAACTAGTACACGGTAAATGCATGAACTTTACAACATGTTAATCATACCTTAATAACTTGGTTCTTAAAAAAAGAAGGCAAACTAAAACATTCCCCAGGATAAACTTAAACGGCCCAGGCAGACACAGGGTTACAAACTACCTGTGGGTGGCTAGGCTAGAACACTGGATGCTCAAAGAAAAACAGGGGCCCAATCTCAATGGACAAAACAATGGCGAAGCATTTTAGCTTCAAGCTATCTTTAAGTGTAAGATGGTAAAGAAAAGATGAAGAATTAGTGAGAAAGATATTAAACTATATATCTTAAGAGATTTATTTCTTTAAATACATTGTTTTCAAATTATATGAAAAAATAAAGACAATACCATGATTTAGTAAACTATAGTACATTAACATGAGTCTACTATGCAGCTTCTAAAAATTAAATTTATTGATATGTAAAAGCACAGAAAATGTTTAATATATAATAAAGTGGAAGAGAATACAAAATAACATTGTGAGCTAAGGCTGCTCATGGAGAAAGTATGTAGACAAGGACTAGAAGTTAAGTTGTAAAATTGAAAAGAAGCAAAGGGCTTAAACCTTGCCTGGCACAAAGTCAAATGGTCTCTTTTTTCACACTTTTCTTTAATACTACTCATAGCACTTTTGGATAAATTGTCCATATACTGGCTGTGTTTATGACTGAGATATGCTAATGAGGAGCTGGATATATAGCTAGGTTAGTCGAGAGATCTCATGTGGCTACCCTTGGAAATTCCAGTAAAACGCACTGTAACTTCGGACTGTGGCTAGTGATGGTTTCCTGAGATCCAATAGCCCCTTTCAGCTAGAATATATAAAGGAAAACTCATGTGGTCACAATAAGTGAGTGTCGCATTGTCAGGAAGGCAGCGTCTCACTCTCCCCCATGTTTACTGTTACGGCTCTCAGAGTTTCACATATTTGTCCCATTTTGAGCACTTCACAAAAATCCACTCTTAAAAATATAAAAACAAGGGAAACACCATTCCCATTACAAAAGCATTCTGAACTTAAAAAAATGAATTTCCAAAATGTGGCTCCTTTAGCATATTTAGGAGTCATTAAATTCTGACTTTTAGAAACTGAAAACCAAAATTTCAGAATTCAGCTGGCTGAAGAAAAAGTGAAAAATACGGAAGAGAAAGTGTGGTCTTATTTTAAGAGATATGCATCAATTAAAAAAAAAATAATCCAGAAACTTGGCTATAATATGGATGTGTCCCTTAATCTTTCTAAAATTATCCCTGGCACTTTACAGTAAGTTTAAGTAGAAAAGAAATAGAGAAAGCTATGAAAAATAGAATAAATTCTGAGGTAATGTACTATTTTTGAGCAATCAATTTAGCTTGATTATCTTAACAGCTTCCTAACAGCCGGAACAAAAGGAAAGAGGGTGGACTACAATGTTCTTACTACTTGGAGAAGACAGCATTACACCTGTACCAAACCCTTTAAGAACTTGAATGCTAGGAAACTAGAGTTCTGGATAATTTAATTTTCTATTATCTAATAATGGTTAAATTTGGAAGCAGCATGAACCTATTTCAACCTTAATGTGAAAATATTTCCTAAATACATTTGTTATATTTATATAGGATAACTCCCACTTCAGAATTCTGCAACATTTATGAACAATAATTTTCTCTGTATTAGAGACAGCAACAGAGGAGCACTTAGCATCCTCTCAGGATCTCCGTTCCCTCCCCATGAAAATGAGGGGTGAGATTCCATGATTTCCACATATATGGAGAAAGTGTAGGAAATAAGACCAAACCTGTCCAGACTCAGAACGAACCCCAAAGCATTTTAATTTTCTATAATTCCCAAACTTACGAGCATGATAAATGATTTTATTTCCCCTTGTTGACTTTTCTATCATTTGTGTTTGTCCACACACACAAATGTTCTGGACACCTCTCCCCTTTTCCTGCAGTTAACACTTTTCTCTCTCCTAGCCTCCATTTACACCCCCTTCACCCGAACAACAGTGCTCAAAGGACTGGTTTTTTACCACTGTCTGAAAGTGATGAAGTGTGTATTTTCCAAAGGTCTTTCTCAAAACATACACGGGCATGCAGGTGCGCACACACACACACAGAGTTGACTAAGGAGTCCAGTTAATTCAGATTTTGCTGCATTTCAAAAAACTAACTCAGGGCGGTGGGATGAATTGGGAGAGTGGGATTGACATATATACACAACTATGCATAAAATAGATAACCAATGAGAACCTCCTATATAGCACAGGGAGCTCTACTCAATGCTCTGTGGTGACCTAAATGGGAAGCAAATCTAAAAAAGAAAGGATATATGTATACATATAACTGATTCACTTTGCTGTACAGCAGAAACTAACACAACACTGTAAAGCAACTATACGCCAATAAAAATTAAAACAAACAAAAAACCCAAAAAACTAACTCTTTAAGGTTCCTCTAAGATGAATGACTCCAACTTCTTTAACCTTCAGTTATTTTCTACTATTTTAAAGACGTAAGTTGCTTTTTTTCTAAATATATTTGTCTTAGTTTGTTCAGGTTGCTATACAAAACACCATAGACTGAGTGGCTTATAAACAACAAATATTTATTTCTCACAGTTTTGGAGGTTGGAAAGTCCAAGTTCAAAGTGCTGGCAGATTTAGTGACTGGTGAGGGCCTGCTTTATGGTTCATTTTAGGTTGACTTCTTGCTGTGTCCTCACACGGGGGAAGGGGTGAGGGATCTCTCTGGGATCTCTTTTACAAGGGCACTAATTCCAATTAGGAGGGCTCTGCCCTCATGACCTAATCACCTCCCAAAGGCCCCACCTCCAAATAACCTAACCACATGTTAGGTTGCAACATATGAATTCTGAAAGGACACAAACATTCACTCTATAGCAACATTTTATTACCTTCATTTAAACAAGCATACACAACACTGAATACTTACAAAATAACGATCAATGCTAAATAATCCAAATGCTCAACTAAAAGGGACTACTTACATAAATTATGATGGAATACATTATAACTATTTAAAGCCTACATTCAATATTGCTAAGTGGAAGTGCGTGTATTCACCATGCATTACTGGGTACTTACTGTGCAGGGTCTACTAGACACTGTAAACACAAAAAACTGAGAATGAGCCAGAACCCCAACTCATTTAACTATTGTGCATATAGCATAATTTCAGGTTTCCTCACTATCTGGTCATTTTTCTAGTGCTTAGGATAAAACAAAATAAAAATACTCCATAGCCTCATCATCCTGAAACTGAGCAGGGCTATCAACTTCCTCATTCTGGAGACATACTACAAAATCATTATGTTAGATTTACTGGCACCCACATTATACTGTTGATTCATAATGAATTTACCATTAATGAAAACTGCCCTTTATCAACGCTCCCTCATCTCATACCTGTAGCACTGTTCTTTCTATACTTAAGCACAGGACTGTGCCTCTTTTTGTAATAGATGATTCACATTCCAGCCAGTTGGGATTTACCTGGATTCTGACTCAATCTATCAATTCCACAAACCCCTCACAGAGTTGGGTCACTCAAATATTTTATCAGCATGCCATCAGCACCTTGAAGCTGTTAAACACTGAAAAGTTGGGGTAGGACTACAAGGCACATCAGTATAGACCTCTCTTCAGCCTGGCCTTGTCTCTCAGTAGTAAAGCAGTTTTGATTTCACCTAAGAGGACTGCCACCAATCTATCCTTATCTTGCCCACAAAACGTACAGATGTTAGGGAGGCTGACTTTGAAGCTACACTGCGTGGGTTCAAATTTCAGCTCTGCCATTTACTAGTTCTGTAGGCAGGTACCTTAACCTCTTTATGTCCCAGCTTCCACATCTGTAAAATGGGGACAGAAGCACCTAATTCATTGATTATGAGAATAAAATTAGTTAACACATGTAAAACACTTAAAACAGTGCCTGCTATGTAATACATTTGTTATAACAAAAACAAAGACAACAGGGGATGATTAAATATTCTAGGTACCCCTGTCATCCACCTTCTGATGCTGTCTAGCCTAGTATCATTATCAAAAAGGGAATGAACCTAGCCTGGTAGGTCTTGCTTTATTCTGAACTTATACTGTAGCTTAGTGGTCACTAGTTCCTTTTAAATATGTTCAATAACCACTGAGAAGTAAAAATTTTATTTAGGATCAAAGTCAATAAATTCCACGACAGACTCCACCTGTGGAAAATAAAAGGGATCCATGTGTTTATTTTCAGACTTTAGGCCCCTCTCCTGTTGTCTACAAGTTATTAAAGAATGCTGTAATCTGGCCTCTCACTTGAAATACAACTCATCTGGGTCAGGAAACATGATTTCTGTTAGAGCTGCTAAAAGTTCTCTTAAATGACCTCATTGATCTTGAGCTTTAAACCTAACAATCATTCTGCCATTTTCCATCTACAATCATTTTTCTTAACATGAAATGAACAATCAAAATCAGAACTAAGTGCTTATATTTTCTGTCATCTACTAACAACATGCCAGTGAACAAGGCAGAAAACCCAAATCTTTCTTGTCCTTCTTATTGTCCACACTAACTCAAAAAAGTTCTTGGTCTCTTTAACATTTCTAGAAAGCCCAATCTCATCTGAGGGTTAATCTTAACTGTATTCTCGGTGGTCTGTGTCACATGTTTCCAGTCATTTTTGACTTGGCATCCTACTTCCCATCTTTGGTAAATGTCCTTTTCATGCTTGAGCTCATTAGAAACATACTGGTCCTCTTCCTTTTTCCCTCTCTGGTTAGACTGTAAGCACTTGTTTAGACTCTTGAACTATTCTCTCTTTTTTAAAAAAGGGGTCTATAGCTATGGAATTTTTTTCTTTGAATTTTTTGAAATTAATCTTCCAAAGTAAATAGTAAATTCACTATACCCAAAGTTCCACTCCATTCCTTGATTAGCACAAAGTCAAGGATGACAGAGAACCACTTTCTCAGGATTACCTGGGGCCTGAGTCATTTCAGAATGCCCAGGGATAAACTCCTGAGAGTACTAACACAGAATTCTTCATATCTCCCAAGGTGAAAGCTTTGCAAATCAAAATAAAAAATGTTCTATAACCCAATGGATTACGTTAAGACCAAATATAAGTCAGACAGTTTTGAGCTAAACATTGTACCAGAGAGAACTATTACTTTGCTGTAAGACACTGAGTAAGGTCTGACAACGTGAACAACCAGCCCTCCCCAAATCTGCATTCCGGAACAGGCATGCTGGCAGACTGGACTCTGCCATTTTATTTAAGGTATTGAGCGTCCAGATTTTGGTGTTCGCGAGGGGCCTGGAACAAATCTCCCGCGGATACGGAGAGATGACTGTAATTTACTTCATGGAAGGTGTTACCCAGGTTTCAATTCAGATCCGAAGATCACAGAGAGTGATTTCCACAAGTTTTGGTGAATTCTTTTATTTGTAAAGTTCTTCACGGAAAGAAATGGAGTTATTTCAGGATATGATTCATAATGTCAAGATGAAGTCTGCACTTTATCTACATATATCTCCTTCCCTAAACTCTAAGACAATCTATGTTGGTTACTTAAGCACACCCCTTCCACATAACGCCGACTCACAGCATGTCACAACTGGATTCCACAGACGCCCTATTTTAACAGATATGAACAGGCCCAGAGAAGTTTAGTGTCTTGCCCAACTTCAGGGTCCAATGGCCAGAAAGTCAGGATAATTCTTCATTAGGTCTAACAGTATTGTATTGCAATGTAAACCTTTTTTTTTTTTTTTTCCTTTTTAAAGACTGTTACCATATTTAGTTCATTTGGCTTTCCGTCTGGGGTTCCAATTTCGAGATCTCTGCTTTTGCAAAACTCTCCACTCCTCTTACACTCCCCAAAGGACATATTACAAGTAAATTCTTAAGGGAGTCCCGAAGACCACTAGAACACAATTTCACAAGACTTCTTGGGAGTGTTATTCCTAGTCCCAGAATTCAAGAGCTCTAGTGCAGCAACGTTATCTGCCCTGTGCCCCTGACGTACACCTTTGAGGAAGGAAGACACAGTAAATCTACAACTCTGATATGAAAACTCCTGGAGTGATACGTGTGATGCTACATCCTTACAGCTCTGCACGGTAATGGAGGGTGAAGGGAAATGTAACCAAGAAAGGTAACCGGGAACAAATACTAACTGGAGACTGCTGGTTGTTTATTATCGCATTTTAATGCTGGATAGGTGCCGGGAAGGACTGGGAAGGGGAGGCCAGATGCAAGCGGCGCCCAGGCTGAGGGACCTAAGCAACGGGCGGCCCGAGCAGGCCGCCAGTACGCACGCGCGGCCCCTGCCTTTGTACTGGGGCCGTGGCCTTAAAGAGACCCCCTGCGTGCGTGCGCGCGCCCGCGGCCCGCCCCGCGGCGAAGGGCGCGGGGGGAGGGGCGGTGCCCCGCCCCGGCCTTACCTGCCTGCGTTCTCCGCTTCCATTCCCTGCTGCAGATCGCGCGCGCAGCTACTCCTGCCTGGCAAGCGAGCGACCGGACACTGTAATACCGCGGCCCAGGCACGTACTGCGGTACGGTATTAACCAGACACTTAGATTCGATTGCTGGCAGAACTGGAACAGCGGCTGGCGCTCGAGCTCCTCCCCCAAGTTTCTAGTCCCCCTCCCCCCAGGCCAGACCCACCCTCCGTCCGGCGCTTCCGTTTGCCCGGAGCCAAATCACACGCCCTGTGATTGTCACGTGATGCAGGGCAGTCCAATCACGTTCTCTCCCCTCTCGTTGGTTCTTCTGCTCGCCACTTGGCCTTCCGGGAAAGGTGGAGGATAAAAAGGCAGGGAGGGGGACCGCTCTGGGGATGTAAGGTTTTGTCCGCCCGGCTTTTCGGTGGTGGGCTGGTGGCAGTGCGTGCGAGTTGGGGAGGTCCTCTCTGTGGGCGCTATGTAGGTGGGGCGGTTATGCTTATCACAATTATCCATGCCTTTCCACCTGGATAATTTTATTCCGATTAAAAACTGCGATTTGCATTAATTACCAAGTAATACTGTGATGTAGGAGAGAGCAGAGACTTTGGTATCAGAAAACCTGGGAGTCCTGTACCATATTGGGCCTCAGTTTCCTAATCTGTAAAATGAGGGTGATTGTAAAACAGCTTTGTAAAATGTGGAACTTTACGTAAACCGTTCTCTCCTTTACTTTTAATATGTAAAAATATAAAAGTTTAAACTCTGTGAGAGTAGATGGCACTCAAGCATCACCTCCTCGTTACAACCTTCCGGACTAACCTCTCTTTTATTCTCGCTGGCTGTTAAAGCTGGGTTTTCTTTCTTTAGTTCTCAAGTTAATCGCTGGTTTTTGTACAAGGACTTCATTAAATAACTCTTAATGGTAATAGGCTTTTCTGTTTCTTTAGTTAGCCTGATGGGACACATGGCTGCTGTATTAGTTAGCGTTCTATATTTTATGCTGTGAGTCCAAAATCTCAGTGGTTTACAGCAACAAAGGTTTATTTCTCACTGATTAATACACGAGCTGGGAAATGGCTGAGGCTCTGTGCCACTTGTGTCTTCTTCATTCTAGGATCCAGGAAAGGGCTTTCATGAGTAAATACAGAAATATTGATTTGTATTCTGTGAATTGCTTAAGTGAAACTTGTAACATTTTTAAACTTTTCAGAACGTCTACAAATACTCTGCCTACTAGTAAGTAGGTGTCACTCAGAACCTGACTCATGGTCGGTATTCAGTGATTATTTGTTGAGTGAATGAATTAACAACAGCCCAACCTCTCTTTCTCTCTGGTTTTGCTAACCACTCAGGACCACAATCCAGAAAAGTTTTAAAGCAACATCTTTGAGGTACTCCTGTATGTTTTTTTTGTTTTTGTTTTTGTTTTTGCCATGTCACGGTTTGCAGAATCTTAGTTTCCCAACCAGAGATGGAACCCGTGCCCCTTGCAGTGGAAGTGCAGGGGTCCTAACCACTGGACAGCCAGGGAATTCCCTGTCCTGTATGTATTTTTAAATGCATGAATTAGGCGAGCATATTGTGAAAATTAAGTAGAAGTGAAGGTTACTAGTGGGAAGCTCAAGAAGTAGGAAGCTAGAGTCGTGGGTAGGAAATCGCTTCTGATGCTGGCAGGCAGGGCCAGCTTTATGGGTGTGTGATCTGTGTAGTCGAATAGGGCCCTACTCTTATAAGGGCCCCATAGTTAGTTAATTTAATGTTCTGCTACTGCCATCTTGAAATTCTTAAATAATTATTTAATGAGGGGTCTGCATTTTTACTTTGAACTGTGGTCTGCAAATTATGTGGTTGGTCCTGTTGACAGGTGTTAAGGAGGAAGATTAAATAAAGTGCCAGTGTCTCTGTTGAATATGGGGGCCTTGGAGGCCAACAGCTCATAGCAACAAGGAGAATCGATGACAACAGTTATATTCATAACAATGGTGATAATAATGATGGTAATACAGCAGCTTACATTTACTGACTATGTACCATGCACTGTTGTAAGTGCTTTGCATATATTAATTCTTTTAATTCTCAGGAGAACCCTATGAACCGATGCCACAGCTCAAGTTTGAAGGCTATAAGGCTGGAGAACCAGGAAAAGCCAATGCTCCAGTTCAAATCAGAAGGCCATCTGCTTGAGAATTCCTTCTTATTCAGGGAGATCTTTTGTTCTGTTCAAGCCATCAACTGATTGGATGACGCCCACCAACATTATGGAGGACAATCTGCTTTACTCAAAGTCCACTGATTTAAATGTTAATCTCATCCAAAAACATCCTCACAGCAACATCCAGAATAATGTTTGACCATATATCTGGGCAACATGGTCCACCTAAGTTACCACATAAAATTAACCATCAGAGGTAGCAACTATTATTGTCTATATTTTGCAGACAAAGAAACTGACAGCGAGGTTAAATAACTTGTGCAAGTTCACACAACTACTAAGTAGCAGAGTCAAGAGTATTGCCAACCTGGCTCCAGAGTCCACCCTCTCAGAGCTATATGTGAGCCTTAGCAGAGCATGAGGAGGAAGGAGGGCTTCAGACAGAAGGCTATTCAAAGCCCAAAGAGCTGGTCATCATATGTTTATAGCATTAAATGCCTGTGTTAGCAAAGAAGAAATGTCTCAAATCAATGACCTCAGCTTCTGGACTTCCCTGGTGGCTCAGTGGTTAAGAATCCGCCTGCCAATGCAGGGGACATGGGTTCAAGCCCTGGTCCGGGAAGATCCCACATGCTGTGGAGCAACTAAGCCCGTGTGCCACAACTACTGAGCCTGCACTCTAGAGCCCGCAAGCCACAACTACTGAAGCCTGCGTGCCTAGAGCCCGTGCTCCGCAACAAGAGAAGCCACCACAATGAGAAGCCCATGCACCGCAACAAAGAGTAGCCCTCACTCGCTGCAACTAGAGAAAGCCTGCGCTCAAAAACGAAGACCCAACATGGCCAAAAATAATTAATTAATTAATTTAAAAAAGTGACCTCAGTTTCCATCTTAAGAAACTACAGAATGAAGAGCAAATTCAACTCAAAGTAAACAAAAGAGGGACTTCCCTGGCGGTCCAGTGGTAAAGAATCCGCCTTACAATGCAGGGGACGTGGGTTTGATCCCTGGTCAGGGAACTAGGATCCCACATGCCACGGGGCAACTAGGCCCACGTGCCACAACTACTGAGCTTGCCTGCCTCAACTAGAGAGCCGGTGTGCCGCAAACTACAGAGCCCATGCACCCTGGAGCCTGTGTGCCACAACTAGAGAAGAGAAAAACCGCACGCCACAACTAGAGAGAAGCCCACATGCCATGATGAAAGATCCTTCATGCCTCAACACAGATCCTGCGTGCCACAACTAAGATCCGATGCAGCCAAAAAAATAAATAATAAAATAAATAAATAAATATATAAATCTTTTAAAAAAGTAACAAAAGAAAGAAAATATAGAGTGTAAAATCAGAGAAATCGAGAACAGAAAAACAGTAGAGAGAATCAATGACACCAAAAGTTGTACTTTGAGAAGATCAATACAACTGAAAAACTGCTAGCCAGACTTAACAGGAAAGAAAAGGAGAGAAGACACAAATTAACAATGTAATAATGAAACAAGTGACATAACTATACATTCTACATGTATTAAGAAATAATAAGGGACTATGTTGAACAACTCTATTTCTATAAATTCAGCAACTTTGATGAAATGCACAAATTCCTTAAAGACACAAACTACGGAAGACCAGTCAGGATAAATAGATAACCTGAACAGCCCCATATTTATTAAAGAAATTGAATTTGTAGTTAAAAACCTCCCCACAAAGAAAACTACAGGCCCAAATCGTTTTACTGGTGAATTCCAGCAGACATTTAAGGAAGAAATAATACCAGTTCTGCCAAACTCTTCCAGAATTTGAAAAGGAGGGAATATTTTCTAACTTATTTCATGAGACCAACATTACCCTGTCACCAAAAGTGGACAAAGATGCTACAGGAAAAGAGACTGCAAACCAGTATCTATCATGAACATAGATGTAAAAGTTCTGAACAAAATTGAGCAAATCAAATCCAACAATATATAACAAGGATAGGGCTTCCCTGGTGGCACAGTGGTTGAGAGTCCGCCTGCCGATGCAGGGGACACGGGTTCGTGCCCCGGTCCGGGAAGATCCCACATGCCGCGGAGCAGCCGGGCCCGTGAGCCATGGCCACTGAGCCTGCGCGTCTGGAGCCTGTGCTCTGCAACGGGAGAGGCCACAACAGTGAGAGGCCCACGTACCGCAAAAACAAAACAAAAACAAACTAAAACAATGGATAATACACCACAACTAAGTGGAATTTATCCAAGTACAGTCATCCCTTGGTATCCATGGAGAATTGGTTCCAGGATAATACATCACAACTAAGTGGAATTTATCCAAGTACAGTCATCCCTTAGTATCCATGGAGAATTGGTTCCAGGACCCCCCTGTGGATACCAAAAATCCATGGGTGCTCAAGTCCCTTATATAAAATGTCATAGTATTTGCATATAACCTATTTACATTCTCCTATATACTTTAAATTATCTCTAGACTACTTATAATTACCTAATATAATGTAAATAGTTGTAAATACAATGTAAATGCTATATAAATAGCTGCCAGAGTACAGCAAATTCAAGTTTTGCTTTTTGGAACTCTCCGGATTTTGTTAATATTTTCAATCTGAGGTTGGCTGAATTCCTGGTTGTGGAACCCATGGATATGGAGGAGCGACTCTAATATAAGGTTGACTTAATGTTTGAAAAAAATCATTCTATATAATTTATCACATTAACAAATTTTTCAAAAGCCTTTATCACCACCTTAATAGATACAGATAAGGATTTGACAAAATTCAACATCCATTTCTGATTAAAAAAAAAAAAAAAGGGCTTCCCTGGTGGTGCAGTGGTTGAGAATCTGCCTGCTAATGCAGGGGCCACGGGTTTGAGCCCTGGTCTGGGAGGATCCCACATGCCGCGGAGCAACTAGGCCCGTGAGCCACAACTACTGAGCCTGCGCGTCTGGAGCCTGTGCTCCACAACAAGAGAGGCCGCCATAGTGAGAGGCCCACGCACCGCGATGAAGAGTGGCCCCCGCTTGCCACAACTAGAGAAAGCCCACGCACAGAAAACGAAGACCCAACACAGCAAAAATAAATAAATTAATTAATAAACTCCTACCCCCAACATCTTCTTTAAAAAAAACCCCCAAAACTTTAAGCAATCTAGAAGGGAACTTCCTCAACTTGATAAATGACATCTATAAAAAACTTACTGTATTTATTAAGAGTTCATTTTATGGTTTAATGTAAACAATCCTATGAAACCTACAAAAAAGGTACTAGAATAAGTGAGTTTAACAAAGCTGCAGGAGAAAAGCTCAATATAGGACAATCAGTTGTATTCTATATATTACCAACAAGCCATCAGAAAAAACACCATTTACAATAGCATCAAAAAATATGAAATACTTAGGGATAAATCTGATAAAGGATGTTTCCTGAAAATTACAAAAATATTGCTGAGAGAAGTTAAGTAAGACCTAAATAAGTGGAGAGATACATTGTGTTCATAGGTCAGAAGACTAAATATTGTCAGGATGATCACAGATTGAATATTATGGCAATCAAAATCCTAGTAGGCTTTTTTGTAGAAATTGACAAGATGATTCTAAAAGTCATATGGAAATGCAAAGATCTAGAATAGCTAAAACAACTCTTTAAAAAGAAAGAACAGTATGATATCACTTATATGTGGAATCTAAAAAAATAAACTAGTGAATATAACAAAAAAAAGAGAGAAAGAAAGAACAAAGAACAAAATTGGAGGACTAACACTACCTGATTTTTAATGTAAGTCAACAGTAATCAAGACAGTGTGGTATCATGATAGACAACAATATATCAAAGGAAAATAATAGAGTCCAGAAATAGACACATACATACATAGACAACTGGTCAGCAGATTTTCCACAAAGGTATGCTTTCGGTGGAGAAAGCACAGTGTTTTCAACAAATGGTGCTAGAACAATTGGATAGGCATATGCAAACAAAACAAGACTGGGCTGCACACCTCAGACCATACAAAACGTTTAGCTCAAAATGGGTCACAGACTTACCTGGAGAAAACCATAATTCAAAAATAAACGTGCACTCCAGATTGGAACCAAGATGGCAGAGTAGAAGGATGTGCTCTCACTCCCTCTTGTGAGAACACCAGAATCACAACTAGCTGCTGGACAATCATCGACAGGAAGACACTGGAACTCACCAAAATGATACCCCACATCCAAAGACAAAGGAGAAGCCACAATGAGATGGTAGGAGGGGCACAATCAAGTAAAATCAAATCCCATAACTGCTGGGTGGGTGACACACACACTGGAGAACACTTATACCACAGAAGTCCACCCACTGGAGTGAATGTTCTGAGCCCCACGTCAGGCTTCCCAACCTGGGGGTCCAGCAATGGGAGGAGGAATTCCTAGAGAATCAGACTTTGAAGCCTAGTGGGAATTGATTGCAGGACTTTGACAGAACTGTGGGAAACAGAGACTCCACTCTTGGAGGGCACACACAAAGTAGTATGCACATCGGGAACCAGGGCAAACAGCAGTGACCCCAGGGGAGACAGAACCAGACCTACCTGCTGCTGTTGGAGGGTCTCCTGCAGAGGCAGGGGCTGGCTTTGGCTCACTGTGGGGACAAGGACACTGGCAGCAGTTCTGGGAAGTACTCCTTGGCGTGAGCCCTCCCAGAGTCTGTCATTAGCCCCAACAAAGAGCCCAGGTAGGTTCCAGTGTTGGGTCATCTCAGGCCAAACAACCAACAGGGAGGGAACCCAGCCCCACCCCTCAGCAGTCAAGCAGATTAAAGTTTTACTGAGCTCCTCCCACCAGAGCAACAGTCAGCTCTACCTACCACCAGTCCCTACCATCAGGAAACTTGCATAAGCCTCTTATATAGCCTCATCCACCAGAGGGCAGAGAGCAGAAGCAAGAACTACAATCCTGCAGCCTGTGGAATAAAAACCACATTCACAGAAACATAGACAAGATGAAAAGGCAGAGGACTATGTACCAGATGAAGGAACAAGATAAAACCCCAGAAAAATAACTAAACGAAGTGGAGATAGACAACCTTCCAGAAAAAGAATTCAGAATAATGATAGTGAAGATGATCCAGGACCTCGGAAAAACAATGGAGGCAAAGATCGAGAAGATGCAAGAAATGTTTAACAAAGACCTAGAAGAATGAAAGAACAAACAAACAGAGATGAACAATACAATAAGTGAAATGAAAACTACACTAGAAGGAATCAATAGCACAATAACTGAGGCAGAAGAACGGATAAGTGACCTGGAAGACAAAATGGTGGAATTCACTGCCACAGAACAGAATAAAGAAAAAAGAATAAAAAGAAATGAAAACAGCCTAAGAGACCTCTGGGACAACATTAAACACAACAACATTCGCATTATAAGGGTCCCAGAAGGAGAACAGAGAGAGAAAGGACCAGAGAAAATATTTGAAGAGATTATAGTAGAAAACTTCCCTAACATGGGAAAGGAAATAGCCACCCAAGTCCAGGAAACACAGCGAATCCCATACAGGATAAACCCAAGGAGAAACATGCTGAGACACATAGTAATCAAATTGGCAAAATTTAAAGACAAAGAAAAATTATTGAAAGCAACAAGGGAAAAATGACAAATAACATACAAGGGAACTCCCATAAGGTTAACAGCTGATTTCTCAGCAGAAACTCTACAAGCCAGAAGGGAGTGGCATGATATACTTAAAGTGATGAAAGGGAAGAACCTACAACCAAGATTACTCTACCCGGCAAGGATCTCATTCAGATTTGATGGAGAAATCAAAAGCTTTACAGACAAGCAAAAGCTAAGAGAATTCAGCACCACCAAACCAGCTCTACAACAAATGCTAAAGGAACTTCTCTAAGTGGGAAACACAAGAGAAGAAAAGGACCTACAAAAACAAACCCATAACAATTAAGAAAATCATCATAGGAACATACATATTGATAATTACCTTAAACGTGAATGGATTAAATGCTCCAAGCAAAAGACACAGGCTTGCTGAATGGATACAAAAACAAGACCCATATATATGCTGTCTACAAGAGACCCACTTCAAACCTAGGGACACATACGGACTGACAGCAAGGGGATGGAAAAAGATATTCCATGCAAATGGAAATCAAAAGAAAGCTGGAGTAGCAATACTCATATCAGATAAAATCGACTTTAAAATAAAGAATGTTACAAGAGACAAGGAAGGACACTACATAATGATCAAGGGATCAATCCAAGAAGAAAATATAACAATTATAAATATATATGCACCTGACATAGGAGCAGCCCAATACATAAGGCAACTGCTAAGAGCTATAAAAGAGGAAATCAACAGTAACACAGTAATAGTGGGGGACTTTAACACCTCACTTACACCAATGGACAGGACATTCAAAATGAAAATAAATAAGGAAACAGAAGCTTTAAATGACACAATAGACCAGATAGATTTAATTGATATTTATAAGACATTCCATCCAAAAACAGCAGATTACACTTTCTTCTCAAGTACCCACAGAACATTTTCAAGGATAGATCACATTTTGGGTCACAAATCAAGCCTCAGTAAATTTAAGAAAATTGAAGTCATATCAAGCATCTTTTCTGACCACAATGCTATGAGATTAGAAATGAACTTCAGGGAAACAAACTTAAAAAAAAACCAACACATGGAGGCTAAACAATACGTTACTAATAACCAAGAGATCACTGAAGAAATAAAAGAGGAAATCAAAAAATACCTAGAGACAAATGACAATGAAAACACAATGATCCAAAACAAATGGGATGCAGCAAAAGCAGTTCTAAGAGGGAAGTTTATAGCTATATAAGCCTACCTCAAGAAAGAAGAAAAATCTCAAACAAATCTAACCTTACACCTAAAGGAACTAGAGAAAGAACAAACAAAACCCAAAGTTAGCAGAAGGAAGGAAATCATAAAGATCACAGCAGAAATAAATCAAATAGAAACAAAGAAAACAATAGCAAAGATCAATACAATCAAAAGCTGGTTCTTTGAGAAGAAAAACAAAATTGATAAACCATTAGCCAGACACATCAAGAAAAAGAGGGAGAGGATTCAAATCAATAAAATTAGAAATGAAAAAGGAGAAGTTACAACAGACACCACAGAAATACAAAGCATCCTAAGAGACTATTACAAGCAACTCTATGCCAATAAAATGGATAACCTGGAAGAAATGGACAAATTCTTAGAAAGGTATAACCTTCCAAGACTGAACCAGGAAGAAATAGAAAATATGAACAGACCAATCACAAGTAATGAAATTGACACTGTGATTAAAAATCTCCCAACAATCATAAGTCCAGGACCAGATGGCTTCACAGGTGAATTCTATCAAACATTTAGAGAAGAGCTAATACCCATCCTTCTGAAACTCTTCCAAAACACTTCGGATGAAGGAACACTCCCAAACTCGTTCTATGAGGCCACCATCACCCTGATACCAAAACCAGACAAAGATACTACAAAAAAAGAAAATTACAGACCAATATCACTGGTGAATATAGATGCAAAAATCCTTAACAAAATACTAGCAAACAGAATCCAACAACACATTAAAAGGATCATACACCATGATCAAGTGGGATTTATCCCAGGGATACAAGGATTCTTCAATATATGCAAATCAGTCAATGTGATACACCATATTAACAAATTGAAGAATAAAAACCATATGATCATCTCAATAGATGCAGAAAAACCTTTTGACAAAATTCAAGACCCATTTATGATAGAAACTCTCCAGAAAATGGGCATAGAGGGAACCTACCTCAATATAATAAAGGCCATACACCACAAACCCACAGCAAACATCATTCTCAATGGTGAAAAACTGAAAGCATTTCCTCTAAGATCAGGAACAAGACAAGGTTGTCCACTCTTGCCACTATTATTCAACATAGTTTTGGAAGTCCTAGCCATGGCAATCAGAGAAAAGAAGAAATAAAAGGAATACAAGTTGGAAAAGAAGAAGTAAAACTGTCACTGTCTGCAGACGACATGATACTATACATAGAGAATCCTAAAGATGACACCAGAAAAATGCTAGAGCTAATCAATGAATTTGGTAAAGTTGCAGGATACAAAATTAATGCTCAAAAATCTCTTGCATTCCTATACAGTAATGGTGAAAAATATGAAAGAGAAATTTAGGAAACACTCCCATTTACCACTGCAACAAAAAGAATAAAATACCTAGGAATAAACCTACCGAGGGAGACAAAAGACCTGTATGTAGAAAACTATAAGACACTGATGAAAGAAATTAAAGATGATACCAACAGATGGAGACATATACCATGTTCTTGGATTGGGAGAATCAATATTGTGAAAATGACTATAGTACCAAAAGCAATCTATAGATTCAATGAAATCCCTATCAAATTACCAATAGCATTTTTTACAGAACTAGAACAAAAATTCTTAAAATTTGTATAGAGACACAAAAGACCCCGAATAGCCAAAGCAGTCTTGAGGGAAATACGTGGAGCTGGAGGAATCAGACTCCCTGACTTCAGACTATACTATAAAACTACAGTAATCAAGACAATATGGTACTGGCAGAAAAACAGAAACATAGATCAATGGGACAGAATAGAAAGCCCAGAGGTAAACCCACACACCTATGGTCAACTAATCTATGGCAAAGGAGGCAAGGATATACAATGGAGAAAAGACAGTGTATTCAATAAGTGATGCTGGGAAAACTGGACAGCTACATGTACAAGAATGAAATTAGAACACTCCCTAACGCCATACACAAAAAGAAACTCAAAATGGATTAGAGACCTAAATGTAAGACTGGACACTATAAAACTCAGAGAGGAAAACATAGGAAGAACACTCTCTGACATAAATCACAGCAAGATCTTTTTTGATCCACCTCCTAGAGTAATGGAAATAAAAACAAAAATAAACAAATGGGACCTAATGAAACTTAAAAGCTTTTGCAAAGCAAAGAAATCTACAAACAAGATGAAAAGACAACCCTCAGAGTGGGAAAAAATATTTGCAAATGAATCAACGGATAAATGATTAATCTCCAAAATATATAAACAGCTCATGCAGCTCAATATTAAAAAAAGAAACAACCCAATCCAAAAATTAGCAGAAGACCTAAATAGCCATTTCTCCAAAAAAGACATACAGATGGCCAAGAAGCATGTGAAAAGCTGCTCAACATCACTAATTATTAGAGAAATGCAAATCAAAAGTACGGTGAGGTATCACCTCACACCAGTAAGAATGGGCATCATCAGAAAATCTAGAAATAACAAATGCTGGAGAGGGTGTGGAGAAAAGGGAACCCTCCTGCACTGTTGGTGGGAATGTAACCTGATACAGCCACTATGAAGAACAGTATGGAGGTTCCTTATAAAACTAAAAATAGAATTACCATATGATCCAGCAATCCCACTACTGGGCATATACCCAGAGAAAACCATAATTCAAAAAGACACATGCACCCCAATGTTCATTGCAGCACTATTTATAATAGCCAGGTCATGGAAGCAACCTACATGCCCATCGACAGAAGAATGAATGAAGAAGAGGTGGTACATATACACAATGGAATATTACTCAGCCATAAAAAGGAACGAAATTAGGTCATTTGTTGAGACGTGGATGGATCTAGAGACTGTCATACAGAGTGAAGTAAGTCAGAAACGGAAAAACAAGTATCGTATATTAATGCATATATGTGGAACCTAGAAAAATGGTACAGATGAACTAGTTTGCAGGGCAGAAATTGAGACACAGATGTAGAGAACAAACGTATGGACACCACGGGGGGAAAGCGGCGGGGAGGTGGGGGTGGAGGGTGTGATGAATTGGGCAGTTGGGATTAACATGTATACACTGATGTGTATAAAATTGATGACTAATAAGAACCTGCTGTATAAAAAAATAAAATTCAAAAATTCAAAAAAAATACATATGTGCACTCCAGTGTTCATTGTAGCACTATTTACAATAGCCAGGACATGGAAGCAACGTAAATGTCCATCAACAGAAGAATGGATAAAGAAAATGTGGTACATATATACAGTGGAATATTACTCAGCCATAAAACGGAATGAAACTTTGTAATTTGCAGAGACATGGACCTAGAGATTGTCATACAGAATGAAGTAAGTCAGCAAGAGAAAAACAAATATTGTATGACATCACTTATATGTGGAATCTAGAAAATGATAAAGATGAACTTATTTGCAAAGCAGAAATAGAAATACAGATGTAGAGAATGGACATATGGATACCAGGGGAGGAAGAGGGTCTGGGATGAATTAGGAGATTGGGATTGACATATATACACTACTATGTATAAAACAGATAACTAACGAGAACCTCCTGTATAGCACAGGAACTCTACTCAGTGCTCTGTGGTGACCTAAACGGGAAGGAAATCCAAAAAAGAGGGGATATATGTATACATGTAGCTGATTCACTTTGCTGTACACCAGAAACTAAAACAACATTTTAAAGCAAATATACTACAATAAAAATTAATTTAAAAAAGGGATCACAGACTTAACTGTAAAACCTAAATCTCTAAAACTTCTGGGAGAAAATACAAGAGAAAATCTGTGACCCTGGGTTAGATTTCTTAGATATAACACCAAAGCATGACCTATTAAAGAGAAAAATGAAAATGGACTTCATTAAAATTAAAAACTTCTGCTCTTCAAAAGATTTAGAAAACGAAAAGACAAGATATAGACTGGGAGAAAATATTTGTAGATCAAATCTATCTGATAATGGACTTGTATCTATAATATATAAAGAAGATTCAATACTCATAATTAAAAAAACCCAATTAAAAAATGTTCAGAGGGCTTGAACTGATACTTCCCTCAAAGAAAATATAAACACATGATTCTCAACATGATTAGTCATGAGATACCATTACCCACCTATTAGAATGGCTAAAATTAAAAAGACTGATTAAAGTGTTGGAGAGGATGTGGAGAAACTAGGACTCCCACATACTGTTGGTGGGAACCTACAACTGTACAAGTACTTTGGAAAACAGTTTGGTAATTTCTTTAAAAGTTAGATATATACCTACCATAACTGCAGCCATTCTACTCCTAGGAATGTACACAATAGAAATGGAAGCATATATTCATAGACCTGTATATGCGTCTTTCTGGCACTCTTCACTGTTCATAGCAGTTTTATTCGTATTAGCCCCAAACTGGAAACAACTTAAATGTCAACCAAAGGCGATGGATAAGCCAGTTGTGGTATAACTATACTCAGCAATAGAAAGGAGCGAACTACTGATAACATGCAACAATGTGGATGAATCTCAGAATAATTGTGCTGCATGAAATAAGCCAGACCCCAAATAGTACATACTGTACGATTCCATTTCTTTAACATTCTGGAAATGGAAACTAACCTATAGTGACAGAAAGCAAGGTCAGGTTGCCTAGGAAATGAGGCTGGGTGGGAGAAATTAGAAAGAGGAGCAAAGAAACTTTTAGAGGTGGTAGATGTTTTCATCACAGGTGTACAAATATGTCAAACCTCATCAAATTGTATGCTTTAAATACGTGCAGTTTACTGAACGTCAAACGTACAGCCATAAAGTGGTTTTAAAAATGTGAATGTATCATGATACATGTTATGTACACAAGATTGATTTTTCAGAATTGTCTTGCATTAACCTTTTGCTTAACAAAAAGTAATTCATAATCAAAGTACAATCTTTTTTTTTTTAATTGAAGTATAGTTGATTTACAACGTTGTGTTAGTTTCAGGTGTACAGCAAAGTGATTCAGATATATACATACATATAAATATATATAAGAATATATTCTGTTTTAGTATCTTTTCCATTATAGGTTATTACAAAGATATTGAATATAGTTCCCTGTGCTATACAATAGGTCCTTGTTGTTTATTTTTTATATAGTAGTGTGTATCTTTTAATCCCAAACTCCCAATCTATCCCTCCCTCCCGCCTCTTTCCCCTTTGGTAACCATAAATTTGTCTTTGTCTGCAAAGCACAATCTTAAAAACGCATGGATTAAATAATTTCGATTTCTTTCTTCCATTTTCCAGTGGCACCATAACACAAGGTCATAGCTGTCTGGGCGTGGCTCTTTTTCAGGTATCAAAGAACGTGCAGGGCACAACTACAGAGAATGCTTTTAACTTCACTCACTCCAGAGTGACCTCACCTAAGCACGCGTGGCTCAGTGTGCGAATCTCCACCCGCTCCTAAAAGGTGGTAAACGTGAGCAACCTCCTTTGTGGGTGCGAAAGCACAAATGATTCAAGAATCCAGCCAGAGCCGAGGTCAAGACTCGACATCTGCCAGGAAAATTCAACTATAGAGAGAATGATGAGGGCGCCGAGAGCCTGGGGCCGGGAAAGATCTGCGTATCGGTTTAAAAAGAAAAAAAAGACAGGACACTTGCTCTGGCCGAAAATCCCACTTCCGTCCAGGTCACGTGCCCACGCCGGCAGTGAAACGACTTTCCGGTCCGGCGCGGGCCTCATCCCCTGCACTTTCGGTCCGATCCGCGGCCGCCCGCTCAGTTTCCGGGGCGCTCTTCAACCGTCCCCTGACCCGTTTCCGAGTGCCAGTGCAGCTCGAGGTACAGTCTCCCCCGGGCGCACCCCTAGGCTGTGTAGTGCGGTCTGTAGTGCCTCTTCTCCCAGGGGTTGGTGAGCCCCGCGGGAAACCTTCGGGTGCGACCTTCCGCTCGTTTGAACTCCGAAATCCCGGACCCCCAACCAAGAATCCGCGGCCTTCTAGTCTTCCGCATCCAGGGGGCGTTCGTGCGCTCAGCGGCCTCGTTTCATGGTTGAGGACCCAAGTGTTCTGACTCCGCCCCTGCGCTGCAGTGGGGCTCGTTTACCCCCACGGCTTAGGGGGGACCTGGGAACGTTCTAACATCGCACGCTTTCCCTCCCCCTTAAGCCCGCCGACCATGCCCGCGGGCGTGTCCTGGGCGTCCTACCTGAAAATGCTCGCCGCCAGCCTCCTGGCCATGTGCGCCGGCGCGGAGGTGGTGCACCGGTACTACCGGCCGGACCTGGTGAGTGCAGGAGGGTCCCCGCGCGTCGGTCCTGGACCACTTCATTTTCACAGTAGCAAAAGTGATACTGAAATTAGGAGCACGTCTGCCCGGGACCTAAAACCTTGTGGTGGCATCTCATTGCCGTTAGAGCAATACATGGCCTGCTCTTACACAGTCTTGAAGTTTTACACGGTCTGGCACCTGTCTGCCACTGGCCTTATCTTCTAGTGTTTCTTCTTTGTTCCCTCTCTTGCAGCCACAGCGACTTCTTGCTGTTTCTCAAACTCATCAAGCCTGTCCCAAGCTCAAGGTCATGCTGTTTTTCTTCTTGGAATGCTTTTCTCCCAGATATTGGCTTGGTTTACTTCTTCAAAACGTCAAGTCTGCTCAAATATCTCCTCTAAGCAATGAGGGTTCTTTGTACAGCCCCCAAAGGATTCCTCCTCTTGCCATTCTGTCTCAGTCCTTCGTTTCTGATAGAGCACTTGTCACGATTTGCAATTATTTTATTCCTTTGTCTTTTTACGTGTTCTTTGTTTCCTCCACTAGAATGTAATCTCCAGGAAGGGACTGTGCCTGTCTGGTTCGCTCTTGTGTCTCAGTCACCTAGAAAAGGCCGTAGAATGTATTGATAGTAGATGCTTAATAAATATTTGTTGAATGAGTGAATATAGGCATTCAAAGGAGGGAGGAATTTTAATTAATTTTAATAAGCATTCCCGGAAGTAGAACTGAGAATTAGAGGTACTTTTGAGGAGTTATGGTCTTGGGGAGGTGGAGGCAAGGAAGCACAGTGCAAATAATTCCAAGAGTGTGCTCCGTGTTATGCTGCGGGCGTGAATAGAGTGGAGCACAGCGCAGGGAGCCGTCATTTCTGCCTGGACTCTGGACAGGTAACACAGAGAACCAACCGTTCGTTGGTTTCTCATTTCAGTGAATTAGCACTACAGTTTTGGAGGTGTTTATTCTGGTTTTCGGAAGAG
>NW_006780910.1:1451882-1489253 GCF_000442215.2 Lipotes vexillifer | reverse complement strand
TCAGCAGAGTGAAGGTGATTTCCCGAAGTCGCATAGCTTAATGACGATTTGAAGCCCAAGCTTTCTGTTCAGTGTTTCTCTTTTTTGAACCTGTTAATGAAATAATACAACACCCTTGGAGTGTTCCAATTGAATGCAAGCATGTAGAGTAAAAAGTGAAAATCCTCCCGCTGATAACCTCCTTTATCCAATCTGCTCTCCAAGGTGACTACCATTGTTGGTTGGCATATCCTTCCAGACTTTTTACTGTTGTTGAATACACACACACACATACATAGAGTTTATGGGGTGTTTTTCCCCATGTAAATAGAAATTCATATACACATTTCTCTGCGGCTTGCTTGTTTTGGTTAATGTCTGTATGAATAAATTTACTTATAGCCTTTTTTCTTTCTGGCCACTGAATAGTATTTCATACTATAGATATTCCGTATATTAGTTACTCAATTCCCTATTGACGTTTAGCTGGTATCTAGCTTTTGTACAAACAATGCTGCAGTAGCTCTTTCTTACCACTTTAGACTGCTTCTTTTGAATTCTACGGAGGCATCAAGGATACTTAGTGGGGACAGAAAGGGGTTAGAACCTTACGCAGAAATGCAGTTTGGTCTCTAGCTTGTGCAGGAATAGACATCAGACAGGCTTTACAAAGGGAGGGATGCCTGTGATTTGACCCTGGGAAATTTGCCCCTTCATTCACCCATCTCATAAGCCAGAACATGCAAGGGTTGTTACCAGCAGCTACCTGGACCTTGGGATGTGGCAGCATGAAACCAGAATCTCTAGAAGGGGCATACTGAAGTGTCTCAGCCCACCTCATCCTGATTGGGTGGTGACATTGGCAGTGGGGCACCTCTGTAGGGACTTGTAGGCTGGGGCTGGCTGTGTGTAGGAGGCTGTTGGCTTTACTAACATTTAAGGAATTTATGTTCTTTACCTATGTCTGTTGGTATTGTTTCAGCAATTAGAGTCACTATTGTAACCACCACCAGCCTTTGCAGGAGTCTTTCAGTCTCTGCAGCTAGAGGTCTGGGTGGATTCTAGAGCAGAGGAGACTGGAAGGGCTGCCTAGGGCTTGTGCTCAGTGCTGTCTTAAGGGAGAAGCTTTAAGGGCACCTTTTCCTCGTCGTCCAGCCCAGCTCATCAAAACAGAAGAGGCAAAGACTCAGGGCAGATGCTGCGTCCTGGGATAGAGAGTACTTTCTGCTCGAGCTTCCCTTTTGCATTTCCTTTTACTCTTACATTACTTGTACTTGTTCTGTTTTTCTTAATTTATAATCTGTTTACTATTGGAGGCATAGAAGGTCAAAAGACACAGTCTCTGGACTCATTTTACAGCATTCATTTTTGGTTGTGTCCAGACACACCCATACGCACACAAACTGCTATTTAGAACCTCTGCTGACATTGCTAACTTTTGATGCCAAAATGACTTTACTCTTAAAAATTGGTTATATATTTAGTATATAAATAAGTGCTACATTTTTTAAATCAAAGTTGAACTGTCATTTTAGCCAAAAAGTGGAAACAATCCAAATAAATATCCATCAGCTGGTGAGTGGATAAATCGATGGTATTTATATCCTTTTATTTTTATTTTTTAAAATTTTTTGGGGAAAAAAAAAAAAAAAAAAAAAAAAAAAAAGAATGTTAAAATTTTTTGGCCACACCGCGTGGCATGCGGGATCTTAGTTCCCTGACCAGGGGTCAAAACCGTGCCCCCCTGCAGTGGAAGTGTGGCGTCTTAACCCCTGGACCTCCAGGGAATTCCCCAGTATATCCTTGTAGTGGAATATTATTTGCTCCTAAAAGGGCATGAAGTACTGATGTATGTGACAACACCGATGAACCTTGGAAACATGCTAAGTGAAAGAAATTAGTCACAAAAGACCACATGTTGTCTGATACCATTTATATGAAATGTCCAGAAGAGGCAAGTCTGTAGAGATGGGGCAATGGCTTGCTGGTGGTGGTGGTGGTGGTGTGTGGAAATGGGAGCCACTGCTAATGGGTTTGGGTTGCATTTTGGGGTGATGAAAATGTTCTAAAAATTTATTATAGTGACGGATGTGCAACTTTGTGAATATACCAAAAGTCATTGAATATTTAAATAGGTGAATAGTATGGTGTGTGAATTATATCTCAATAAAGCTTTACAAGTTAAATAAAACAAAATCACCTTTAAAAAAATATATTTATTTATTTGGCTGCGCTGGGTCTTAGTTGTGGCACGCGGGATCAGTTGTGGCATGTGAACTCTTAGTTGCAGCATGCAGGAGCTAGTTCCCTGACCAGGGATTGAACCGGGCCCCCTACATTGGGAACGTGGAGTCTTAACCACTGGACCGGCAGGGAAGTCCCCAAAATCACCTTTCTTGAAGGCAGTTTTGTATTTTTTTGCCTACTACTTTATGCTTTGCACATAATAGGCACTTACTGTTTTTGAATAAATAATTCCTAGTACCTGTTTTCTGTGCCAGGCACATGGTAGAGAGGTCAGTAAGTAGTGCAGGAATGTGGAAAGCCTTGTTCAAATTCGTGATCTGTCAATCGATAACTGATGCAAACTTTCCCTCTGTGAGTCCTTTAGTACTTAAGACGTAGCCCAGATGATAGAGTCATGTAAATAGAGGGCTAGAAAGTGACATAGATCAACTGCAGGTTCTCATAATACAGTTTTATCATGGAGTAGCTGGAGGCTTTTTGTTCTTTTTTACTTTCTTTGATGTTTTTCAGGTTACATTTAATTACAGTCTTAGAAAGCATTGGTATCTATATATTTTGTTTTTTATTTTTGTTTTTTATAGACAATACCTGAAATTCCACCACAGCCTGGAGAACTCAAAACAGAGCTTTTGGGACTGAAAGAGAGACAACATGAACCTCAAAATTCATCTCTGCCAAGAACTCTGTGAATAATATTATGAGAATTAAATATGTAGTTTTAGAATTTACTGAGTCAAACTACTTGTGCTTAAGCACTAATACAATGCTAACTGCAAGAGGAAGTGCTCAGCAGATGTTAACTGATGCATTGAGATTTAGTTATGGTTTGACTAATGTTTCTTGAAAACTGCCAAAGCTTATATCATCAGCTTCTCTAATGCGGTTTGATAGATACCTAGTCTTAAATATCATGTGAGAGAACATAGTTGCAGTGTCTCCTACCCTTATAATTCTGGTTTATTTCTCTGAATAAGCTTGACTATAACGGCAAATGGGAATTATAAATTAACTATAGTAAAAGTGACATTGACCATGAGTGCTTAGGGTGAGAAGTTAATATTTCTCTAAATATTGGAAAGTACTATTTGTACTAAACTGAATTCAGTTGAAATATTTAAAGTTTGAAATTCTTTTAGAGTTGTATACATAAAATTATAAACAGTTGTGACTTGGACGGTCACAAGTTCTGTACCCCCAAATTTGAGACACCATTTGGCATTTAATTTCTCTTATAAAATATATTCTAAAATAACTGATAAACATAAATGAGTATAGTTATGGGTTGAATTGTATCCCCCCAAAAGATGTTGAAGTCCTAACTCCCAGTACCTGTGAGTGTGTGTTTGGAAATAGGGTCTTTGCAATTGTAATGAAGTAAAGATGAAGTCATTAGGGTGGGCCCTAATCCAATGTGAATGGTGTCTTTTTATAAGAAGAGGAAAACACCGTGTAAAGACAGACACACAGGGAGAATGCCAGGTGATAACAGAAGCAAAGATTGGAGTGATGCAGCCACAAGCCAGGGGACACCACCAGAAGCTAGGAAGAGACAGGGCAGGATTCTACCCAGAGTCTGTGAACATGGCTCTGCTGACACATGGATTTCGGACTTTTGGCCCCTAGAACTGTGAGAGAATAAATTTCTGTTGTTTTAAGCCATCCACTTAGTGTTTCTTTGTTATGGCAGCCCTGGGAAACTAATACCAACTTGTTAGCCCTTTTCTGAGTCTATGAAAGCAGGTCAAAAGTAATTTATAGAGCAGTCAGCTCTGTGTTCAGGGCTGTTTTTCCAAAAGAAGTTTTTAAAAATTCTGAATTTCTAATGATAATGTCTAAGCTTATTACTTAGCCAGTTACCAGATTGCTACATGATAGAGATCTTTGGGGTCAATGTTGAAATCTTAAATTCCTAAGTGCAAACAAAATGCTTTTGTTTCTCTCCATAGTCAGTGCCCTTTAGTTTAACAATATAAAGGAACTAAATGAAATGGTTTGTTTCCAGACTCATATACCAGATTTTTCTTTTCTACTCTGTGTCATTTGGTACTTTATCATATGTTCCCAGCACAAAGAGAATATTCAATTCTGTCAGTGACAGATGAGCAGTACCCTACCCTAGGAAAACAAGGGCCGGGATTCTGAGGTAGAGGATGGGCTTTTTTTTTTTAATATAAATTTATTTATTCATTCATTCATTTATCTATTCATTTATGGCTGCGTTGGGTCTTCTTTGCTGCGCGCGGGCTTTCTCTAGTTGCGGCGAGCAGGGGCTACTCTTTGTTGCGGTGCACGGGCTTCTCATTGCAGTGGCTTCTCTTGTTGCAGAGCACAGGCTCTAGGTGCGGGGGCTTCAGTAGTTGTAGCTCACGGGCTCCAGAGTGCAGGTCAGTAGTTGTGGTGCACGGGCTTAGTTGCTCCACGGCATGTGGGATCTTCCTGTACCAGGGATTGAACCCATGTCCCCTTCATTGGCAGGTGGACTCCCAACCACTGTGCCACCAGGGAAGTCCCCAGAAGATGGACTTTTTAGTTGAGACTGATTGCTGTTTCCTGATACATTATTTACTGTGCCCTTGTGCACAAGACTTCCCTTCTCTGTATCAAATTTCATAGCATCATTAACTGAATACATTTTTCTTGAAAAAAAATTGTACACTTTACAAATGGTGAAGCTTGCCACAGTTGCCATTGCAAGGGCTTTATATCAAACTGGAAGAAGTCTATTTTTTTTTAGTTAAAGGGATTTAAAAATGTTTTCCTAAATATTAATTCGGTAATTCTAGTCGAGGTGCCTAACTTCCGCAAGTAGTTGGAATTCCCAAAGGCTTCAGGGAAGGATACTTGATTTAGTATAAATCAACAAGAAAGAGTCATGATTTGAACCCAAATCTCCTACAAGACAATGGCTTCATGAAGGTGAAAAATTAATTTTATAGCTATTAAAATTCAAATGTACCAAAAGTAAAAATGCCATCATTTCAGTAAGTGCTGATTCTAAGTAACTTTAACCAAGGTATATATTATATATATTTTTTCCTTTTTTTAAGCTGACCCCATTGTGAAAAATGGACATTATGGTGGGTGTAGAAATGAGGCCAATGGATTCCCAGGAAAAGGCTTGTTACCCCAACGCTGAATGCTCATCAGCGAGCTCCCTTCAGCTGCCAGCTCCTGCAGGGACGGCCTCAGCTAGCACCACCTGGCTCAAAGCTGCACAGCACAGAGGGGCCGGCAGCTGTGAGGGACCCCGGTTCAGCTCACTTCCCTGCACAGTTGGCTGAGGCTGGTTTTGGACTTGTGTTGCTGCTCGATTTCTGCTTCTGCGCAGTCTCCTTTGCTTTCCTTCCTTCCACAGGTGCTCATCCAAGGGCACGCCTTCATAAATTTTCTGCACACTAAACTCCATCTCAGTGCTTCCTGGAGAACCAAACCTGTGACAAAAACCAAGTATTAAAAGTAGAACTAGAGGGCTTCCCTGGTGGCGCAGTGATTGAGAGTCCGCCTGCCGATGCAGGGGACACGGGTTCGTGCCCCAGTCTGGGAAGATCCCACATGCTGCAGAGCGGCTAGGCCCGTGAGCCATGGCCGCTGAGCCTGCGTCTCCGGAGCCTGTGCTCCGCAACGGGAGAGGCCACAACAGTGAGAGGCCCGCGTACTGCCAAAAAAAAAAAAATAAAAAAAAAAATAGTAGATTAGTCCTTAATAAAGCTTAATAAAGCTTAATAAAGCTGTGAGGGAACAGTTCACGACAGCTCAGCTGTAACCCGTCAGATAATTTAGACCAGTTAAACAGCTGTAGTGCAAGGTGTATATGGCATAGCTGCATAGCTGCCTGTTTCTACCAAAACCTCAGGGAGAATGATGCTTTTTACGCTTCCTCATGGAAACTTAGAATTTGTAATTGGAAGATTCTGAGAAGTTTCAGATGCCACAAATTTAATGCGACCTGATGGCTTTAATTTTTATGTCCTAACAACCTTCACTAAAAGTAGTAATTTATATGGCCAAAAAATGGGAAACAAATACAACTAATAGCTAATATAACATTGTATCAGGAAAGGAAGCTATACCTTAACTGATAGCCTGTTTCTCTGAGTTCCCATTTTCTTAAAAGGGAAAAGAAGCAGGGCAGATTTTTAAAAAGATGATTGTAAACTAAAGAGCTTGATGGGGAGGGGTAGGAAGCATATAATGATTAGAATTACGAGAAGCCTAGAAAGCGTCCTGGATTATCAGGAAAATTGTGAAGTGTTTAACAACTTTATTGTACATAAAATTAGTTTCCACAGAATTTTCTCACACACCATGATCTCTGAATATGCAAATGAGTAACATTTTCTCTCCCTAGCCAGTTAAAAAAAATACTATTTCAGATGGCTATATTTAGAGAAACCGTTTCTCCCGTAACACATTTTAAAACAAATTAAACATACCGATGAGGATCTTCACCCAGTATCTGTAGTTATACTTGTGGTAGGATTATAGATGATTTTTAAAAGATAGCCTTTTTATTGTGGAATAAATTTAGATTTACAGGAAAACTACCAAGATAGCACAGTTCCTGTATCCCACTGCCTGTTTCCATGAATGCCCTCATCTTACATGACCCTGCTACACATCACACATGCCAGAGCTAAGGCACAAATGAATATGTCCGACTCTGGATTTCACCAGCTTTCACCCAGGTTACTACATTGCATTTAGTTGCCATGTCTCTAGTTTCCTCCAGTCTGTGACTATTTGTTTTTTGGTTTTTTTTTAACATCTTTAAAAATCTGTGTCTCCCTCCCACCCTCCCTTTCTTTGGTTTTGACCTTAAAAAACTTTGAAGAGTACTGTTCACATATTCTAGGTTAGGTTAGGTTAAGGTTAGGAAGTTTTAGAAAGAATACCAGAGGTGAGGTACCCTTCCTCATCACATCAGAGGGTACATGACATCCCTGGTGATATGAACCTTGATCACTTGGTTATTAAGGTAGCACTTGCCAAGTTTCTCTATAGAAAGTTACTGTTTTCTCCTTTCCATACTCTAGAAGACAGTCATTAAATCCAGCCCACATTGAAAAAGAAAAGGATTAAGCTCCACTTCCTAGAAAGGGGAGCCTCTATATGTATTATTTGGAATTCTTCTGTAAGGAAGAGTATGTCTTCTATGGGTGGTTTTTAAAGATAATTTTAAAAAACCACTTTTCTTTAGTAAATATGAATTATTTTTGAAAGGAAGAAAACCCAAGACAGATGATCTAAAAAATATTTTTCTTTTCTTTTGTATCTATATGAGACGATGGATGTTCACTACTTATTGTGATCACTTCCTGATGTACATAAGTCGTTGTGCTGTACATCTTAAACTCATACAGTGCTGTATGTCAATTACATCACAATAAAACTGGAAGGAAAAAAATCAATGAATTATGAAAAGACAGGCAAGACACTGAATGTTTGGGATCTTTTTTATTTTTATACACGTGACAAGATTTTACACCAATAGTCAGTTAAATAGTACAAATTTACATTCATGAGGAATGTTAAAAAAAAATTCAACTAAAAAACCCACTTCTTCCTGTGACCCAAAATCCCAACATTTGACAGTGCAGGGGAGAAGGGGGCTGGGGGGAGCATCCAAAACAAGTCTCTCCCAAAAGAAATGACTTAAATTTCACATTCCTTCTCCACACAGGATCCAAATGGTGACAGTGTAATTTACAGTTCATCTTTTTCAGCTGTAGATTTCTGTGAAAACAGAAAAATCAGAAGACATTAAAAACCAGCACAACAAACCTTAGCTCACAGAAGGTTCACGTATGAAAAAAACAACTGAAATGGACCCAGCCTATCCATTAATTTGAGCTGTAGGCTAGAAGCTCACCTTGCTAATCTGCAAAATAACTTAGAACCCAACAGCAAGATCAGCAGTCCCTGAACACAAACAGTCAAGAATTTAAAACAGCCTAACGTTACTACAGTTAAGGCAGAAGCAAGTGGCAAAGAACACAGAAGCACCCTGGGCTAAGGAGCGATCTGCTTACTAACATCCCAAGAATGGACGGCTGACCTAAGGGCATAAAGGAAGTGGGAAGATCAAAGTACACACTTTAAATAAAGAAAAAAGGGATTTGTTCCAGCTTTTGAATTTGATAATTAGATGACTATTTATTTCTTGACTTCTGTAACAGTCTTAACTTTGCAAGAACTGAAAATGCAAGTCCCATTCTTGGTTTGTTCTACCTTTGCTGTCTCTTGTTCTTCCTCATCCGCTCCTGCATCCATTTCTGCATCGTCGTCTTGCTCTGTGTTATCCTCTGTTGTTTCTTCAGGTTCTTCTTCTGGTTCCTCTTCCACCTAAGGGGAACATTTATGAGCCCATTAATGCATTGAACACCTTGGATCTATTTTCACTTTGCTCATTTAAATGTATAAGATCATAATTAACCTCACTCCGGTTTACCCAGAACTGTAGAGTCAATCCTCTAATTAGAGTTAACAGTCAAGCTAACAAAGGGAGACGTCTCAGACAAAGGATGTAAAAGCGGGGGAGCTTCTCATTAATTTCTAGCATTGTGCGTGACACTGGGGATTCAAACATTCAATAAATTACTTCAAACCTTTGCATCAGGGTCAATGTTTAAGCTGAGGCGAAGCATTCTTTCTATTCTATCTCCATATGCTTTAGTGTCTGGTAAAAGATATCCTGACCGCAGTGTTGCTGTTTCAAACAAAACCACAGCAAGATCTGAAAGTGTTTTGTCATCTTCATCTTCCTGAAATGGAAGAAGTCACACCTGATTAATATTAAAGGGTCCAAAGTAGTCAAATTAAAAGACAAAGGAGTATGGCTATGATACTGCTCACCTTAACTCGTCGAAGCATGTCTCTGATCAGTGGGTGTCTGGGGTTAATTTCAAATGTTTTCTTCTGGCTGGCATAATAACTGTTACAAAGTAAAAAAACAAACATTGAATTTTAGGGTCCATGCATTTCCCATACTCTATTACTAACTCACATAATTACAGAGAACTTTTTGAAAAATCGACATGCTTATATATTGTTACATCATGCTTTATATGTGTGGTTAGATGAAAGAGTACAATAATGAACTCTTATTTACTAATGAATCCCAAGTGCCTTTGTTGAGTGGATGAACTGGTTTAATGTCCTGTTCACCCCCTCTTAATGTATTCACTATCTTAATTGCATCTGTGTCTCCCCAGAGTTCTGGAACAGAACAGCCTCTGGGTGCTGCTCAAGTAACACCTTCTCCACGATGCCTCAACCTATAATGGTTCTAAGAAAAACTGCTTCTTTTCTCTGAAGTCTGCTGCAGTGCCTCTGAGTATACCTTCATCGTCATTAGCACCCTACCATCCCCTGTGACTGTTCTCCCTCCTGTAGCTGCATGCTGAGGACAGGGTGAAGCCCCTCTCCCTACATCCTGGTATGACCTATCATACACGCAAGTCTTAGAGGATTATGATTTGTCATCCTGACTAGTCTGAATGTCACAATTTATTTTATAAATATTACACATTGGTGAGTCACACTAATTACGAATTATAGATATATTTTTAAATGGAGTTTGGGGATTGTGACAGTGGAAACTACACTTAGGAGAAGAATCCTTAAGCTAGGCCTGGGGAAAAAAAGTATGATGATTAAGTAGCTAATAAGATATTCCAAGTAGAAGAGAATAAAAGCAAGGAAGAAGTCATTTTCAAAGCTATTGTTGTAACATTAAAATAAAAACTTGAAATACATATTTCTTGAAAATAAAGGGTACCAAAGACCCAGTGTACCTCCAGTACTTGGCCCTTGACTTCAAATACTTGTTAACTTGTGCACCCTCTACCCTTTATTTTGTGGAGCATACTTGTTGGGGGTGAAAGGGGTGATTAAAAGGACTTAACTCCTTTAAGAAATATGTGTCATTACCTTCATCTGTAACTATTATCTAAAAATGTAAAAGAAGGCCAGATACCAGGCCAAGCATATAATCTAATGCCAAAAGACATTATGTGTAACAGATTAAGAAAATTTCCATCTGTAGATAAAATACTATAAAATAAATCACAACTTCAAGACCTTTTCTTTAGCAATCTAATGTAGCAATCTTTTCTTTGTAAACTTATCTAATATACAACAGACAGGGGTGGACACTTAAAACACCTCAGTTCTTTGTATAGAAGCTGCCATTATCTTCTAAAGGACGGCTGTACAAGAGCTAACGCCTCGGCAGGACTTCCCTGAGGATGCTTACTTTGTAGATATGTCCTTGCCTGTCTGGTATGCTTGGGCTTTCATGATTCTCTCCATGTTGCCAGACCATCCGTACTGGCTGGCCACAAGAGCACATGGGGACTCTGTCAGGCGCTGAGAGACCACAGCCTTTTCAATCTTAGGATAAGGAAACCAAAAGTTAGAGATATATAAATATCAACAGTTAAGGTCGTGAAGTAATTGCATTTCAACTCCTTAAGGGCTCATCGCTTAAGATCATAAACGGAGGCAGATCAGAAAAGTACCTCTCATTCAGATTTTTAGGAAACTGTCATTTAATAATCTGAATTTTTCAGTCATAAATAAATACTTAAACATCAACTTTTAAAAACATTTAAAACTTAAGTTTAATCGGTAAAAATTTAAGCTATTACAAAAACAGTATTAAATTATGGAAAACTTTCAATTACAAAGGGAAGAAAAATACCCACCCACAGGATAACACTTATCCTTTCAATGCTTTGTAGTTCATAAATTTTAAGCTCAACCTCCCAATAATTTAACTACAATATTAAATGTTGTTCTGTACAACTTTTAATGGTTACAAAAGTACCAGCTGCAAAGTTTAATTTGCTGACACATTTTTTATTTTTTATTTATTTATTTTTTTTGTGGTACGCGGGCCTCTCACTGTCGTGGCCCTTTTCGCTGCGGAGCACAGGCTCCAGACGTGCAGGCCCAGCGCTCCGCGGCATGTGGGATATTCCCAGACCGGGGCATGAACCCGCGTCCCCTGCATCAGCAGGCGGACTCTCAACCACTGCGCCACCAGGGAAGCCCTGACACATTTTTTAAAAGGAAGATGCTAGAATTTTCACAATTTCTAATTTCTAGAATACCTTGTCCTTGAGGGCTTTATCTTTCATCCAACTGAGCAGAGGCTCAAATTCTTTCTCAATTGCTTCACGACTCTCCTTACTTTTCTCACTTTCATCAAACTTCACTCCTTCCTTGGCAACATTCTGGAACCTCTTCCCATCGAACTCAGGAAGAGCCTGAATGCAGTATTCGTCCACAGGTTCTGTGAGATAAATCACTTCATATCCCTTTTTCAGAAGTCGCTCAACAAATGGAGAAGATTCAGCCTACAAAATTAAGAAAGTAACAAAAATTTCCAAGTCTGGCCTTGGTATATTTGTTCATCCTAGTAGCTACATTTTTGTAATACCAGCAACCCCATTTTACAGGTGGAGAATTAAGAGGTGCAGAGAATATAAATGACTTTCTTCCTATCAGTGACTGACAGGCCTCATAACTACTTCAGTTTATAATTTAAGTAAGTTTTCCTTTTTTTCCCCCTCAAGAGTTGGCTATAAATCCCCAGCTACATACCAGGACCAGTTCAAGTTCACCTCACCTCTTTTCTGCTGGACCCAGCCATGAAGTAGATTTTGTCTTGCTTCTCCTTCATTCTTTCCACATACTGGTCTAGACTAGTAATGTCACTTGGATGATGAGAAGACTGGAATCTAAGCAGTTTAGCAAGACGTGTTCGATTTGAGTGGTCTTCTATCACACCAAGCTTGATGTTGGTACCAAATTCTTTCCAAAAAGTATCATTGTATTTCTCATCAGCAATCTTCTTGATCATGTCCAGGGTTTTACGGACAAGTTTCTTTCTAATCACCTAAACAAAATTGAAGAGTAACTTTACAGAAGCTCATCGCAAACTTTTGAGAACATACAATAAGTAAGGTAGCAGGGGAGTAGTGGTGAAAGATACAGATGCTGGTATTGATCAAGGGGCGGGGAATGGCGAGTACTCCTATGTCAGATGGAGCAGAAACTAAGTTGTCACTGGAAACAGTCACAAGATTGTTTTAATGTTTATATTCTAACTTTAAGACCAGGTAGTGGGCATATATGGGTATTCACTGCTCTTTCAACTTTTCTGTATGTTTGAAAATTTTTTATTATAAAATGTTGGGGGGAAAACAAGCAGATTCTCAGGATTTGATCATTCCAGAGTAAAATTAAGTTCTTTATCTGAAGAGCCAAGGACTAGTCTCAAAACCTGGGAACTCCACTAATGGATTCTTGTTCTCTGAGGCCCAACCAAAGAGCAAGGCGGCTGGTCTCTTCGCAGAGACACTCACCTTAAGCAGTTTATGTTGCTGCAGAGTCTCACGGGAAACATTCAAGGGGAGATCATCTGAGTCCACCTTCAGGTGGCAAAATAAAGTCCAGTTAGCAATAAAAACACTGGAAAAAAATAAAACCAACCAACCCAAAGAAAACGCCACTTCCAGACCCCCACTCTAATCCCCTTTTCCCCCATTAATCTCCAGATACTTACAACACCCTTGACAAAATTCAGGTATTTGGGCATCATATCATGGAAGTCGTCTGTGATGAATACTCGGCGCACATACAGCTAAGCAGAAACCAAAAAAAAGGTGACTTTCTGGAAATCATACTTTCAAATTTTAAACTCAGTTTATACCATTAAAAAACCCACCTTAATGTAATCGCTCTTCTTAGATCCATATTCATCAAACAGACCACGTGGTGCAGATGTGGGTACAAATAAAATTGACTTGAAGGTAACTTCCCCTTCAGCAGTAAAGTGGATATATGCCATGGGGTCATCGCTTTCCTAGAAAGTTGGTATCTTAGTCATTCAAAAGGCACAGGAAAAAGCACAAACGCTAAGCGATTTATTATGTCGTACACATTCAGTTTAACATAACAAAAAAGTACCCTTACCAAAAAAGTGAAGGTGGGGGGCAAGGAGGGAAAAAGAAAAAATTAAGATTGCACTTCTAGCTGGCTGTACATGGTTGTTCTGATGATGACTGTCAATAATATTACTCTATCGCCTAAACCTGGGGAAGGATGGATGAGTCTAGGTTCTACACATGTAAGAGAACAGGACAGGAAAACCACCGCCCTGCCTAAATGACAAAATAATATACAACATTTCATGAGTGTACTGTTCAACCAAAAAAGTACTCAGGAACAGGATTCTTCCATGAAATTTGGAACAGCAGTGGATAAAAAGAGGTATGTAAATAGCTATAAAGCATAAGGACAGAAATTTCCTGCATTATACATTACCGTACCCACATATGGCTACTGGGCACTTGAAATGTAGCTAGTCCACACTGAGATGTGCTGGTTAGTGTAAAACACACACCAGACTTTGACAACATGGTACAAACACACACCTCACAAAGTAACCAACCAAACAAAAAAATCAAAAAGGAAACAACTCAATTTTTTTATACTGATCACCTGTTGAAATAACACTGTTGGGTATGTTGGGTTAAATAAAATATATTATTAAAAGTTAACTTCACCTGTTTCAACTATAAAAAAAAATGTAGCCTCTAAAAGACTTAAAATCACACACTGCTCACATATTTCTAATACAGCTGCTTGAGACGAAAGTACCTTTACATATGTACTAGGACTTTCGAGTTCACGGGAATGAAAGCAGAGGCAGAACCAAGGGAAAGTTTTTGGAAGTAAAGCTGAAAGGATGGTTGGATGTTAAAGTAAGGAAAACAAAGGTTAAGTAATAAATCAGCAGATGGAACAGAGCAAAGAACAAATACAATCACAGAATATTAAGTTTTCTCTGGCTGTGCTAAGTCCATTAAACTGTTCTCTTTTGTGCAAGATGTTTGAGGAAACGTTAACTTGAAACAATTTTAGTCAATGCTAGTTTTGGATTCTAAGAGTTACAAGAAATGATCAGTAAAAGAAAACAAAAACATTGGCAAGGAAATAGATATACTAATTATTCCTAGGCATATGACCTCAAAAGAAATGTTTGATGTTGTAAACAAGCTCTTCAATATTATGTTAAAAGTCATTCAGTAACATGGTTTTAGGTCTTACAGGTTCTGTAGTAGAAATCAAGCATGTGCCTAGTAGGCAGTTCTAAATCTTTTTTGTAGCACAGACCACTTGGCAATTTGGTGAAGCCTACAGATTCCTTCTCAGAGTAAAAAATTTTTTTTTTTTTTGCAGTACACGGGCCTCTCACTGTTGTGGCCTCTCCCGTTGCGGAGCACAGGCTCCGGACACTCAGGCTCAGCGGCCATGGCTCACAGGCCCAGCCGCTCCGCGGCATGTGGGATCTTCCCGGACCAGGGCACGAACCCGTGTCCCCTGCATCGGCAGGCGGACTCTCAACCGCTGCGCCACCAGGGAAGCCCCAGAGTAAAATTTTTTTAATGCATAATATAAAATACACAGGATTAAAAAGGAAACCAGTTGTGTTGAAATAGTTATAAAACTATTTTTAAACATATTTTTGATTTAGTAATGTTTCATTATCACATTATTCTAAAATAACGTTTACCTTTGAAAATGATTTGTAGAAAGCTTTGTATTCATCATCCTCCACTTCTTTCGATGGTCTCTGCCATATCGGTTTGATATCATTCATAAGTTCCCAATCCCAGACAGTTTTTTCAACCTGAAGTTACAGTATTTGATTAGTCTCTCCTAGCAGATATACCAGTAGTATCAAGTTATACTATAGTAACCACAGCTTTAGAACATTTCAAAAAAGTATTACTAAAGGAAGCACCAAAGGGTACCTATACTGTAGTATGGTTCTTGCCAACTGGATCAAAAAAAAGTTTTAAGAGTACTTCTGTCAACACTTAAGACTGTTATTTAATACAACAAAGACAAATGGTTATTCATTATAGTTGATAACAATCCAATTAAGGTTTTTTTCAGTTATTTTTAACTAGCTAAAATGTTATTTCTTAAAAATACCTGTTTTGAGTTTAGAAGGATATACATCTTATGTATTTCTATTTCATGACTTACAGAAATCCAACACCTTTACAATAAATATTTCTCAAAATCCACCACCATTACTTCTACCTACTGTACTACCTAAGCAGACCAGAGAACTAGTTTTATAGTTGATATCTACATCACAAAAGAAGATGCAAAAAAGCTTCTTAAGCTTTTAAAATTCAAAACATATCATAAGCCATCAGTCCTGGGCAATATATGGAAGTCAGAGAACTCTTCATAGAAATGATCTGCATTTGCTACTTAAAACTTTCTAGAGAGAGAGAGAGACAGAGTGTGCGCGCGCACACACACAGAGTTTGGTTTTAAAAGCTGGGCCTAGGGACTCACTCGTTGAAAAAAGAAGACCGTTAAGAACTGAAGCTTACCTCAAATTGGTCTGTGCATATTTGGGTTTCTGTGTTTCTTTTTTTCCTGCATCTGTTTTTTCTAACATAAGCTAAACAATATTTTTTACCTTAGTTCTCCCCTCTCCCTGGTTTTATCAAGATATAATTGATACACATCACTGCATGAGTTTTAGGCATACAGCATATACAGCATAAAGGTTGAATTACACATACTGTGAAATGATCACCACAATAAGTTAACATCCATCATCTCATATAGATGAGAATAAAAGAATAAACAACAATTTTTAAAAATGGGCCAAAGAAAGAAAAGTTTCTCCTTATAATGAGAACTCTCAGGATTTACTCTCTTACCTTTCCCATACACCACAGAGCAGCGTGAGCTCTACTTGTCACGCTGTACGTGACATCCCTAGTACTTATTTACCTTAATAACTGGAAGTTTGTAGCTTTTGAACCTTCTTCCAACACCCCCCGCAGCCCCAGCAACAACAAATCTGATCTCTTTTTCTCTGAGTTTGGCACTTTATAACCCAAACAATGTTGTAAGTGGGAAGATGAACCAGACTCTGACTTTTTTAGTTCTTGGTTTCTTCTCTTCTTCTTCTTCTTCTTCTACTGCAGCTTCATCATCAGATTCTTCTTCTTTTTCTTCTTTTGCTGCTGCTGCTTCTTCCATGGGCTCCTCAACAGTTTCAGTCTGTTGAAGTAGAAAGTAGAATTACGGTTGAACTCATTTGTTTCGTAATTCTGATTTCGTCTATAGGATATGAAACAAAATTACAGCTGAAAAAATCGATCTTCAGTAAGAAAACACTGAGAGTATCCTGTATTGAAAGAACCATATTTAACGTTCATTCTTTCAGTGTTAAATATTCGAATATGTGCCAAGGTAATACTCATAAATTGTATTCCTACAGATTTACCTTGCTGCTCCATACATAAATAGGAAAGTTTATGAACTGTGAATATTTTTTCACGAGACTTTTAATTGTATCCAGTTCAAGGTAATCAGATGCTTCTTCTTTCAAAACAAGGCTGCAAAGAAAGTAAGACGTTTAGAGAAAGACATGATGGTTTAAAAGATCTGATTATAAATTTGCCTAAATACTCATATGACTATAATAGCCAGCAATTCTGTGTATAACCAACAATGTCCCCGTTATCCATGTTAAGAACTCTCATCACCGATAAAGGTTTGTGAGCTAAATGTACCAAATATGGGTATGGTAAAGGAAGAACTTTCTTGTACTCCCTCAGGTGGAAAATATTCTTAGTTCCAAGTAAAAAAATGAAAATGTTCTCAAACTTCTCAATGTGCTGGATGTTTTTCATTTGAAGAACAGAAATCTTAAGTTAGCTGAAGGTGGGAGATCACTGCAATATTCTGAAGAAAAGTAGAATCATATGCACTCTGATAGCAACTCTAGAAATCAAGTGATTATTGTAGTTAACCCCTAATAAAAACATGTTCCTTAAAAAAAGCTAGAAAATTAATCTGAACTATTGCTTACACTTGCACTAGACAAGAAAACAGTAACCACCTGTCACATGTGACTATTTACATAAAAGTTAAAATCAGTTCTTTAGTTATACTGCCACATTCCAATAGTCACATGTAGCTAGTGGCTACCACATTGGACAGAGCAGTGATAAAACATTTCTACCACAGAGCGTTCCACTGGACAGCACTGGCTTAGATAATCACAATTACTGGACAGCACTGGCTTAGATAATCACAATTACTGGACAGCACTGGCTTAGATAATCACAATTACTGGACAGCACTGGCTTAGATAATTAATCACAATTACTGGACAGCACTGGCTTAGATAATCACAATTACTGGACAGCACTGGCTTAGATAATTAATCACAATTACTGGACAGCACTGGCTTAGATAATCACAATTACTGGACAGCACTGGCTTAGATAATCACAATTGCTGGACAGCACTGGCTTAGATAATCACAATTACTGGACAGCACTGGCTTAGATAATCACAATTACTGGACAGCACTGGCTTAGATAATCACAATTACTGGACAGCACTGGCTTAGATAATCACAATTACTGGACAGCACTGGCTTAGATAATCACAATTACTGGACAGCACTGGCTTAGATAATCACAATTACTGGACAGCACTGGCTTAGATAATCACAATTACTGGACAGCACTGGCTTAGATAATCACAATTACTGGACAGCACTGGCTTAGATAATCACAATTACTGGACAGCACTGGCTTAGATAATCACAATTACTGGACAGCACTGGCTTAGATAATCACAATTACTGGACAGCACTGGCTTAGATAATCACAATTACTGGACAGCACTGGCTTAGATAATCACAATTACTGGACAGCACTGGCTTAGATAATTAATCACAATTACTGGACAGCACGGGCTTAGATAATCACAATACCAAAAATTGTAGCACTGCTTCCTCTTCTTCCTTACTACCGTTCTGCAAACACCTCCTCCATCAACCAAGAATAACAATCACAACGTACTCTCAAACACAGCAGGGAGTCGTGATGTTTGTGCTCCTAATAAATATGGGCAATGTTGTATCCATGGTTCTCTCCCTGCCTCAAAAAGCTTATAGTTTAGTAGCACCTGCCAACAAGTAGACAGCATATGATGACACAGCCTAGTGAGGGGACTAAATCTCTGGTCTTGGAGCATACACATTAGTGATCCGGGGTTAGTGGAGAGTTGCATCACTTTTGGATGCAGATTGAAGCTGATGGTTAGACATCTTAGTTAGAGGTATTTAAGAGGCAATTAGACATATGAGCCCAGGGCCCCATAGAGAGATCTAGACCAGGGGTTGGCAAACTCTGGCTGGCACCCATAAGAAATTTTATTGGGATACCTCATCCTATATTGTCTATGGCTGCTTTCAAACTAGAATAGGAGAGTTGTGACATGTGACAGATCCTATAGTCCACGAGCTTAAAATATTTACTAGCTGATCCTTTAAGAAAAAGTTTGCTGACTCCTGATCTGGACTAAGAATATAGATTAGAGAACCCTGAGGAGGAACTGGAACCTGGATCTAAGACAGTGGTTCAGACTGCTTGCGGGACATGGGATAACGTGAAAGGGCTGAAACTGAACTTTTGAAGAAAGAGAATATCAACATTTAGGCAACGGAAAGTTTAAAAAGATGAAGCTAGGTACTGAATGGATTGTTTTAAGGTATGAGCAGCAGAATGCAAATTCTGTAGAAAACACAAGAGAAAAACTACAAAAAAAAAAGAACCTATTGCTGGGAGCCATACTAACTAAAATAACCCTGAATCCACTGGATTTAGCAACAAGGATTACTGGTGACTTATTTCAATGGCAAGATGGTGGATAAAGTCAAAACACAGGGGGCTGAGCTGTGAACAGAAGGTGAAGTAGCAGCAGAGGCAAGTATGCTGTTTTGAGAAGCTCAACAATAGATGGGGGAGAGAAAGAGTGCACGCCTGACAGCAGCATGGGGCATGGCACCACCTGCCTTTGTTCCTTTTCCCAGAGACTTTAATACGTTTACACTTTGATGGGAAAGAGGAAGGTGTTCAGGAAAGGCTGACTTTAAAAGACATGGTAGCCATCAATTTATGCTTAGTCTCTGAGGAGGTGGCGTGAGAAACAGATGAGAAGCAGAGACTAGCTTTGGGGAGAAATGTAGAATACTCCCTCATGGTAGTAGGAGGGACAGAGGCAATTTTTACAGCATTTACTGGATGCTGATTTCATGATCTCATTTAATCCTCACTAAATCTCTCATGAGGGTACAGTGATGGCTAATTTAAGGGTACAGACAGGAGTAGGGAGGAAATTGAATTGTCTGATGGTTTCCACTTTATTAGTCAAATATAAGATGAAGTCATATGTATGCAGGGCAAGATCCTAACCTTGTCACTTCCTTGCCTTTCCTCTCCTTTTCCCTTTGGCCATTCTAGACTTTCAGTTCCTCAAATGGGCCTCTTGCCTCTGGAACTTTCAACATGCTGTGCTTGCTGCCTAGAATATCTGAACCTAATTTATTACCATTTCAGAAAGACCTTCTGATAAGGGAGGTATCCCTTAACTTCCTTTCTGGCATTTAGCACTCTGAAATTATCTCATGTTTTTTCTTCCTTAGTCAAATGAGCCACGTGAAAGCAGGGACAGCAACTGTCTTATTCTCCACTGTAGCCCTAAACCCTAGCAGGTAACAGGCACTCAAATGGATATCTGTTAAGTAAATGGTCGGGAAGGAGGGCTTAAAGAAAAAAGGTACTTTTGCCAAGGAAAGGAGAACCTGTTGTAAAATTTCATTTACTGATCAACCATCCATGCTACCGTATGAAAGCATCCTGATGACCCTTATTCATTCATACCAATACCTGCCAGTCATGCGTTAGGCTCTGGGAATGGAGTATCAACAAAATGTTTGCTCACATGGAGCTTCCATCTAGATGTCTCACCTGTCTCTTGGCAACCTAAGACATTAGCACCTCTTGAGATATCATTCTCTCTTTCTAGTTACAAGATGTGATTTACCTGTATTCTCCTACCACCTAACAGAGAGGGCCCTGGGTTATAGCTATTAGGGATGCCTCCTAAAGACATCAGGAGATGTGAAAGGCAGGAGAAGGTAAATTTAGAACAGTAAATTAGTAAAAAATACTAAAATGCAGTTGTCTAGTTTCATTAAAGGAAAATCTCTGACAATGAAGATAGGAAATGTCTTCTGGGATGAAGAAAATTGGTTGCAATGATAGATGTATGCTTGTTTCCTACCTGAATATTTAAAAATTCTTAATGTTGAGAAAATTTTAAACTGAATTAAGAAAAAAATCAAGACTGTAGGCACATTTCCATTTGGCAGAACTGGGCAAGTCAACTGACCTCTAAATTGGAATTTCTTTATCTCTAAGATGGAGAAAAAAACAAAAGGCAGAAAGCTGCCCTGTCGCCTGTCTGCTTCACACTTCACAGTGCTGCAAGCACCGGGAGATACTGGGCATAAGATATGTCTCATCGACACCAACAATAGGTACTGGCTTAAAATGAATTCCATATCAAATTCAATAACTAGTAACTATCCTTGAATGAGACGTTTTCTTCCAAAGAACTTTCTTAATTCTCTTCAAGTCCTTTATCTGTTCCTGTGCTCTCCAACCCACCCCCAACCCTGGCTACTGGCTTGGCATGTTTTCAACCGTTACCCAGGCTACCCCAAGAGTCTCTTCTCATCCAGTCCTGCCATCCTCCACACCACCTTCAGAAAACTTTAACAAAGTTCATCAGAAATTCCATCAGTAACTGCCACCACCTGAAAGGAATTCCTTGAATCTTGTAAACACGCTGTGCCACCGCCGTTCTCCATGATGCTCCACAGACTGACACCACTTTTCTAAGTCCTGCTTACCTGGCAAACCTGGACAAGCCACTTGTCTCTGAGGCCTCCGATCTGCCTTCTCCCTGAAGAGCTAACCCTTCCTCCTTCAAGCCCTCCATAGACAGCAGCCACCATAACTCTGGGTCCGGCCCTTAGCAAGGCCTCAGAATACTTCAAGTGGTGAAAACTGTTCAAGTTCCTCATTTTTATAGGCAAAGAAATTAAGGCCCAGAATAAGCCGTTTGCTCAGAGCCAGAACTGGAGAATCAAGATCCCTGTTACGACTATTAATTCTCATTAGGAATTAGTAATACTCACGTAATTGTCGTTCCCCGTCCTAGAGTGTTTCCTCTGGGGTCAGCAATTACAGAAAATTCATTGGAGTCGGACTCCCAGATGTGCTGGGTGTCGTTGTTGTGTTTCGACGTGACAATAACTTTATCTGCTACAAGGAAGGCAGAATAGAAACCGACACCAAACTGGCCAATCAGTTCTGAAGTTGACTGGCCATCTTCTTGTGCCTCAGTCATTTTGTTTAAAAACTCGCTCGTCCCAGATTTGGCTATGGTACCAAGGTTTTTAACCAACTCTTCCCGGGTCATTCCTACACCAGTATCTGTGACATGGAGCAGGTTCTTCTCCTTGTCACACTAAAACCAAGACAAGAACAAAACAGTTATACTTGCTCAATACTCATGATATAAAAAGGAAATACTGAGCTATATATTGAGAAACTACCAGCTTTGGACCACATCAATTCCAATATAGAAAACGAAACTGAGATATTTTCCTCCATATAGTATTTTATGGCCTTTTCAAAAAGCGTACATCTTAAGCACAAGCATCCTTATAGAGAGTAATTTTAAGTTCAGTGTATTTGATAAAGTATCCATATAAAGAGGGCAAGGACTGGTCTAAATGTCAAAGGGCATAGATAGACCTAAATGAAGCAAGCTATTTATGAAAAAAAATTCAAGAAAAATAAAATTTTATGTTTCACCTATTTCTTTGATAGAAATTAAAAGGATTCAAAACTTGAATGACTTCTGTCTTTGGAATCCGTGGTGACCAATGTTCTTCACTAAACATTCCCAGCTCTCTGCCTTCCAGAAATACAGTAGGAATATACTTCCTCCACTTATGGTTGGATAAGGCCATGTGACTAGCTCTGGCCAAAGAGTTGCAAGTGGGAGTCAGGAGTGTGGCTTTCAGGCTGGAGCCTTTAACTGATGCGAGACCCTCCAAGCTTTCTCTGCACCGTGGCAACCAGCTACACTTCAGATGGTGGCTGCTCAATCAGCCTGTGTCATAGAGATGATGCAAAGCAGAGGCCACAGGCAGCCATGATTGATGATTTAAGCCAGGGTTTGGCAAACTTTTTCTGGAAAAGGGCCAGAGAGTATTTTAGGCTTTGTGGACCATACGGTCTCTGTCAATAGCAGTCACAGATAATACACAAACGGGCATGGCTGTGTTCCAAAAACATTATTTATAAAAACAGGACTTCCCTGGTGGCACAGTGGTTAAGAATCTGCCTGTCAATGCAGGGGACACCGGTTCGAGCCCTGGTTCGGGCAGATCCCACATGCTGCGGAGCAACTAAGCCCATGCGCCACAACTACTGAGCCCTCCCTCCACAACTACTGAAACCCACACACCTAGAGCCCATGCTCCGCAACAAGAGAAGCCACCGCAAGAAGCCCACGCACCACAACGAAGAGTAGCCCCCTGCTCACTGCAACTAGAGAAAGCCCTCACGCAGCAACAAAGACCCAATGCAGCCAAAGAAAAAAATAAAATATAATGTTAAAAAATATATATAAAAATAAAAACAGGCAGCAGGTCAGATTTGACCCACAGGCCATATTTGGCTGACCCCTGATTTAAGTCCCTGACACTTGGGAATTAATTGCTATTGCTCCTAACCTAGCCTATCCTGACTGATATGCATTCTCTATCTCTAAGAATTCTTTGTAGTTAAAAAGAAAATTGTTCTAAACTTACCTTAATTTTAACCGTTAATTCCTCATTTCCAGCAAGAGCATTTTCATCAGTCAATGATATTAGCCTTATCTTATCTAAAGCATCAGAAGCATTCGAAATCAGTTCTCTCAGGAAAATCTAAATGGAAGCCAGATTTAATACACTTAGATTAGCCTCAAGATACACAAGACATTAAATTTAATGTCAAACTCATTTTATTTCTACTCTTTACTCTGAAAAAGCACTCTTCAAGGACTAGACTTCTATGGTATAGAGGTGGTGTTACTTTCCTGGTAAAAGGAGGCACAGCTCTCTACACAAAGGACTGTAGCTACTACAAGGAACACCTGAACTGCTGAGCGTAGTTGATACTCTATTTTCCTTCCTAATGATCTTTCTGTATTCAATACTCGAGGCTTAGTTTGTTATGACTAAACTTAAGACTCACAACTATTTAGCAGGCCATGAAAACGGCTGGAGGGGAAAGGGAAAAAAAAAGAAGGGAAAATGTTTAGCAACCCTCCCCCTCCCCCCAAACACACACAAATAGGTATCTAGTAGTGATTCTTGTACATACTGGGTTTTTAAACTTTGCCAACTACTTGCTTGGAATTGCTATGTCAGCACATTCACTATGAAAGTTAACAAGTTAGCTACCATACGGAAACAAAACAACATTATCATAACCACATGTTGCTTACCTCTTTATTTTTATACAATGAATTGATGATAAGTTTCATCATTCTGTTAACTTCAGCTTGGAAGGCAAACTTTTCTGATTTCTCTCTAAGTTCTCTTATTTGGGATGCATTTAATCCATCCAACTGAATAGCTTCTTCCTCTCTAAGGAAATAAATTTGATCAACTAATACTGCATTACTTAATTCCCTCCAAAAATATAGGATCTGTGATGAGAGCAGGGTGATCTCTTAAGGTTGTCTTAACGGTTAAAAGGCTAAAATGCAAACCTTTACATGTCTACCATCTCATTATTATTTTATCACAGTAGTACATTGCCTTTAACAGCAAGTTGGAAATACTCTGTGTTTAACATTGTCAGAAAAATAAACCCAACTTCCCTCTCCTAAAAAGCAAAGTCACACTCATTTATGTTCCCTCACAGGGAACCCTCTGCCTGAGAAACTTTGGCTTCTAAGGGTCTACAAAAGTTTAACTCCTAAGAAGCTGAATCAAAACACTGCTCAACTGACAGAATTCCTTTTTAAAATTACTAAGTGTACACACTGGGTATAAAACCAAAGGAAAAGCCTTTTCCAAGGTCTTAGGAAGGTTATAGTGCTAGCATTCTGAAACAGAGTTATCAAAATAGTTTTCAAGGGAATTCATCTCATTTTGACCAGTCATTCTTAGTGGCAAAGTTAGGAGATACTATGTATGCACACACTTGCTACCCCTAACATTTTCTCTACTTAAATTCAGAGTATTAAACTTCATCTGGATCTTTCGAGAAGAGATACAGAAAAGCTACAGTAGTCCCAGTTCCCAGCGGGTTATCTGTATAGTTTCAGAAGAACACAAACCTCTGTACCACTTCATCATCTGTCCTTGAGCCTTCTCTACTTTTACCCAGATCATCTTCCACTGTCCCATCCACATCCACTTCATCGTCAGCCTGGACAGACCCTGATGGCAGATTTAACACCAGAAAACTCTTAAACATCGTTGCTTCATGTACGTCTCAGAAGAAACAAGATCAAACAGGGCCAGCGTGGTGGTTGCAAAATTCACTTGGCAAATACGGGAGGGGGCGATGGAAGAATGGATCCACTGGTTTAAATATCCAATGTAAACCCACGTAAGCGTATTTCTTATGTAAGTTCGGATACTGAGGTCTCCCAGGAGATTCTGAAATACGGAGACAGCCATCACTTCTAAAGGGTGGCCCTGGGATCCTTTATAAATACTGTTTAGCACATTCGATTCCAGGCCCCTTCTACATTCACACGTGTTGCCCGCAGGCCGAGACTAGGCCTCCAAACTGACCATGCCAAAACTTAGGCCTTCAATACCACAAGTCAGAACACGAAAAGGATTTGTGCAACCTCTAGCGAGGGGAACTGAAGGGCCCAAGGTCCTGAGAAAGCGAAGAGACGTTTAGAGATTTTAAGATGTTAAGGAGCTCGAGCAAAAGTGAGTCAAACACGCTGACACTGCCGGTTCGCTGCCCCCAGGCCTCACGCTCCACAGCCCAGCGGCTAAGAAAGGAAACTCGCGTTGACGAGGCGTGGAAGCCTGGGGGCGGGGGGTCCTCAAACTCTGATGGCCAAAGGTTGCGGCATCTGACAAAAGTCCTCCGGAAAGGGCACACACAATGCTGCCAAGGGACGGCGAGGAGGGGGGCACGAGCCCGAGGGAGGCCCCACCGCGAGGAGGCTGAGCCCTCTAGGAGCGGATACTAGGAGATGTATAAGGGATTAAAACGATTCCGTTCTCCTTTTGTCTTTCCAGAGGAAGGAGAGAGTAAACGAAATCCCGAGCCTCTTTCGAGGAAAAGCAATGGACACCCCACAGACCAAGCACAGGCCCTGTAATCACCCTCCCGGGCTCAACGCCCCCAGAACCTTCGAGAAGAGGCCGCGCTTGAGGAGGGGGGGCGTCCAGGGGGGCCCGCTCCTCCAGAATCACTCACCGAAGGTCAGCAGGACGCAGCAGAGGCCCAGCACCCACAGGGCCCTCATGGCGCACGGCCGGTGAGTCTCAAGTCCCCTTTGATCGCAGGAGCCGCCTCCGCGCCCCCCCCCACGCCAGGCTTCGATCCTCACACCTCAAGGCTTGCGATCCGCCCACTACCCCCAACCAGATCAGGCCGCTTTTCACCCCCACTTCTCGAGGGCGGGGGACGGGAAACACGAATCCACCAATCGTGCCGTACCACGCACCACCTGTACCCAATGGGGACTCGTGGGGGGGACCGCAGTTCACCAATCGGAGCTGTCCAGGTGCGGTGTCCAATGCCCGAAGCGTGGCTCCTTCCGATTGGTCAGTCCTGGCTCCTTTTCTCCAATCAACTAGTTCCGCGGGCCCCTCTCACGCGGGACCGCCCCTTTGCCTGGGTTGCTCTGGTCTCTAAGGGAAACCCTCCAATGAAAGTCAGCACAGAACACATCCTCCTTGCGGAGAGGTCACGCGGAACCACTTCCGGATCCTGAGCGCGCTTTCTCCGTGACCAGGGGAAGCGGTAGCCATGGCAACGCGTTCTTCACCTTTCCCTTGTCCATGCGTGGGGTCACGTTGGGAATGATTCCAGCGCGACTTTTCGCAGTCAGCTTTCTATCTGGCAGTGCTTCTCGGAATAGAGACACACGTGAGAAGTTGAAAATCCCCCGGCGCACTTTTCGATGGGGTTGGGGAGGAACTACAGTTCCCGGCATGCAACGTACTAGGGGGAAAACACTGTAGTGCATACTGGGAATCGTAGTCTTTGATCAGCTGCGTAGTTTGGCCCTTTCTTCTGCCTTTTTCCCAGCGTGTCTTTGCGGGAACTCTGCGCTGCGTGTTTTAGAATTTACATCTCGTTCCCATTGCCGTAGAAATTTGTACGTATTCCAGACTCTCCAGTGTACACAGCCTTCAGAACCTAGAAAGCCGCCAGGCCTTGGCCGAGGCCGCCCAGCGTTCTGAGGGTCGGCCTGAGTCCGGCCCAGCCTCCGGTTCGTGGACGCGCCTTTCCGAATCTGGCTTCTCGTGCGTCACGTGGGCAGCTGGAGCTTCTGGTACGTCTGCACCTTTCACAGCCGGAATCCTAGGCCTTCTGTTTCGGTTTACAGAAGAGGGTAGCGGGGCTTTTTTTTTCCCCTTCCCTTACGGGAAATCGCGGGCAACTTTGATGCCCTGACTCCCTCAGGAGAGTTCACAGGCGGTGAACCGGTGGTCCCAGAGTCCCTGCTGTGAGTCAGGTGAAGAGCATGGTATTAAAATCCAGTCTAGCAGAAAAAAAGAAAAAAAAAAAAAACACTCTCAGTTTGACGGGTGCAAGAGGATACACCTGCAGATCTTTGAAAGCAAAACCTGTGGGACTACAAATGAGAGAGAGAGTACAGCTTTGTAACTTCATAGAAATACAGAAAGTCATAAAACACCAGGTGGCTTTCGTGTGAGGGAAGTCCCTCACCCAAAGCTTGGGCCTTTGGAAATATTTTCTATGGCTCTTTAACCTTTACAGAGCCCCCAGCCCGAACTGCACCCCGTTTCCATAAAAACACTGCCTTCCTTACTGCTTCCTACAGGTTAATTGAACTTCGAATTTGTTTTCAGATAATCATCCGAATTCCTGAAGACAAGCTTTTCAGTGACAGGCTATCGTATATATTTATAACTTCCCCTATTGAGGTTCGCCAGTCTTAATTCTGTGGTCAGCACTTACACGTTGTGGTGGTGCCTTATTTACATCTGCCCAAATTACCTGAATTTGTTATTAGTAAAAAAACGGGTAGCTTACAAAGCTTTTGTTATGCTTCTGTGCTTACTTTTTTTTGTTTAAAGAGTTACTAGGGTGTGAATTACATTCAGAAATCTCAAATAATTGCATTATTGTGTGTTTTAACTCTTGTTTATGTTTTCTTTTTAGAAAAAGATGAGTTCCTTCACTATTCTGCGTTTCACAATATTTCTTCCCCTTTTTCTCTAACTCTGAACAAGTAAGCAACCAGTTCTGAAACTGCAAATTCCATCTTAACTGGTCAGTGGTGGGTAATTTGTGCTGCACCTGAAGGGAACTGAGAATGAGGCAGGCCCTCCAAAATAGATGCATTGCTTGTGGGTAGATGTTACTGCAGATAACGGTGGGAATGTATGAGGCAGGCAGAACACAAGACAATAGACTGGCAGAAGAATATGGCTGGTTGTTGTTAGGCTCAACTCTGCCCCTTTAAGACATGATCCCTGGCTCTGCACCCTGTGAAGGTAATGGGCAGCTTACCCCATTCCCAGCCTTGCTGTTTCTCCCCTGTAGTCTCCACTTCTGCCTTTTGACCTATGATTGATCCTCATGTCCCATCTTGGCTAGCTCCTCCAGAACTTACACTCCAGATTGTTTTTAAACTGCTGACCTGTGGATCTGATTCCCTCGCTTCCTAATTTTAGTTTTTTCCTTTTGACATTATATGTCCATGACTACTACGGGGAATAGCTACCTTTGTTGTTTTTGTTATTGTTGTTGTTGTTAAGCTTTTTCTTGAGCACAGCTAACCCCACTAGACAGCACCCTCCTTTGCAGTTGAACTTGGGAGAAAACACCAGAGAGGCAAAGGGGTGCCGTTAGGAGCAATGGATAGCTCAACTGGTAGACAGGTGTAGTCCAGCAGCGAGGAGTCAGGGAGGATGCAGACTGGGAGATCGAGGCAGGAAAGCAGTTGGCATTGGAGAGCATTGAGGAATGAGGCTGAGCACCAAGGTCAATTTTTTGGTTGGTCAGTTGGTTCATTCATTCTTTCATTTATTAATTCAGCAAGTGTTGAGGACCTGGTATGTCCCAGGTATTATGCAAGGTGCTGGCAATAGAGGGGTAAGCAATATTGATAAGGTGTCTGTGCAGAGCTTGAACAAATATTAACAGTGGAGTTGCAGCATAAGTGCATGTATCTTATTTAAACCAAAGCAAAGATATAAAAGAATGACTGCAAAAGAATGTGAGGGAGCTTTTTGGGGTGATGGAAATGCTCTTGATCTTGATTTTGGTGGTGGTTAAAACTCATCAAACTGTATACTTCAAAAAGAGTGAATTTTGTCATGTAAATTATACCTCAATCCAAGAAACCCTAACAGCAGCCATTGATTTAAACAACAAAACACTGAAACCATTTCAGTAGGAAGCAGGAAACAGACAGAGATGCCTGCTATTGTCAGTATTGTCCCACACTGTTTAGGAGGGTCTAAGAAAATTAACTGAAATTAATTTTAAAAAGTTGAGGTTTTTTTATTTTGAAATCCCTTCTCACTGGTGAAATGATTGCCTATCCAGAAACTCAAGAGCCTCTAGCTAGGGGAAAAAATTACTGACTATAAGAAATATGTAAACATCAATAGAATTGCTGTAATCTTGTAAAAAAACACAGAAATGGAAAATTTAAAAATTTCATTCATATTAGAGACCCAAACCATAAAATACTTAGGAATAAACTTGACAAGAAAGACATAGCTCCAACATGAAGAAAACCATAAAATCTTATTGAAAAATATAAAACAAATGGAGAAGTTGGGTCTGGTGCCATACCCTATAGGGTATTATTTACTGCTATGTAACAAATTACCCCAAAACTGTGTAGTTTAGAACAATGAACATGTATTATCTCACAAAGTATCTGTAGTGGGGAATCTAGGAGTACTTAGCTGGGCGGTCCTGGTTCAGGGTCTCTCATGAAGCTGTAGTCAGGATGTCAGCTGTCATCTAAGGCTTGGCTGGGTCCAGAGGATCTGCTCCCATGATGACTCACTCAGGTAATGGCAGGAGGTCTCAGTTCCTCACCACACGGACTTCTCCATTGGGCTACTTGGGTGTGCTCACAGTATGGTGGCTGGCTTTCCCCAGAGTCAGTGATCCAAGTCAGAAAACAAGGCCGGAGCCATGAGAACTCATGACCAACGTCGGAAATCACATACTATCATTTCTGCAGTAACCCTACTCAGTGAGAAGAGGGGATTACACAAGGAGGTTAATACCAGGAGTCAGAGATCACTGGGACCATTTTAGAAGCTGCCTGCTACCATACCCTAGCTGCAAGGGAAGCTGAGCAAGGTTCTAGCTGGCATCTTCAGCTTCATTTGTGAGGAGTGGGCTCATGAAATGGGGGACAAGAACCAGAAGTGGGGATTTCCTCCAAAATAGGAAGGGGATTCAGATGTTGCACAGTCAAAATGAATGATAAATGTTCACTACGTGTTTGAATAGACAAACAGAACAGTGCAGCAAAAGAGAGAATCCAGACATAGATTGTTTCAATTTAATACATGATAAAAGTGATATTTCAATTTAGAGGAGAAAGGATAGTTTGTTTCACAAATGATGCTGGCCTTGACTGGTTATCCATCTAAAGAAAAATAAAGTTGACACATATCTTACCTCATATAAAAAAAGAAATCCAGTTTAGGAGAAAATAAGAAAGCCTGTGAGGGCACACTAAGAATGGGGGAAACCTACTCAATCAAGATTGAGCATCCAGAAAATACAACAGAAAGCCTACAGTGTTTACCAGGCTCCTCTCTGGTGGGCCCGGAACTCCAACTTTTGTCCTACTAGCACCATCACCATGAGGCTGCTGAGTGTTGCGTAGTGTATCAGCCTTGTGCTGCTTTCTAAGAATATTAGCTCTGCATGGTGTAAGAATCAGCAAGCATTTTAAGGGGAAAAGCAACAGAGAATGTAGGGTTTACTTCTTAACCCTTCCTTTCTGGAATCTTGTCTTCTCAAATCCTGGTTGCCTGAGTAGCTGTCTGATGCCTTTAAATAAATCCTCAAGTATCTTATCCAGCTTCTCTGTTCTGGCAGGAAGGTTGCTCTGCTTTGAATTGTCCTTCATGGTAGAATGTGGAAGTAGATGTAGGTCTATATAGGAGATGTAGATGTTCTTGGTCCTATTTTAATATTGGGGTTCAAATACTGGGTTTCAAAAATCCCAATATTTTGGGCTTCCCTGGTGGCGCATGGTTGGGAGTCCGCCTGCCGATGCAGGGGACGCGGGTTCGTGCCCCGGTCCGGGAAGATCCCACATGCCGCGGAGCGGCTGGGCCCGTGAGCCATGGCCGCTGAGCCTGCGCGTCCGGAGCCTGTGCTCCTCAACGGGAGAGGCCACAACAATGAGAGGCCCGCGTACTGCAAAAACAAACAAATAATAATAATAATTTCCTCATATTAACCTTTCGGTAGTTTTTCATCAAGTAATATGGTGTTTAATGTTTCCAAAATGTGGAACTTGTATTATTTTTGACTAGAGAACAGTAAATGTGTTTCTAAATATTTAAAGTAATTGTAACTACAGTTTACATTAATTTACATTATGTCTTCTTTTTGACCAGTTTTAACCACAAATGTGGATTATTTGTGATCTCCCTAGGCCCCGCCCCAACTCACATCACGTTACCCTGCCTGAGCATTGACTATGGGTTTATATAATGGTTGGTTACCTGCATTTGCTAATAAAATCTGTGGGTGCTGTGACTCTTAACATGCAATCAGAGAGTTTAAATTAAATTCACCTGTAGTCTTGTAGTTTACATTTTATTTTCTATTACTTAAAAATGAACATCTCCCTAGTCTCTGCCTTAGAAAAACAGATCAATTAAAAAATATATGTCCAGGACTTCCCTGATGGTGCAGTGGTGAAGACTCTGTGCTCCCAATGCAGGGGGCCTAGGTTCGATCCCTGGTCAGGGAACTAGATCTCACAAGCATGCCACAACTAAGAGTTCGGATGCCTCAACTAAGGAGCCCATGAACCATGAGTAAGCAGCCCTCCTACTGCAACTAAGAGCCGGTGCAACCAAAGAAATAAATAAATATTAAAAAAATATATATATATATGTATATGTCCAATTGTCCTCTGTCAACTTTGGACACCAGCAGAGCGCAAGAGGAATTTCAAATAAGAGATTTGTTAAATTTTAAATATTGGTAATTTGATATTTTACATGATCCAATTAGCCATGTTGATGATGTTACATTAGGGACTTAATAGGAGTTTCAGAGCTGGAAGAAGTCTTAGAAATCATGTAGTTCCACAATTCACCCTCTTGGTTTTGAATTATAAAACTAAGATATTTTCATGGTTTAAAAAAACTCCAATTGGTACAGAAGAGTGTAAGATCAAAGTTAGAAGTTCCAGGTTCTCCCCACCCCATTGTTCCCATTCTCTAGAGGTCACTACTCATAGAAGTTCCTTATGCATCCTTCCAGAAATTGTGTGTGTGTGTGTGTGGGGGGGGTGGGTGTGTATGTGTGCACGCATGTGTGTTTGTGAATGTACATATGTGCGTAATAAAATTAAAAATGAAATTCTTAATTTTTAAAAAGATAAATGGAACAATACACATTAGCTTATTCCATTTAATAGATCTTGGATGTCTCATTTTTAAAAATCTACTTCCCTATTTGTTAGGCACTTGTTTTGTTTCCAGTTTGTTGCTGTTACAGTCAGTGCTGCAGAGAATGCTTTAATCTGCACAGGTTTTTTATTTATGAAAGCTTATCTGGAGGATAAACTTTTAGTTTTGGAATAGTTAGGTCAAAGAGTATGTGCCTTCAAATTCTATGGAAATTTACCAATTCCTCTGGGGGGCGGAAAAAAGCTGTACCAATTTATGTTCCCATCTTAAGGCTCCTCCCTCTCTTTTTAAAAAAAGCTAAGGAAATTTGAGGTCCACAGAAAAGAAATAAGGTCTCAGAGTTAACTATTGGTAGAACAAAGTGGAACTCATATTTTAAAAATTTCTTACATTGCTCTAGCTACTATGTACCTCTTGGCTACTTGAAAAAGTTTGAAAGGCTTTTTAAAGAAATTTTATTTTTTTATGTGTATTATGAAAAAATTTGGAAATTAAAAATTTTTTTTTAAAAATTGAGGAAGAACATTAAAATAACCTATATGCCTTAACTAGATACATCACTACTAGCATCTTGGTGTCTTCATTAATGTTTAATATATACATTTTAAAATTAAGATTGGAATCACACAGGGGCTTTCCTGGTGGCGCAGTGGTTGAGAGTCCGCCTGCCGATGCAGGGGATACGGATTCGTGCCCCGGTCTGGGAAGATCCCACATGCCATGCTGCGGAGCGGCTGGGCCCGTGAGCCATGGCCGCTGAGCCTGCGCGTCCGGAGCCTGTGCTCTGCAACAGGAGAGGCCACAACAGTGAGAGGCCCGCATACCGCAAAAGAAAAAAAAAAAATTGGAATCAGACAATAATAGTTTTGTAACTGTCTTTAACTTGCCAATATATGGTAAACATTTTTCCATGTAAATACTTTTACAAGGTATCTTTTAATGGGTGTACACTATTTCATGTCATGACTGTGCCATAATTATCGATTTATTATTGTTAGCCCTTTAGTTTACCAATCTTTAAACCATTATAAATATTGCTGCACTGAAAATTCTTAGATGTAAATCCTTATAGACAAATAGAACAAATTCTTAAAATTGACGTGCTTGGTAAAGGTATGTGACTTGTGTTTCAAAGGGTTGTGGTACTGACAAATTACACTCTAGGAGAGTTGTACCAATTTACATTCCCACTGATTTACATTTTTTTTTTTTTTTTTTTTTTTTTTTTTGCGTTACGCGGGCCTCTCACTGTTGTGGCCTCTCCCGTTGCGGAGCACAGGCTCCGGACGCGCAGGCTCAGCGGCCATGGCTCACGGGCCCAGCTGCTCCGCGGCGTGTGGGATCTTCCCAAACTGGGGAACGGACCCGTGTCCCCTGCATCGGCAGGCGGACTCTCAACCACTGCGCCACCAGGGAAGCCCTGATTTACATTTTAAGCATAAAACGCTTTACAAAAAAAAAAAAGAGAGAGGAAAAGCAAAGTAAAAGTACAGCCTGGCATTGTCAGAGTAAAATTACTAAAGTTAGATGCTGTGGTCATTGGGGGCGGGCTTGGGGGTGGGGTATTTGAATATAGAAATCCCGAAGCCTTAAAATATTGAGAGAAATCTCTGAAAAAAAGCCAGAGGAACTTCTGACCAGTTAGTAGATATTCTTATAACTTCTAGTTCTCAAGTGCAGTGATAGAGTGATACGATTGAGGCTACTTTATGGCAAAATTTGAAGTCAAACATTTGCAATAGAGGTAATGTTAACACTGACAACAGCAGTAGGAATAGCAAACATTGACCGAGGGCTTCGTATGTACCTTGCAGATTCTTGTAAACTAAGCTGTGATAACTTGCTTAAGAAATCTGTTGAGAAGTCTGTCTCTTTCCCCTCCCTCCCTCCCTCCCTCCCTTCCTTCCTTCCTTCCTTCCTTCCTTCCTTCCTTCCTTCCTTCCTCTTTCAAGAGCAGGAGACTTAGTGAAAAGACAGTGAAGCAGGTCCCAGAATGGAAGGAAAAGCTAGACACCAGGCCTCAGGATCAACAGGACCCAGGGTAGCAATGGGCGTCCAAGTGGCATGGACACTCTAGGGCGCTGCAACAGGATGCCTCACCCCTTACTAGGGAATGTTCTTTCTTAAAGTGTCCACCTTAGCAGTGTTAAAAGAAAACAAATTTTTATTTTAAAAAATGTTTATTAGGTGCTTATTATGCAAAGTCTCATTTAATCCTGCTACATGGGTGTGGTCATTGTTTCCAGATTTACAGCTGCAGGAACTAGTGTCAGAGTGAGATCTTGGGGCAGGTTTTATATGCCTCCAAAGCCCATGCTCAACCTCTGTATCCCTGACAATGTGGGAGATGCCACTTTGATACACTTGCTGCTATCAGGTGGGCCAGGGACAAATATTAAGTAACTTTGATTCTCTGGCGCAGGTGTTGGACACTTTCAGTTCTTTTTCGGTGTTTCTGATTATACCAAGAGAAAGTCAGTTTGGTCCAAGTTTGTCTTAAATGCCTCTCTAATAAGTACATGTTAATCTACTTTCTCCATAAAAAGAGAAGTGTATCTAAATAGAATTTATTCAATACTTTGCTTTTTGTTTTTTTTTTGCCGTACTTGGGCCTCTCACTGTTGTGGCCTCTCCCATTGCAGAGCACAGGCTCCAGACATGCAGGCCCAGTGGCCATTGCTCACGGGCCCAGCTGCTCCACGGCACGCGGGATCCTCCCAGACCGGGGCACGAACCCGCATCCCCTGCATCGGCAGGCGGACTCTCAACCACTGCGCCACCAGGGAAGCCCCAATACTTTGCTTTTTAATGCATTTATTTTTATGGATACTATCTATTTGTGACATGTGATATGGGTTTTGCACTTACAGTAATAACGAAAAGTTTCTAGTTAAATTTTTTGACTTACATTGTTTTAAAGAAAAATAAAAAGTCATATGCGACTTTTCTTTATCTTCTTTCCACTCCAAAATAACTCCTTCTATTTAGGCCTCCTGTGTTCCTCTCCCCTCTCCCCCCACCATTAATCCCCTATTTCTTCAAAAACTGGGAGGGTTCTTTATCAGCAGTTGTGGAGCAAGTTGTGGAATTATTGTTTTTTCATTTTAATTATAAAGTAATATAGCTATAGTTATTATGATTAGAGAAATGGATTTGCCTTAATCTTACCATTCTAACACAGCTACTATATCATTTTTCTTTCCTCTTTTTACCTCATGTGCATTTGTCTAATAATGATACTTAACATTCATTGACTATTCGTTATAGGCACTGTTGTTAGCATTTTGTAATCCAACAACTTGTTTAATCTTTTTAAGCATTTTATGATATAGATTCTGTAATCCCTGTTCTGCAGATGAGGAAACTGAAGCATGGTGAATTTATGACACTCACTGTAAGGACTTGAATCCTGGGAACTGGTCTTCTGAACTTGGACCTTTCACTTCTGCACTGTGCTGTTTCCCATATTTAGCTGTGTTTTATTAGCACTGTTACTGTTATGGCCTATACTTATTTTTTCTCCTTTTCACCTAACCCTTATTTATAAACCTTTTTCTCTTGCTATATAGTCCTCAGATTTTTAAAGAATCAATTATATTTTGGTCTAATTTATATAAAATAAATTGCACCCATTTTAAGTGATCAGTTGGTAAGTTCTGATGAATGCCTACACCTAACTACCATTATAATTATGATAGAAAACATTCCCGTTGCCCTAGAGTTCCCTTGTGACCCTTCCCAGTTATTTCCTCCTCATGCTCCACAAAGCAACTAATGATCTGCTTTCTGTCACCATTTTTGTTTGCCTTCCTCTTCATGAGTTATTTAGAAGTAATATTTAATTTCCAAAATTTGTGAATTTTTCAGGTATCTTTCTGTTATCAGTTTCAAATTTAATTCCATTGGGGTTAGAGAACATATTTTATATAATTTCAGTTCTTTCAGATGTGTTGAGTTTTGGTTTATGGCCTAGAATTCAGGTTGGCAAACTTATTGTTTAAAGGGCCAGATAGAAAATATTATAGTTTTTGTGGGCCCTTTGACCTCTGTCATAACTACTCAACTCTGCTGTTGTAATATGAAATACTTAATATGAATGGAAGTGGCTGTGTTCTGATAAAATGTTCTTTATAAAAACAGGCAACAGGTGGGCCTTAGCCTTTAGGCTGTAGTTTGCTGACCTTTGGCCTAGAGCCTGGTCTATTTTGGTGCTTGTTCTATGTGCATGTGAGAAGAATCTGTATTCTCCTGTTGTTGTGTGGAATGTTCAAAAAAATCAAGTTGCCTGATAGTGTTTTTCAGATCTTCTATATCCTTGCTGATATCTGTCTATTTAAACTACCGATTACTTGAGAGGAGTGTTGAAATCTCTAACTGTATTAAGGGTGTATCTATTTCTCCTTTCATTTGACCAGTTTTGCTTTGTGTATTTTTTTTTAATAAGTGATTGTTAAGTTTTTTAAAAAAAATACCTATTTATTTATTTGGTTGCACCAGGTCTTAGTTACAGCAGGCGGGCTCCTTAGTTGCAGCTCGTGGGTTCATTAGTTGCAGCTTACCGGCTCTTTAGTTGCAGCATGCAGCCTCTTATCTGTGGCATGTGAACACTTAGTTGCGGCATGCATGTGGGATCTAGCTCCCTGACCAGGGATCGAACCTGGGTCCCTTGCATTGGGAGCATGGAGTCTTAACCACTGCACCACCAGGGAAGTCCCTGCTTTGTGTATTTTGAAGCTCTGTTGTTAGGTGCCTACACACTTAGGATTATTATGTCTTCTTGGTAGACTGACTACTTTATCATTATGTAATGTCACTTTCTATTCCTAGTAACACTTGTTCTGAAGTCTACTTTTTCTGATAATAATATAGCTCCTCTAGTTTACTTCTGTCTGGGATCACACACTTCTGTACTGCCTGATGTATAATGTCTGAAAACAGCTAATTCATATATTTTGTCCAGTTTTCTAATTTTTTGAAGAGGATAGGTAAGTCTAGTCCCTGTTATTTTATCATGGCTGGAAGCAGAAGCCTGTAACTGTCTTTTTAATATACGTACCACTTGCCATCAGTGGCTACACTTTTATCCTCTTAGTTATGTCCTTTGTGGAGACCATTTAGTTTTCTTTCTTTCCTTTACTACTTTTTCTATCATAAACAATGAACAGCTAATGACTATATTTTCTCACTATTTTGATTATTTCCTTGGAGTGATTCCCAGAAAGTAGAATCATTGAGTCAAAAATTAAAAACACTTTAATATATATATATATATATATATATATATATATATATATTTTTTTTTTTTTTTTTTTTTTTTT
>NW_006780910.1:1446835-1451807 GCF_000442215.2 Lipotes vexillifer | reverse complement strand
GCGGGCCTCTCACTGTTGTGGCCTCTCCCGTTGCGGAGCACAGGCTCCGGACGTGCAGGCTCAGCGGCCATGGCCCACGGGCCCAGCCGCTCCACGTCATGGGGGATCTTCCCGGACCGGGGCACGAACCCGTGTCTCCTGCATCGGCAGGTGGACTCCCAACCACTGCGCCACCAGGGAAGCCCACTTTAATATATTTTTAAGTATTTTGTCATTTACTTTCCAAATATACCTTCTAATGGCTTTCCAGAATTACCAGTTTACAATTCCATAGATGTATATGAGGTATAAATTTCACCAATATTTAGATAACTATGTGTACTTAAAAAAATCTGTATCATTGCTTACTTTTAAATTTCGTTGAATTCTGGAAAGGTTAAATATGCTTTTATATGTATTCTTGTATTATTTTTCTTTTTATCTGTTTGTATCTTTTGCTTATATGTCAACTAGGATATCAGTATTTTTCTTAGAATAAAGATAAATTTATTTGTGGCAAATATTTTAAAAGTCTGTTGTTTGCCTTTAAGTATTTTTATTTTTATTTTTATTTATTGATTTTAATGAATGTATTTATTATTTATTTTTGGCTGTGTTGGGTCTTCGTTGCTGCACACGTGGGCTTTCTCTAGTTGCGGTGAGTGGGAGCTACTCTTCATTGCGGTGTGAGGGCTTCTAATTGCAGTGGCTTCTCTTGTTGCTGAGCACGGGCTCTAGGCACGTGGGCTTAAGTAGTTGTGGCCCACAGGTTCAGTAGTTGCAGCTCGCAGGCTCTAGAGCGTGGGCTCAGTAGTTGTGGCATATGGGCTTAGTTGCTCCGTGGCATGTGGGATCTTCCCGGACTAGGAATCCAACCTGTGTCCACTGCATTGGCAGGTGGACTCTTAACCACTGCGCCACCAGGGAAGTCCCTAAGGATTTTTAAAATGTAGTTATTATCTATTCTCTTGTGATTTCTTCTACAGCTTATAAGTTTTGGAAGTCCTTTCCAGGTTTGATAAATATTTAATTATGTTTTCTTTTCATTTAAAACATATTAAATTCTTTCATTCAACAATTATTTACCTGTCACCTACTCTGAGCCAGTCCTTATACTAGGTGTTGGGGACTTGGTAGAGACCAAGATAGAAATTACTACCTCTGATCATTTGGGAATAGGAAAACATGGGTATTTTCAAGGTCTGATAATCTAATTCTAGCCTCCTACATGGCAGGTGAAAAGTCTATTAATAAAGTGTCCATGATGCCTGTTCTGTCATCTTTTAGATTTTGTTTGTGTGAGATTAAATTAAATTAATTTTTTCAAATTGTCGCCTATTTATTACAGTATCATTATTGCATAGATGTTTCGTACCCATTGATTTGTGGTATCTTCAAGACCTAGAGTCTTATCTCTATTATATGGAGGCAGTATAATGTATGTGTCCTGGAGTCAGGCTGACCTGCTTTTAGATCCTAGCTCTTCACTTACTAGCCAGGTACCTTTAGACACGTTGCTTATCCTGTCTGAACTTTTGTTTCTTCATCAGTAAAGTAGGGTGGTAATATTATCGTAGGATTATTGTGACAATTAAATGCAAAAGGGTTAACACTTTTTTAAAAGGTAATGTATTATTATATTCTTGTCAGGTGGTCTTGATGGAAAATTGCCCTATACGTGATAACACCATGTGTTTCTCTATAGGTGAAAGCAACAAACATAACCAATAAAGCAACATTTGGTATGGAAATAAGTTGCATCAAGAAAAAGCTCGTAAAGCTAAGTAGTTTTCATTGAATATTTTGCTTCTGAGCAGGGTGCAAGCATATCTACATCATTGCTGGAGGGCGTGTGTTTTTCCATTAGGTCAGTGGAATTGAATTCCCAGTGCATGTAGATGAATGGAGTGTCGTATGAGCCTGCACAACTCAAGATAAAAATGATCACAGTACTCCATCAGATTCTTAGATCCAGACTTCTTTGCCTCTCAGATAACAGGTACATTACTGGTCTTGGCCCTTATTATATTTTGATTTGTTCCTCTTGTCCTAACCTCAACTTCATACCTATTTTCATTCTTGCTTCTGGTCACAGTCATGGGTCTTGGCTTATTCTGTCACTGGATACACTAGGCTCCTTTTCTGCATTTGCCTTCCTTTTCACACTATTGGCAAGTCCCCTTGTGTAGTTTTCAAATTCACAGGGTGGCAGAAGGAGCAGGTGGCCAATGGAACACCGGGAAGGTAGAATGGGGGGCTGAGGAAAAGAGGGAGAGCCTTGTAACCAGTGCCCACTCATCACCCGTGGTTCTCAGCTCTTCAGCAAAAGCTTTGGGGAAAGAGAGGAGCCGTGGACTTCCTGTAATCCTAAAAAAGAATGTGTTTTTTTCTTTTTCACTCCTAACTTAAACTAGATTGTGTCTCAACTCTGATCTGTCCATTGGTTGGCATCACTCACCTTCAAATATTTATAAGAAAGAAGGCATTTTGGGGAAAGATTTCAATCTGTTTATAGTGAACATAATTAGGGGGAAGTCATAGAAGCAGTGGAGGTCAGTGGCTGCACCAGGATGAAAATTGTTTTGTTTTAAGGGTGATGTCATCTCTGAGCAAAGTGAAATGAGCCAGGAGGCAAATGAGAATGTAGACAGGTCTGCCCAATTCCTTTTAAAGCCCCAGAAACCCATTCAGCCTTACATCTGCTCGACTCTGGATGATTTTCAGGAAGAGAGAGACTATTTGGCAAACTACATCTTCCCTCAGCTGAGCGAATTCTGCAATTCCCGGGGTGCGTGTTTGAAAGCTGTGGACCTGAGGTGGTCAGCGTTGAAGGCCCAGGTGCCCTTACCCTTCAATCTATTTAGACAACATTTTTGTCTCCACTAGCAACATCTGAAGCTCTGTCTGGACTGCGTGAACAGCTGCTTTCCCTCTTTTTTCTGCTTGCTGGGTCAGACATACGGGGACTTTCTCCCTGATTACTCACCTGTCGTGTTCTCCAAGGCAACTGACTTGTCAAGTTTATCCATAATGGAACAGAATCTCTATGTTGCTGCAAAAAACTGTTATCCTTGAGTCCTGGAGAATCCCAACTGCAGTCCGACTGAGTTAGAGATCATCCAAGCAGCATTTCTGAATGAGTCTCAATTTCAGTATTTTTACTTTAGGACGGGAACCATGCTGCTGAAGCCTATGGACGAGGAAAAGGAGGAGATGCTGTCCGCAGGTTTTCTGATCAACGATGAGGAAAAATTAAAGATTGGAAAGCTTAAGGCCAAGATTATTAGCAAAGGGCTACCTGTCACGTTGTTCAGAGATCTCCGTGAGTTGGGTGAGCCTGGTTCTCAAGGACTGGTTGGTTGTGATAGAAAAACTTTACCCAGCCACTTTAATGATGGAAAATATAGGTTAGTAAAAATGGAGATAGCTGTCTTTTGTCATAGGTCCATGTGTTTTGTATGTCTTCCTTGTGAAAGGAATTTTTCTTCATTTGAAGATTTTTGAAACTGAGAGCAAATAGTGGGTCGTGGAAGAGGATTTAGGAAGTCAAGGAGCTCAGAGAAGACCTAAAATATCTGGCAGTTAACATGTAGATAGAGAGCAGAGTTTCTCATCCAGGGCTGATTTTGCCCCCAAGGGACTTTCGGCTACATCTTTGGTGTCACATTTTTGGTGTCACAGTTGGGGGTGTACTACTGGCATCTAACAGGTGGAGGTCAGGGTCACTGCTAAACATCCTACAGTGCACAGGACTGCCCCTCATAATAAAGAATTTTCCAACCCAAAATGTCAGTAATGCCAAGGTTGAGAAATCCTGATCTAGAGAGAACTTTTATTAATTGTCATGTGCTTTTTGCATGTTATCGCATTTAATCTTCAAGGTTTAGCCCTGCAAGGTAGGTGCTATAATTCCTGTTTTACAGATGAACAAATGAAAGCTGCTGTGTAGCAGTTAAGTGACTTACCTAATGTCACTTCACCAGTGAGGGATCATTCTAGGATTTGAACCCAAGTCCTTCTGACTCCAAAATCCATGCTCGTTTGCCTTCACACTTACCACTCAGAGAGTAAGTGATGCGTGCACCAGTAGCCTCGGCATCACCTAGGAACTTGCTAGAAATGCATTCTGGGTCTATTGAATTAGAATTTGCATTTTAATAAAGATGACCAGGTGAGTTGCAGGCACATTAAAGTTTGAGAAGCACTGCCTGGCATCCTGTTGCCTCTGAATGAAATGATTACATTTATTCTGAAAGTGTCTCATGGACATGTACAGATTAAAAAGGGAGGAACAACATCAGAGCAGGGCAGAGATTCTTCACCTAGACAGACTTTAGGAGGGATCTGTGATGCCCTAAATTTATATGAAAAAAAGAATGTTTATATGCAGATGTGTGTTTTGGGCGGTAGGAAGTTGGCCTGTGTCTTTGATCAGATTCTCAAAAGGTTTAATGACCCAAAAAAGATTGTGAGTTACTGTTGTAAGGGCCCAATTAATGTGGGAGTGCAAAATGCAGGTGGTGCATTCTCAAAAGCTTTCAGGGACCAGGCAGGCATAGTCCTTCTAATATGATAGGGGGCAGATGGATCTGTAGTCAACTGAATGGGAGGGCGTTGACCCACCTAAAGTCATTCACATCCATTGTTGGGGGTGGGGCATGAAATCCCACCTGTGCTGGTCAAACAAAACTCTGCCTACAAGCCAAATTATTTTGGAGTCCTAGAAAAGAATATTGTATCAATCGTTACTCTTTGGGTTGAAAGTGACTCGGACTGGCTCCAACAAACAGGGAATTTTAGTTTATATAACTTTAAAGCCCAGGATTGGGTCTGTGTTCAGCTCAGGCTTCATCCACTGGCTCAAATGAGGTTACCAGGCCCTGGTTTCTCACTATTTCTCTGCATGGCTCTGTTGTCCTGATGTTGCCTCAACTCCTTGGCGCCTCCATAATGGAGGGAAGATGGCTCTAGCAGCTCCAGGTTCAAGTCCAGC
>NW_006780910.1:1424626-1446825 GCF_000442215.2 Lipotes vexillifer | reverse complement strand
GCAGGAATGGCTCAGAGTCCTAGGATTAAGTCTTTCTGTCTCTCTGATTAGCCGGACTTGGACTATATGTTTGTATCTGACTCAGTCACTGGTGCCAAGAGAATGTGATGCTCTGATTGGCTAAACTTGGGTCATATGCCACGTCTGGAGCTGGAGGGAGTCAGACCCACTACAATAACATGAAGTGAGAGTTGAGACAAGGTGGGACCCCAAATGACAATCTGGGGCTGTTACTGGAATTAGGGTAGGGTGACTAGAAGTTGGGCAGCCCCAAAATATCCTGAATATTTACTACGAGCTCAGAGTTTTAGAATGTCCAACAACAGAAATGCTCTTAGATCCAAGATTTTTTAGTTCCTAGTTCTGTGACTTTGAGAAAATTATGTAATATTGCTAAGCCTTGGTTTCTTCTATTTACTGAGTTAGCATTAACGACCTTGAACTCAAGGTAATGTGTATAATAATGTGTGTAAAGTACCTAAAAACAGTGCCTGACACATATTAGGCTAATGAGAATGAATCATAAAAAATGAGTCCTGGGCTTCCCTGGTGGCGCGGTGGTTGAGAGTCCGCCTGCCGATGCAGGGGACATGGGTTTGTGCCCCGGTCCGGGAGGATCCCACGTGCTGCAGAGCGGCTGGGCCCGTGAGCCATGGCCGCAGAGCCAGCGCGTCCGGAGCCTGTATTCCGCAGCGGGAGGGGCCACAGCAGTGAGAGGCCCGCGTACCGCAAAAAAAAAAAAAAAAAAAAAAAAAAAAGAGTCCTGGAAGAATATAGTGTATATTTGGCTGAGGCCTGAAGTATGGTTAATAGTGATATTCTTTGCCTAGTCTCAATTTGAACTGCATTCATTAATATTTACTAACATGTTCAGGAATCAAGCCTTTCTGTATATTTGGGTTAGAGACATATTATTTCTCCATAGTATTCTCCTTAGTCTTTGATTTTGGTTATTATTGAAATATTAGCTTGTTTTAGACTTTAGTTTTGAATATGTAATATATGGACTACATGTCTGCAGTAGAAGGTACAGAATGGATGGATTATTACAAAATCTTCAGAAAAAAGGCTAAATTACTTTTCTTTTGGATCTTCGATACCCTTTAATCACCCAGATAATTCCAGAAGCTCACAGCTTGCGGAGCACAGGCTCTGGACGCACAGTCTCAGTGGCCGTGGCTCACGGGCCCAGCCGCTCCATGGCATGTAGGATCCTCCTGGACCGGGGCACGAACCCGTGCCCCCCGCATCGGCAGGCGGACTCCCAACCACTGCGCCACCAGGGAAGCCCTCAGTTCATACATTTGACCTTCAGAAGCACTCTGAGGTCCTTGGAGATGCCTGAGACTAGTGGGTGAGGTTCACGGTGAGCTAAAGAGATCCATTAGACTGTGGGATCATTTCCAATTCTGTCTGAGATCTTGAAATTTGAAGCTAACCTTGGCCAAACTGTTGGTCCTCTAGGTTATTCTGGCCCTAACCTGAGCCACAAGGCTGCCCAGTTAACTATGGGGGTATAAGATAGCTTGAGACCTTACAAGGTTAAACTACCTGATGTTCATTTTCCTGCCTCACCGCATGTAAAAAAAAAAAACCCCACCAAAACTCTGGGAGATGTAGGTGTCTCCAGAGACAGGAGGACATTTGGCAGTCCAGAACACCTTGACTTTAATTAGCCAATGAGTTTAGAAACACAGTGCCTTGGAACTAGAAGGAGTCTCCGAGATCCAGTTGTCTGGCCCTGCCGCTTATTTTACCTGGGAATTTAAGGGACTTGCCCAGTGGCAGAGTTGCAGCTGTACCCATGGTTGTCATTGGGCATCTTATCTTAAAAATACACCCCACTCCCCCAACCATTGCCATGAATAGAAACATACACATATGCCACAAGATTGAATTAGGTGACTTCATATTTTGCTGACAGTCTAAAAATACAAGATGATACATGTAGCAAATGCAATTTTTTTTTTTTTGCCTTGGTCATTCTGAGGTCATGAAATAACTTGGAATTCTACGTAGGATTTCATGTACAAATAGCATTAAGATTAAATTGCTTGCCTATAGCTTCCTTTCATTAGAATGTAGAATGGGCTATGAAATTTGGTGCTAACCTAGAAAGAAGGTGGTATAGACACAGAAGGGGAGATACTTTTCTGGGTATTCATAATAACCATGTGTAATGGAATATGCAAAACTATAAATCTAAGGTATTAAAACATATCTTTTTGTGTCTAAAGACTTCAAGCACAACTTTGAACGTTTCTATCATGAAGAGTTCACTGAGAAGTGCAAGGAAGTGTTTGTTATTTCCAAGGAGTCAAACAGAACCTTTGAAATCTTGGAAAGATTTGCCTTAAAGGATGTGGAATTTAATTTTAATAATGCCGCAGCAGGCCCCAGCTTATCTATTCTCAGGTAAGATGTCAAGAAATCCCAAGCAAAGCAGCCTGACTTTAGTGAATATGATCCCCCAAATTTGGAATTTCTTCCCTCACTTCCCCCTTTCTGTGTCCATCCATGCCTGCAAGAGAGGCTTCCTAAAAGTCACCCCCAGCTTAGAATCTCCTTATCAGATATCACTCTGCAACTGCCAAGTTACTTCCCTTCAGTCTCCTTAAGAAGATTATAAATGCTGGAGGGCAGAGAGCTTGCCTTCTTTTTTAATCCTGTAGATCAAAGTTGGTCTAAATCATTCCTGTCAGTGATGGAATGATTTTAAGGAGAAGAAGCTGGATTAGGAAATATGAATAATGCATCTGTACAGTACTGTATAATTTACAAAGAGCTTCCACATACATCATCAGCTCATTATTAATTACATTAAGATATTCAGCCAGTACTTGTTAATTGCCGACTATGAGCCATAGCATTATTTGCGTTTGTGAGAATCGAGTTATCTTACCTAAAGTTTGCACTCCTTCACTGTTTTATCCAGTGTTGTCTGCATTAAAACCCCCATATCTTTTCCCACTCCGGGTGCTGACGTGCTCTGTTCGCCACCCACAGGCATGAAGAGACTGGGGCGTGAGGAAAGAATTGGGTTTGTCTGTGGTGTCCTTTCCAGTCTCAACCCTAGAAATAGGGAGGTTTTTGGGATCATTTTATTTTCTTCCATCCTCATCCTCCAGTTCTTATTACAGATCTCATTTATTCTGTGAGAGTTTGGGGATTTGAAATAAACCCACAGTGGCTAGGGTGTTTCAGGGTTTGCTCCACCGTGTCTGCCCCAGTCTCAGCACCCACTGTGATGTGCAGAGCTACCAACATTCTTGTGGTTCTGGGAACCCATGCCAAAAGGAAGACAATTTAATTGGTTAAAACAACATGGCGCTCAGTCAAGGTTTTTGAAACTACAAGAGTATGAAATATATGTCATCTGTTAAAAATCTTAGGTTTGAATAGGCAAGTCCATAGAGACAGAAAGTAGGTTAGTGGCTGTCAGGGGATGAGAGTAGAGGGGAACCGGGACATGACCCCTAATGGGTCTGGAGTTTCTGGGGTCCTGAAAATGGTCTGGAATTAGATAGTGGTGATATTTACTATATACTAAGTATACTAAAACCGACTATATACTTTAAAATGGTGGATTTTTTTTGGTATGTGAATTATATCTCACTTAGGTTATAATTTTAAGTATTTCAGAGTGGATGAGACATTTAATAAATTTTATTGCAATTACACAACTCCAGTTGTGCCCAATCAAAACACAACAATTAAATAAGTCCTTTGAGATTAGCTGTGTGGTCTTAATAACCAACCATCTAGAGCAATAGCGTTCTCTTTTTCTTCTCTTTTGAAGGGAGCCACAGTTTGCTTTGCAATGTTTTCATTTTCTATTTGTCCTTGAGAAGAAAGCATTAAGACCCTAGCTTATTTATGGGGGTATATTATATTTGTATTTTTCCTTCATTGGTTTTTACCTGCTAAGTGCCCAAACATGTTCTAGACACAGGGGATACAGCAGTGAACAAAAGACAAACATCCTTGCCTCCATGGAGCTTGTATTATGGAGACATGCAGCAGACATGATACATATGGAAAATATGTAGTAGGCTAGATGCCTGTAAGTGCTATGGAGCAAAATGAAACCCTGAAAGGGAATAGGCCATCTGGTAGGAGAGGAGGTGGCATTTGGGTAACTGCTAGAAGCAGGTGAGGGAGCAGGCTTTGCCAGTATGAGTTGGGAGAGTATTCCAGACAGAGGGAACAGCAAACACAGAGGTCCTGAGGCTGGAGGAACGGCAGGGAGGCCAGACAGCTGGAAGGAAGTCAGAGCTGTAGGGAGGGTGATGGGGTGAGGTTGGAGATGTAAGGGATGAGAGGAGGGTCTTGTCTGTTCTCATGCATCATTGTAAGGACTTAGACTTTTACTTCTTTTGAGTAGGGCAATGACCTATATGACATTTGATAAGTTCAGTCTGGTGGCTTGGCTGAGGAGAGACTGAAAGAGGGCAAAGGTGAAAGTGGGGCATCAAATCCAATCCAATCCTGCCATTCAAATTTGATGGTGAAATGACTAAAGCAATAAGGCATTGATTCCTAACTCATATTCATGGAGATGGAATTCTTATGGAGTATCTACTATGTAATGATCCTGCTATAGGTTTTCTATTTCAATAGGTTTTCAGACTGATCCTCTTGCTTTGCTGAACCTGAGTGTCAGGTTTATTTATTTTATTTCATTCACTCAATCAACAATTTATGATCAGGTACTGTGCCAGTCACTAACTATCCAGTAGTGAGTTAGGTAAGCCTGGTAAGTGCCCACGTGGAACTTACATCAATGAAAAATCACTAGACACATATTTATTAAATTACGTGAGGAACAGGGCTGGAGTCTTTATGCAGTGATACTCATGGACCTGGGACTCCTCTGCATTTCCAGAAGCTTTTCAGTGAAAAAATTTAAGCAACAGGACAAGCAGGGCCGGCTGGCTCCAGCATCATTTAGCATCACTACCTCAGCTACGAAGCTGGCTTTTCCCCCGGGGACGTAGACGTGGGCAGGGGAGTAGGAGCGGCTGCTGAGAGCACAGCTGGGCCTGGAAGGTCACGAGCAGATTCAGCTTCTTTGCAGAGAGCATTTTCCCGTGCCCGCCTCAGCTGTCCACAGCTGCAGCTCCTGCGTGGGCTGTGAGCCTGGGCGCCTCCCTAGTGGGAATGCTGAAACGCCCCTGGGTGAAGCTGACATTTCTGCTCCCCACCCACACCCTCGCTGGCCAGGATAAAGGGATCTAGCAGAGGAGAACTGCCCGCCCACCGGTATCCAGCTCTCCCAACCCGAGTGCACTTGCTTGCCCTGCAGCTGACATCCCTGCTGTGACAGGCTTCACAGAAGGTCAAAGTAGAGCCACCGCTTTTCCTACTTACATGTTTCCTTGCCCTGTTACTCCGGACCCTGGTGGCAGCCCTGACTAACAAGGAGTTCCATTTATTTATTTATTTATTTATTTTAATAAATTTATTTATTTATCTTTGGCTGTGTTGGGTCTTCGTTGCTGTGCACGGGCTTCCTCTGGTTGCATCGAGTGGGGGCTACTCTTCGTTGCGGTGCGCAGGCTTCTCATTGCGGTGGCTTCTCTCGTTGTGGAGCACAGGCTTTAGGCACGTGGGCTTCAGTAGTTGTGGCATGTGGGCTTCAGTAGTTGCAGCATGTGGGCTCTAGAGTGCGTGCTCAGTAGCTGTGGCACACGGACTTAGTTGATCCGTGGCATGTGGGATCCTCCCGGACCAGGGCTCGAACCCATGTCCCCTGCATTAGGAGACGGATTCTTAACCACTGTGCCACCAGGGAAGTCCCGGAGTTCCATTTATTAAAGGCTTTTCAAGTGCCAGGTGCTGTGGCTAAGGGCTTCATCAGCATCTCTCTCTCTTTTTAAATTTATTTTTGGCTGCGTTGGGTCTTCGTTGCTGCACGCGGGCTTTCTCTAGTTGTGTTGAGTGGGGACTACTCTTGGTTGCGGTGCGCAGGCTTCTCGTTGTGGTGGCTTCTTTTGTTGTGGAGCGCAGGCTCTAGGCACGCAGGCTTCAGTAGTTGTAGCACGTGGGCTCAGTAGTTGTGCCTCGCCGGCTCTAGAGCGCAGGCTCAGTAGTTGTGGCACACAGGCTTAGCTACTCCACGGCATGTGGGATCTTCCTGGACCAGGGCTCGAACCCGTGTCCTCTGCATTGGCAGGCAGATTCTTAACCACTGCGTCACCAGGGAGGCCCCCAAGAGGTTTTTCTTGATATAATAGTACAGTTACGCTTCTGTGAAATACAGTTACCCTCTCCACTTGTACACAATAGATTAAAAATGCTTGCTACATACAGTGCATAGACAGTTCAATAATTAGAACCAACTCATCTGTGTTTGAAATAAAATAGCTTATTTAGTCATTTAAAGTAAAATAACTATACATATGAAAATAAAGATATGTAAATGTTAGGATCTACAAGGCTGTAAAAATAAAATCATTATTCTGCATTATACAAAACAGTGCAAGAAAAATTCTAAATAAGCTTTTGGAGCACAAATTATAAATTTTCCATTTTAACTTATCATGCAGACAGCATTTCAAACCATGTTATAGTCTATAGCCAGGTTCTTAATTTTTAAGAGGAAAAAATCCTAGTCAGTAAATTTTACTGTATGATTAAGTGTCACATGCCATAAAATATTGACATCTCATTTATTGCTCTCAGTAAGCCCTTGACAGCATTATCGTCCCAGATAAAGAGATGGGATGGATGGCTGGGTCACACAGCTACACGTGGGCAGAGCAGGGAGTTCAAACTCTGGTCTTTGTTGTGTTCAAAGCCCCGACTCCTCATTACTGCACTGTCTTGCCCCTTTGAGCCAACAGAAGGACATTTCTCTCTTTTGGATGATTTCCATCGGGGTCCTCTGCCAGCATCGATTATCAGGAGAGTCTGCAGAGAGGTCATTGATGTGGAACGGGTGGAAATACTAGCAGGAATCCTTGGCAGCCCTTGCCAGACCCTTGTGCCCTGGGCTCGGCTGACTTCTCCAGCCTTTTGCTCCACGGGGATGGTTTCCTTGGAGCAGCCAGTCATGTCCATCCCTCTGAGTCTGCCCACTCAGTTCCCTTCTCCTGGAATGCCCTCCCCTTTCCTCAGGTCAGGGAAATCCTTCTCATCTCTTACAGCCCTATTTAAAGGTCACCCTCTCTAGAAGGGGGGCTGATGGGTGCCTCTCTCCCTCACCCCTAACTTTGATCAGGTGGCAAGGATAGCCCCAGTCCCAGTGTATTCTAGTTTATGTGGATGTCTCCCTGCAAATGCTGTCAGCTTGCCTTTCTGGGCCCTCGGGTGACTCACACCTGGTCCTGTCATTCTACGTTTTATTGTCTCCCTCTATAGTCCTGTGTGTTCAGGAACCATGTCTATTTTATTGGCCATTGTCATACTCAGTGCCTGGCACAGACAGAGCCTGACGCATAGAAGGTTCTCAATAAATTCATATTGAATAATGAGAGACAGTAGGACAACACTGCCCAAAAGAGAAAAAGTTAGTCAATCACTAAGCCACTTTGTTACTAAGTATAATGGAATTGCATCAATTAACTTTTTTTCTTTCCCCATTAATTTAGCTATCCCAACTGGGTGTTTAAACAGTTAAGCTGTTACCATTTAAATTAGGCAACAGGCTGTTGTCATTTAGTAGAGACAGTTTGGTTCTGCCAGAATAACGAGAAATGTTGAGGATCATTTTCCAATACTAGTGATGCTGACTTACTTTGTCTTCAACATCATTTTGAGGAGAAATCATTCTAACCACCCAAAATGTGATTTTAAAAACACTGAACATATGTTTTCCTTCGTATACAAGGATAGAAATCAACAAGAATCATCCTTGAATACTTTTTTCTTAGAATTTTTTTTTGCTGATTATTATTAGTGATATTACATTTTATGATTGTCAGGCTGTGTATTTTTTTGAGGTTTGTTCACCTCCGTTTTGCTATTTAACCTCTACACCAGTTTTGTGAGACAGACAATCCACACCTCCCACCTGTGATTGCGCAAGAAATGTTGACCCACACAGCTTGCAAACTCAAATGGAGTAATCTTTACATAATTCCTTGTTGTTTGAAGAAAAGCTATTAGAAGAAGTGTTTTAAAGGCTTCTGATCATCTGTGTGTCCAAGTCCCTTCACCTCTAGGCCAAGGTGTCCTCATCTGCGACATGAGGGGTTTAGATGAGACTAGAGGATCTGCAAGAACCCCTTTTGTTCTAAAATTCTGTCATCGAAGGCCTGACATCTCAACATTGCCCATATTTTAAATATTTTTTTAAACTCAAAGGATAAAGCATCAAGATTAATTTTTCTCTTCCCATTCTTGAAAAATATTTTTAATTGTGTGACACAAGCTGAAACTCTGCCTTTTTTGATGCCTTCTCCTTTATATCTCACATTCGTATATGACTTTCAAGTCATTGTTTTTGTGGTCATTTTCTGATATAAAAATATCTTTAAAAATCAATAATCCACTTATAAAATAAGTCATGGAGATGTCATGTACAGCATGGTGACTATAGTTTAGTTAACAATACTGTATTGCATTTTTGAAAGTTGCTAAAGAGTAAATCTCGAAAGTTCTCATCACCAGAAAAAACGTTTATAACTCTGTATGGTGACGATGGTAGCTAGACTTACTGTGGTGATCTTTTCCCAATGAATACAAATATTGAATCATTATGTTGTACATAATGAGGTACATAATGATACCTTAATTAAGGTATCAGTGCAGGGCTTCCCTGGTGGCGCAGTGGTTGAGAGTCCGCCTGCCGATGCAGGGGACACGGGTTCGTGCCCCGGTCTGGAAAGATCCCACATGCCGCAGAGCGGCTAGGCCCATGAACCATGGCCGCTGAGACTGCGTGTCCAGAGCCTGTGCTCCCCAACGGGAGAGGCTGCAACAGTGAGAGGCCCACGTACCACAAAAAAAAAAAAAAAAAAAAAAAGTATCAGTGCAACTCTCTACTGTAATACAATGGACAAAGACAGAGAAAGTAATTTATTATAAAATTATGTGTATTTCAACATGTAAGCGCGCAGACATGATTCCAACAGAAGACACAGTGGAGTAGGCTGGTGCCTGCCTCTGTGTGGGAAACGACCCTGAAAGCAATAGCTATGGTCTAGACTGACGTGGGTGTGCTGTATTCAAGGCACAAACATCATGAGCAGTATTCTCTCAGGGTGTGATTTTCTGAAATGGTGAACAAATGTTGGTATCATTTCAGACAAAACAACGTATAAGCTTCTATCAGTCTCACATGGTAGTTACGTTCTTAGAAAATTCAGCGTGTTTTAAACCCATGCGAAAAGCACTTTGCATTTATGTGTAAAATAGAGCTGTTTCTAGGTTAGTGATTATAAAGTCCCTCCCCACACACACACCATGTGACTGTCTGACAGAACGTTTGAAAGTCAGACCCTGGGACAGAGCTTCATTGTGTGTGACTGGCTGTGTTGTGGGATGTCTAGAATCCCTGAACACCGCTGTTGAGTACCACTGCTCTAAGTGACTTCCTGGTTTCTGAATGTTCGTGGGATTTCCTACCTCCAGGCCTTCATCTCTGCCTTGTCTTGCTTGAGATACCCTTGCCCTCAACTCTACCTGTGTATTCTCTGAGGCTCATTCCCAATGTCTTCTGCATGAAAATTTTCTTTATTGTGATGGGTCTGCTTCAAACCTCAGTAGCCTTCAGACTCATATTCTGCCTTAAACTGTGTCTACAGACCCCATTTCCACTTCCTTTAGCTTTTGACTTTATATTATAGATCATTTTATCTCGTCTATCTCCTAGGCGTCTAGCACAGAACCTTGTACATAATAGGCAACCAATAAATATTTGTTAAACCTAATTACTCTCAGTGATTCTAACAGCATCTTCATACATCTGAGAAATTTAATCCATTCCAGCTTCTTTGCATAACTTGATTTTCTAGATCCTAACATGCCTAAATTTCTTCAAAAAATATTGCTTTTGAAAATTAAAAGCAAGGCAGAAGTTGTATGTAATAAAGTACTCTTAGAATATTAGGAAGTTGATTATAATTTGGGGTTGCTACTACTATGTCACTTAATCACAGTCTGCAAGTTGGTCCTCTCAAATCACTTCCTTTATTCTTTGCTGCTTCATAACCTAATTCTCCCTGGGAATTTCCAGAATCCAAGCTCTGGAGTCCATTACTATGGGCTGAGAAATTTAGGACTGGTTGTGTTAGGTTTAAAAATGGGCCAATAAAAAAAAAAATTAAACAAAAAAGGGCCAGGACCCAAGAGGCTAGGTGGTGGGTGGGAGGTGTTGTGTGTGTGCACTGCTGGACCACCCAGGGTGGTGGCCGTGACCCCTAAGCAGGCACCTGATGTTAAGGATCTGCTGAAGCTTCACAGGTCACATAGCCTGACTTCTCTTTCTTCCCATCCAACTCTTTGTGATGATCAACATTTGCATTTTGGAAAGTGATAGTAGTGCTTTGGATCATACAGAATATTTTTTTATATAAAATCCTGAAGATATATAGGAGGCATCTGGTGGTAAATATCATTACCTGTTTTGGGCTGAATATTTTGAGGCTGCTAATCACGTATCAGTATATGTGTCAGCTGTACAGCTGTGAGTAGCACTCATTGTTCCCAACCCCTTCTGCCTCTTCATCCCATTAACATGTTTTAACAATGATGGAAACATTTTCAGCTGATTTGAGCACATTTCTGTGCTGTAGGTACCCAGCTTGAGACTGATATTCTCAATGAAGATGCAAATATCTTGGTCTTTTCACTTCTTGTAGAAGTGTGTGTATTGCTTCCGTCAGTGTAAAGCCATGTATACTTGTACTAGATGGAATCGAAGAATTGGTTGGCATTTATGGGATTTCAGGAGAGAAGGTAATCTCGTTTTAAAATAATACCTATTTTATTACTATTTAATAAAAAGAAAACCCCTTAATTTAGAATGTACATAGCACCATTCCATTGTATTGCCTATCTATAGTTATAGCCAGCACTGCTGCTTGCTACTGCTGAATATTTTATGGAACAAATACTTATATAATACTTACAATGGGCCAGGTACCATTCTAGGAACTTTAGAGATATTAACATTTAATTCTCACAACAACTCTGTGATAGAGAGATTGTGACCATCATCCCTGTTTGCACAGAGGGGACTGGACTTGGAGATATTAAATGACTTGTTGAAGGTCCTAAGATGATGGTGGACTTGGAATTCGGGCGTGGGCAGCCTTGTTCTAGAAACTGTGGCCTTTACTCCTGCACGGTTCTGCCCCTCTATTTTATACTTTGATCATACATTTATTGGGCTTCTACTATGCTCTTTAGTTTGTATATTTTGATCTGCCTTGTCTATACTGATTCTGCACATACCAAATCCCATTGATCGGTTGCTATCTTTAGTTTTTCTTCTGTTTGAAGTGATATTGGATCAATGGAACCTCTAATGCTTCTTAGCATCAGTCATTACTTTGTGAAGCATTTTCTCTAAAACTTCTACATGCATAATTATGAATTATGTAAGCATGTATGTTTCTCATAGGAAATATGATAAAGAAGAAGAAAATAGAAAATTAAATATACTCACAGCCTCACCACTGTTAAGCCTTCTTTTTCCTGTGCATATCTTCATGTAAATGCAATTATATACCCTATTATGTTGTAATCTTTTTGGCCATAAGCAGGGCTCTCCTGTTGTGGAGCACAGGCTCCAGACGCTCAGGCCCAGCGGCCATGGTTCACGGGCCCAGCTGCTCCATGGCATGTGGGATCTTCCCGGACCGGGACACGAACCTGTGTCCCCTGCATCGGCAGGCGGACTCTCAACCACTGAGCCACCAAGGAAGCCCTGTCATCTATTTTTTAATTCAATACATGGCGACCACAATACATCCAACAAGCAATTATTTATTTATTTATTTTTCAAAAAGTAATTATTGACCATTTAGTATGGGAAAAGCACTGTAAGCGGACAGACATGGTCCCTGCAAAGAAATGGAGCTTTCATTCTAGCAGGGAATGGCAGATATTAATATTATCATCACACAAATAAGTATAAAATTACAATTGTGATGAGTGCTGCCAAGGATCAGTATGTAGTAGTGTGAGGGCCTCTAATGAAGGCACTTGACCTTTGGAGAAGGCTTCCTGGAAGAGGGGCCACAGGCAGAGCTCTGCAGGAGGAGGAGGGACTGTGCAAGCAGTTCCCTGAGGCATCAGTGCAGTGGTGAGGACCCTTGGTTTGAATCCCAGCTCTGCTACTTACCATCAGAATGAATTAGATGAGACATTTAGGCCCTCTGTGCTTCGGTTTCCTCCTCTGCCTTTCTAGAGTGTTGTTAGGAGGACTGAATGAGTTAATGAATTAAAATTATACCCGGGATTTCAGTTATAGAGGGATGACTGAGTGATGGCATGGGAAAACAAACCAATGGTGTTGAAAAAAGAATGTATTAATTACATTTCCGGAGCGGAGACATGCCTCACCTCGCAGGGCCCCGGGGGTAGTATCAGGGTGGGCAGGAGGCAGAAGACAGCAGCTGGGGGAAAGCTGAGGCCAAAGCCTTTTTTGGGGTTTTCATGGGAAAGGCAGGGTAAGGCAGAGAAACAGTCTAGGATTGGCTAGCTTGGATAATCCCGGTGGGCTTTGGGGCATAGGGGCTTTCCCTAGTTGTCTGGTATCTGGCCAAGCGAGAGTTAGATAAGGTGGGTATAGCATAGCTGTGGGTTGGCTGGTCTGCACATAGAAGGCATGTTCCAAACAAGCTGGAATTGGCTGGCCTTGGGAGGAGCAATCTCTCCCTGGATCTGTAAGGCCCCCCCGCCCCCGAGAGATATCAAAATAACATAAGATACAGAAAATTTAAAAACGTACCTAATGCAGTTGGTACCTGATGACACATTCAACACAGTGCGTGGCTCAGAGTAAGTAGTCAGGATATGATAGTTGCTATTATTAGGCAGAGAGGGGTGGGAAAGCCTGTTAAAGGAATCTGGGAAGATCTTATCAGGTGTTTCTTTTATTCCAAAATAAAACCATTTAACTTATAGTATTGCTGCCCAAAGCAACAGTTCTTCAGCATAAAACAGTGTCTTCTTTTTCAGTTGAGTAGTTCAATTTGAACTTTCTTGGTTTTACTCTGTTCATCACTGTAGGTCGTTCTTCAGAAGTCTGTGATTTTGTTAAAGTACTTAATTGTAGGAACTTCTTTTTAGAGTCCACATTTGTACTATCAAATTCGTAATAGATAGGTGAGTCAGTCAATATGGTTCTATGGGGTGTGAATTGGTATTGTCTTACCACCATACTGCTTGCTATCCAAGGTATGTTGCGGTCTGGGAGCCACACGCCTGGAGTCGAGTTCCCCAGTAAATGCGACCCGTGTCCCAACCAAAGACACCCGAGAATCACCAACACCAAGTAGAAAGATTAGCAAAGGATTTATACAAGTATAGAAGCTTACACAAACTGTCCGGACAGGATCCCACTCGGAGAGAAGTGAGTGAGACCCCGACTAACAGTCGGGCGAGGCTTTTATACCCTTCACAGGGCGTGAAGTCCCCAAGGCGGGAGGGAGCTGTTTAATTTTGAATCAGCCAATCAGGAACCCAGTTCTTCCCGCCCCAAGCAAGCAAGCAAGTTCCCTCTTTACAGAAGCCAAGGTACACCGTGGGCTATTCGTTCCAGGAAGGGTACGCTCCCTTCCTGTTCCTGAGCAAGCAAGCAAAGCAACTTTCTTACAGAAGCCAAACTGTGCTGTTAGCCCTGAAGCTGTTCCGTTTCTTTCGTCACAGGTACTGTTAATAATTGTAACCCTAGCACTTACCCTATATGCCACCTACTCTAACTTTATTAAAAATTTTTTTAAAAAATTGAAATATAGTTGATTTACAATGTGTTAGTTTCAGGTGTACAGCAAAGTGATTCAGTTATACATATATCTATATATATGTGTGTGTGTGTGTATATATATATATATATATACATATATATATTCTTTTTTACATTCTCTTCCATTATAGGTTATTACAAGATATTAAGTATAGTTCCCTGTGCTATACAGTAGGTCCTTGTTGGTTACCTATCTTATATATAGTAATATGTATCTGTTAATCCCAAACTCCTAATTTATCCCTCCCCCCCATTTCCCCTTTGGTAACCGTAAGTTTGTTTTCTATGTCTGTGAGTCTATTGCTGTTTTGTAAATAAATTCATTTGTATCATTTTTTTAGATTCCACATATAAGTGATATCATGTGATGTTTGTCTTTCTCTGTCTGACTTACTTCACTTAGTATGATAGGTCCATCCATGTTGCTGCAGATAGCATTATTTCATTCTTTTCTATGGTTGAGTAATATTCCATTGTACTTTATCCATTCATCTGTTGATGGGCACTTAAGGTTGCTGCCATGTCTTGGCTGTTGTAAATAGTGCTGCTGTGAACATTGGGGTGCATGTATCTTTTTGAATTATGGTTTTCCCTGGATACATGCCCAGGAGTGGATTGCTGGATCATATGGCAGCTCTATTTTTAGTTTTTTTTTTTTTGCGGTACGCGGGCCTCTCACTGTTGTGGCCTCTCCCGTTGCGGAGCACAGGCTCCGGACGCGCAGGCTCAGCGGCCATGGCTCACGGGCCCAGCTGCTCCGCGGCATGTGGGATCTTCCTGGACCGGGGCACGAACCTGTGTCCCCTGCATCGGCAGCGTACTCTCAACCACTGCACCACGAGGGAAGCCCTATTTTTAATTTTTAAGGGAACCTCCGTACTGTTCGCCATAGTGGCTGCACTAATTTACATTCCCAACAGCGTAGGAGGGTTCCTTTTTCTCTACCACCTACTCTTAAGTTTAAAAACCATCAGCAAAGTAGTTTTAAAGTCATGACATTTTCAACTGTCTTTGACTCGTTCTGTCAGGCAAAAGACCTTTCCTGGCAGCCAGGCTTGCTGTCTCCTCATTGCAAGTTTATCATGAGCGCTGTCTCCGGAGTCCAGCCTGTCCTACAAGTTGCTGTGTGCCCGCCCAGACGTGAGGACGGTGGAGCTCATCAGCACAGAAGATGAAGAAGCGAAACGACATATCTTTAGACAGTATCTCCCCCTTCCCAGCAAAGACCCCTTCCGACAGAACAGACGCAGCTTGAGGAAAAAACCAAATCTGAGTACTTTAAAACTCACAGTCCTGGCAAATGAACTGAAAGAATGCAGAATCTACTGAAATGAGTTTCAGTGTCTGAAGGAGTATTTGGGGGTGGTCCCCATTCAGGAGCTCTGGGAAGTGATTCTGAAACGCTGGACTGAAGACTATAGTTGGACTTTGAAACAAAAAAAGGCAAATTCAGACACTGTGGCTTCAGGAGAAGGTAGGCGTTAGCCAGTATTAACAACCTGGTACGATTCCACAGGGAGAAAGACTCCACCTGGGGAGGCGGGTCTAGGGAGAGGATTGTCAGAGAAAGTACAGGATGCCCAGTTAAATTTGAATTTCAGACAAACAACCAATAACCTTTTAGTATAAGTGAATCCCAGATATTGCATGGGAAATACTTATACTAAAAATTGTTTGAATTACAGATAAGTAACAAATAATCTTGAGTATAAGTATATGTCCAATATTCCATGGGATATACTTATGCCAAAAATTGATTTATTGTTTACCTGAAATTTGGATTTAGCTGGAGGCTCTATATTTGTATTTGCTAAACCTGGCAGCCCTATCTAGGGAGGTGTGTGTATTGATTGTAAGAAGAGATGTATTAAGTACAAATTTCAGTCACATTTCTCAGGGGTCTAAGGAATGAGCCTTTATTATTTCTGTACTTCAATTTAATCTCTCTTTTGAGCCTACAGTCCCACTGATGGCAGAAACTAGGTTAATTCAGGTTAATCTCATCAGTTTAGGTGTTTTCAGTCAATTCAGGATTTTTTTCAGTCAAGTGAGGCTTTGTGACCTTGCTGTGTCCCTGTTGGGTTGTGCTGAGATCTGAGGGCCTTGGTGCTGGGTGTCCTTGGTTGTCATCTGTTCCTGCCATCTTCCACCAAGGTGGTCGTGGCTCCACATGGTCCACAGACACCGATGTGCCCCCACTTTTGGCATCCTCGGGGATTCCTGTGGTTGCGTCTGTTCTTGGGTTGTTCCATCTGTGCTGCCATCTGCTGCCATGTTCCCTCATCCTCACGTGCACCCCTCAGCTCCCTTCTGCACTCTTCCTGAGCCTACAGTCTTGTAGGTACTCAACGTTCCCAACAGAGAATGTCACCACTCACTGCACCACTTGGAGGCCCAGGCCCTATAGGTCTCCCCCATTGTCCCCACAGCCATTTCTCCTCTCTGGTTCTTCCTGGTGGCATTGGGAAATCTGCAAAGCTGCTGCCTTCCAGGCTTCCGATGGGAAGCAGAGCTCAGGTCTTTCCTACTATCGGGTCTCCGAAGCATCCAGAGGCCAATCTCTCCCTGCTGCAAGCTACCTTGGGTTCAGGGGAGGGCACAGGCCCCTTCTCAGAAACCTACTTATGCAACTTCATTGCTTTCTCTCTCTCTCTCTGTGTCTCTGTCTCTTTTTTAACACCTTTCTGAATTCAGCAAAATCTCTTTTCTTCCTGTGTGGGAAAAATAATCTTTAGATCTTCCTGTAATTGTCTGAGTCTGTTTTTTGTGGTTAAAAAAAAAATTATTCCAGGAGTTGGCCAGGAATCTGTCTTTTGATATTCAACAATCAGGCTTTCGAGAGCCCAAGCGTGTTCTTGTGAGCCATTGGCTCTACCATGAGCTTCAGAAGTCTCTTGAAACCTGAGTTTTTCTCTCTTCATTTCTGCTGTAACAACCTTCTTCTAAGTGAATTAGAATGCAGCAGTGATGGGGAGGCAGGGCTGCGGAGAGAGAAGCAGAAGATGCTGGGAATGAAAGACACGTGGTTTGGTGCCGCAGCATATCGTCCTGTCCCATTGTTTTGCTCTAGAGTTTGCATTTCTGCAAAGAAAGTGAACTTCAAGTTTACTGTGCCCTCCCCCACCTGCAAGGAGGTGGAAGCAAGGTCTCTGTGCCCAGGGAAGAATCATTCAGGTAGAGCCACCCACGGCTGTGCCCTTGGCTATCCCCACGTCTCCAGGATTGTGCAGGAAAGCCCGGTCCTCCTCTGCAGGGACTGCTCCTTTTCCAGGTGACTTTCTTCCTCCCATTGCTGCCCACTGACACCCACTCAGGCCCAGGGAGCTCAACCACAGATACGGGAAGAGCTTGGTTAAACTGGGGTAAACCTCGCAGGAAGCTTGTGCAGTTGGGTCTGAACAGCTGCCTCTGCTGAAAGATCGCAGGTATTTGGGGCTCATTCCCCAATCCTAGCATAGGAAATCAATTTTGAATGGTAGAACTTGCTGTCATTTCTCTCCGTGGTCTTAAGGATCTCTTTAGAGTTGGTTGATCCAGTGGGAAATCCAGCTACAGTGGAAAAAATCTGAGAGTCAGGTGAGTAATGAGTGGCTGGCTCACGTGTGTGTGACTGTGGCAGGACAGCAACCATACAGAAAACCCTCTCACATCCATACGTGCAGATCTGATGTTGTAAATCTTAATAAAGACTGCTCAGCAGAAATGCTAAGTGTCATAACTGGCAGGCTTGTCAGTTTGTAACCGTAGCTGACACAGATGGAGTTGTAACAATGTAGGTGATAACTGTAGACTTAAAAAAACTGCACAACATGAGAGTTGCGAGTTAAGTTTTATTTGGGGCAAAATGAGGACTATAGCCCAGGAGACAGCGTTTCATATAGCTCTGAGAACTGCTCTGAAGACGTAGGGGGAAGGTCAGTATATATATGATTTTGGTGAAGGGGGAGTACATGTAATCAAGTCTTTATTGGAGTATAATTGCTTTACAATGGTGTGTTAGTTTCTGCTTTATAACAAAGTGAATCAGTTATACATATACATATGTTCCCATATCTCTTCCCTCTTGCGTCTCCCTCCCTCCCACCCTCCCTATCCCACAACCTCTAGGTGGTCACAAAGCACCGAGCTGATCTCCCTGTGCTATGCGGCTGCTTCCCACTAGCTATCTATTTTACATTTGGTAGTGTATATATGTCCATGCCACTCCCTCACTTTGTCACAGCTTACCCTTCCCCCTCCCCATATCCTAAAGTCTATTCTCTAGTAGGTCTGTGTCTTTATTCCCATCTTGCCCCTAGGTTCTTCATGACCTTTTTTTTCTTAGATTCCATATATATGTGTTGTTAGCATATGGTATTTGTTTTTCTCTTTCTGACTTACTTCACTCTGTATGACAGACTCTAGGTCCATCCACCGCACTACAAATAACTCAATTTCGTTTCTTTTTATGGCTGAGTAACATTCCATTGTATATATGTACCACATCTTCTTTATCCATTCATCTGTCGATGGACACTTAGGTTGCTTCCATGTCCTGGCTATTGTAAATAGTGCTGCAGTAAACCTTGTGGTACATGACACTTCTTGAATTATGGTTTTCTCAGGGTACATGCCCAGTAGTCGGATTGCTGGGTCATATGGTAGTTCTATTTTTAGTTTTTTAAGGAACCTCCATACTGTTCTCCATAGTGGCTGTATCAATTTACATTCCTACCAACAGTGCAAGAGGGTTCCCTTTTCTCTGCACCCTTTCCAGCATTTATCGTTCGTAGATTTTTTGATGATGGCCTGAATGGCCAATTCTTATCCTGCCCCCCCCCCCCATGAGCAAGTGTTTTTTTGTTTTTTTTTTTAATTTATTTATATTTATTTTTGGCTGTGTTGGGTCTTCGTTTCTGTGCAAGGGCTCTCTCCAGTTGTGGCAAGCGGGGACCACTCTTCATCGCGGTGCGCGGGCCTCTCTTGTTGCGGAGCACAAGCTCCAGACGCACAGGCTCAGTAATTGTGGCGCACGGGCTTAGCTGCTCCGCGGCATATGGGATCCTCCCAGACCAGGGCTCAAACCCGCGTCCCCTGCATTGGCAGGCAGATTCTCAACCACTGCGCCACCTGGGAAGCCCCGCAAGTGTTTTAATTAATGAGTGGCCTTCCCTATGGGACCACTGCACGGTATGAGGACTCTGCATCCACCCCTCCCGTAAATTTCTTGGTCGCTGGAATCTTTCAACTAGCCCCCCGCCCTCCCCGCCAGTATCTTTCAACTGGGAGAGGCAGGTACCTGCTCTACACCGCCAACTACAACTCCGGATCATCAACCAATATGGGAGATCCGAGAACCAGGAGAGACTCACCCAAATTCGTCTGGACTCTCCGAGGAGGCAGATGGGTGCAAGGGGACTCTGCTGGTACCAAGGGTCTGGTCCCTTGCAGAGTTCAGGCAAAGGAGAGAAGTCCACTCTGGGTCCTTTCGTGGTTGCCATAAAACTGTCGACTTAAAAAAACTGCACAACATGAGAGGTGCAAGTTAGGTTTTATTTGGGGCAAAATGAGGACTATAGGCCAGGAGACAGCATTTCAGATAGCTCTGAGAAACTGCTCCAAAGAGGTGGGGATCAGGTCAATATATATGTGATCTTGGTGAAGGGGGAATACATGCAATCAAGCACACATTCTTTGCAGAAGGTTTCTGCTACTCTCGTGAAGGTTACTGCTAGTCACGAGGCGCAACGTCACCATGAAGGATTTTAGTGCTTTTCTAGATACGAGGAGATGCAAGAATTGGGCTCATAAAATCTTCTCCTGAAAATATCTGACTATCTGATGACCTGTTCTGCCAGTTTTTCCCAGAGCACAGAGGGCCTCATTCCTGATCTGAACTCCTTTCAGGGGGTGTTGATGGTCAGCAGCTGCAGCGGCTCATGATTTAATCCTTGTAGAGGTAGATGGCAAGTGCTAATGGCAAGTGCCAGTTTGTTGTTGACAATATATAGATACACAGATTTATAGAAAGAGATTTATTATGAGGGTTTGGCTCATGCAGTTATGGAGGCCGAGGAGTCCTATGATCTGCTGTCCGCAAGCTGGAGGCCCAGGAAAGCCTGCGGTGCATACAGCTATAGTCCAAGTCCAAAGGCCCGAGAACCAGGGGAGCCAGTGGTATAAGTCCCAGTCCAAGAATGAAGGTCCGAGAGCCAGGAGTGCTGATGTCTGACTGCAGAAGAAGATAAATGTTCCAGCTCAAGCAGAGAGCTTGTCCTCTGCATTTTTTTCTGTTCGGGCCCTCATCCCACTTGCTTTGGTGAGGGCTGGCAATCTTTTTTATTCCGTCTACCAATTTAAATGCTTATCTCTTCCAGAAACACCGTCATAGACACACCCAGAGATAAAGTTTTGCCAGCTATCTGGGCCCCCCTTAGCCCAGTCAGTGAACATGTAAAATTAACCAGCACAGGGGTTTCCATATCCTCCTCAAGAGGTTATGTTGTAAAAAGATAACATTAAATGCAGTGTTTGGTACGAAAATGTTCTTGTATACTTTAAGCATTGTGTTTAACACTCCAAATCTTGCAGTCAGGGTAATATTTGTCCCAGTTCTCTTTTTCTCTCATTTCCCCACCCACTTTACCAATTTACTACCCACAAAATGCCTTTGCCCCACCCACTGGGGGAGGGGAGTTGTCTTTTAAGCACCACACATGCCATCTGGGCAAATCTGCACATTTTAGACCAGCTAGCACGGCGCCTCTCCAAGTGGGTAGATGACCTAAAATTCATTTCAGCGGAAATACAGAATGGTAATTTGAGCAATGGGCTCCCTTTTTATATTTCTTCTGAATATCTGGGCTTAGCGTGTCATCCAGCTGTGCATCCCATTTGTCTTGCAAGAAAAAGTGTCAAGCAGGAAATTAAAAATACTTCTATTTCAGTTTTCAAGAATATATGTCACCAAGACTGAATTAAGCAAAACACTTTTGTTTTAGAGAAGGTTATTTCTGGGTATTATGATCTACTGGAACCATTTCTCTTTGGAAATGCAGTACAGTAATCTTGGCTCCAAAATCCAGTTTGCTTTCAATTTGCTTGGCTACCCCTTGCCCTATATGAGATGCAGGCAGCAGATTAACTTCTCCAAAATGCATGCCCTCAAATATTTCAAAGTGCTTATTTAAGCAGTAACCATGGTGTATATTTAAAACTGAAAGGTAGGTTACAAATATTTCCTTGCGGGAGAGGGCAGACAACATGAAAAGTCAACATGCTCGCAAAGTTTCTCAGAGTCTAGGTCAGTGATCATAGCTGTAACTAATTCTTTGATGAATTCTGACTGCCTTATAAGAGGATACATTTTTAACATTTCAGTTTTTTTTCCAGCTCCCTTGACTTATGGCCACTGAGCTGTTATCTGTTTGCTATAGTGTCTTCAAAGGCTAAAAAGCTAAAAAGTCAGATGTGTTCTACTGTAACTGATTTTTATTTTATTAAAAAATTTTTTTAATTAAAAAAAATTTTATTGGAGTGTAGTTGATTTACAATGTTGTGTTAATTTCTGCTGTATAGCAAAGTAACTGTAACTGATTTTTAAATAGGTGTAATCACTCCCGCCAGAGAGAGCAGTCCATATGCCTTTCAGAACCCAACGAATCACAAGAGAGCACATTTCCACCGAACCTTCGTCAAATACTTCCAAAGGCAAACGGCTTTCTGGAGAGTGTATCAAGAGCTGCCTTGGCACATGAAGATGAGCGGCTGCTGGGAGGATTTGTGCAGCTTTCTCTCAAGTCCTAGGTAAGTCTTGTTTTTATATCGTGTTCGGCAGATTTCGCTTTTCCTTTTGCTAAGCGCTGCACTGAGGTATCCATGGTTCCCTTGAGCAAGACACATCGATTCATATATTCATTCGACACCGGTTCATTCAGATCCGGTGAAGATCAGATCTCCAAGGTGGGGTAGAAGTCCTTCCTGATAATGCTTCTAATTGATAATGCTACACGTTGATCAAGCAATAATACCATTAGCAGCTTGTCATCACATGGGTGTCATGGTGATGGAAGGGGCCAGGGGCTGGGTTGAAAGTGGGAGGGAATTGCCTAACGTTTCAATGTGTGAGGATTTTCAAGATGTAAATGGACCTAGTTCAGAATGTGTCCCTTTGGACTAGGCTGGAGCCATCCACAGGGCCCTTCTGGTGATTCTGCAAGCATGTTGTTGTCTGTACAATCAACTAAGATTCCTCTGGTTAGTCTCTTGTGTTACCCCGGCCCACAGGGCCTGCTCAGCAGGA
>NW_006780910.1:1391724-1424493 GCF_000442215.2 Lipotes vexillifer | reverse complement strand
AGCAGGAAGTCCTGGCCTCCATCACTGCCTTTGACACCTTCCGTCTTCCTCACCCTTCATGTTCAATCAAGGCCAAGTCTTTCGATTTTACTTCCACAGAGCCTCTCATGTCCATTCTGTCATCTCTACCTGGCCCTCATTTCCCCTCTCTGGTCAATCTTCATGAAGCGAAGCTGTCATTACGTCACTGCGTGTGGTAGTTGTGTCCACCTTTGGGTCTTACCTCCCACCGGGTTGGCAGAGTCAGCCCGTGGCCGTGTGTGTGCGGGGCTTGGGGGTGCGGGGGATCCTTGAAGTCCCTCCAGGACTGTGTAGGTTCCTTTTTTTCCTTTTGGGGTTTTGCTAAAAGTACAAATCACAAGGCCAAGTATCATCACCTAAGCAATAGAGGATGCATTAGATTCATCAGAACAAGGTTTAATTATAGCAGGAATCCCATATAATAGCCATAGGAGGTCTAGTTGGCTGCCTGGGCCTCCTCAAACATTTGTTCTTCTGCCATGGTTACGCAGCTGCACACAACCTGGAGTCAATCTGCCCTCTTGGGTGCAGCTGGAATATTCTTCCAATGAGGTTTTCGAGAAATCCTGTGTTATAGTCTGCGATTTCAGGAGAGCTGCCCTTTTTATTGAAAGGTCTGGGCAAATGCTGCCACTCCTCCAACTTAATTCAACCATATTTGCTGAGTGCCTAGGTTATGCCAAGCATGATGCTAGATGCCAGGGATACAGCGATGGATACGATAGACATGGTTCCTGCCTTAATGGAGCTTTTGCTGGTGTGTAAAAGATAGACACTGTGGAGCAATTCGGCCTGAGGGGAGTGCTACACAGTGGTGGCACAGAGCCTAGAGCGGGGAGGTGTGACCTGGCCTCAGGGACAGTGGATGTCACCCCGAAGCAGTGACATTTCATCTGAGACTTGGAGGATGAGTGAGAGCTAGTTGGACAAAGGGCGGAGGGAACAGCCACCCAGAGTCGGGAGGAAGAGTGGTGAGCATGAAGGACTGAACAAGTCCAGTATGGGCACATGAGAAGTGGGCATGAAGGGAGTCCTGGGGCTGCAGAGGCAGGCAGGCACCCAAGTATGGAGGGTCAAGCTAAGGATCTGGCTCTGATCTGAAGAGCAGTGGGAAGCCATCGGGGGTTTAAGCAAGATGGTGCCAGGTTTGGTTTTGAAAGTTTGCTCTGGGTGCGGTGTGAAGAATGAAATAAAAAAGGGACAAGCTTGGCTTGCCAGACATCTGATAGCGGTAATGACCCAGGTGAGAGGCGATGTTGGCTCTGACAAGGGGAAGGCAATGGGGACGCAGGGGAAGGTTGGGAGGTAGAATCCACAGGACTTGATCATGAAGTGGGTACAGGAGATGAGGGAGTCAGAGGTGCCTCCCATGGTTCTGACTTGAACGACTGGCCATCAGCTGAAACAGGAAACACTTCCAAAGGAGCAGCTTTAGGGGACAGAAGCTGTGCTGAGTTTGGAGTGATGGTAGAATGTTGGGAAGAGATATTCTCTGGGCTCAAGGAAAGACAGCCGGGCCAGGGATACATGCATACTGTTGGCATTGAAGCCAGGAGAGGGGATGAGGGCATCCAGGGACAGGAAGAAGGGAGGTGGGCCTAGGACAAAACTCCGAGGGGTGAGCAGACGAGAAGGACGCAGCGAGGAGAAGAGAAAGAGGGGTTACAGAGATAGGAGGAAAACCAGGAGACTAGGGAGTTAGAAATTCCCAAAGTGAGGATGGATATCAATTAAATGCATTCAATTGAGTGTCTAATATTCCATTTTAAATGATTTTCTTCTCTGTGCCATGTTGAAACTCTGCTCTGATGCCCCTACATTTTTAGCAAGTCTGTTACAAACTATTTGGGGCAGGAGGGAGAACCCACCGTGTTGCACATTTAGGGCAGGGTGGGTCAGAGAGGGGACAGCAAGCAGCCTCGGGAAGCCACTGCCTTCTGGAAGCACAGGCCCAGTGGGATGAGGCGCCCTGATGGGAGCAGGGGTTTAGGGCCAAGAGCACAGGTAGAGCCAGCCATGACCGCGAAGCAGGACTGGCCCAGCTGGGGAGTGGATGCAGGACAGAGATTCCTTTCCCCAAATCCACCAGCGGGGAGAAGTGACCTGAGGAAGGAAGGGCCAGATCCTGCTGCTGGGTGGAGAGGAGCTTTCCAGGTAGGCACACTTCCAAGTGGCAAGAAAGCCCCGATTCATGGGGACCTCAGAGCATCCTTGCAGCCACCGTGCCTAGCCTCCCCCCATGCGGGGGATGATGAAGAATTCTCTTTCTGAGGCTCCTTTTTCCTTACCTGCGTTCTGTTCTGAAAGGTAAATAAGCTACTTGTACTTTTGACCCCTACCTGCTTCTGGTAGGTTCCTTTAAAAGTGAGAGTTTTCTAAGAGTGCCCAGTGGCATTAGTTTGACTGCGGGTGGAAGACAGTCTGACATCTCTCCTGGTCCACCAGGCTGTTGCTCTGTATGCCCTGTTCTCAGTTCTCCCTCCCGACTGTGTGGTTTGGCTCCCTCTGGTGGCTGCAGCAAGAACAAGAAGCCTAATTTCTTGGCTTCATGGAACGATGCGCAGTTCTGAGTTTGGGATTCGCTTCTCCCTTGATGCTTCCTGACCCACCCCTACCCTGCCCAGCAGCGCTGGCTGGGGAAGCTGCACCTCTGATTGATAGGCCAGTAGAGAGGTCTTTGAGTCAAGAAGACAACTTTTATGGTCAGGTCAGTTTTTATAGGTTCTCTTCGACGTGATACTTTTGATTTTGGCTGGAGCCCTGGGTCACATCAAACTGAAGCAAACGCATTTCTGGCTGCAGTTGCATTTTTGGCCAATGTCAAAGGTGAGAAGAAGATGTGGCAGAAGGTTGAGTCCCAGCCTGGCTCCGTCTTGACAGATGGCTGGCTGGCTGCCCTCCAGGTGGTGGATGGGGTGGGGTGAGGAGAATCATTTTGTTTTTAAGGGGCAGGCTTTCCTATTAAATGGGCAAAGGATAAATGCATTACATTCCAGGATCTTGTCAGAAGATTGTAGTACATGGGACAACACCAGCTTTTCATGATTAATGTATGAATCTTTGCCCTTTGCTACCTTCAGAATCTCTAAATATTTTGGGTAAATGGGACAGAATTGCTCTACAGAAAAATTAAAAGAATAAAAGGCACAATTTGCTATGGCCACAGAAAATATGAAATATCTAAGAATAAATTTAATTAGAAATGTGCACAATCTTTATTCTTATAAAAAAGCTTCAGAATTACAGAAAATAAGATTTCAGTGTGTAGGGAGACATACCATATTCTAGGATGGGGCAACTCAATGTTATAAAGCTGTCAGTTCTTCCCCAGTTGGTTTATAGACGTAAGACAATTCTAACTGAAACCCCAATGGGATGAAAACATTTCTAAATTTTCAGAATGATTCCAAAATTCTTGGAGAAAAAATATACGAGAGTAAAAGTTTAAAATAATGAGGGCAATTTGAATTTCAAGTTATTTAAGCATATTATGAAGCAATAATAATAATTAAAAAAATGCTACTGGCAGCAAAAATAGCTCAGCTGAACAAAATAGAATGCTCAGACAGACTCAGGTGCAGATATAAGAAATTAGTAAATGATAGAAGCTTTTCAAATTAGATGGATTATAGAATAAATAGTGCTGTGTTAATGATACACTATTTGGTAAATATAGTTAAGTTACATGAAACATTGCACCAAAGTAAATTCCAGGAGGATTAGAGTTAAATATCAGAAAGTGAAATTCTATATAAAGAAAACTGTAAGAAAATATGGATGAGTCTAAGCAAGAAAGCAAAAGAGTAAATCATGAAAGAGAAGATAATTGATAAATCTGTCTAAATAAACACATGAAGTTCCCATATGTAAAACAAAACAACACAAATCAACTCTGAGAAAGTCAGAAACACAACTACAAGGCAAGTGATAACTGGGAAAAATATTTGTAACACACACAACAGGCAAAGGATTAATAGCAATATTTCTAATATGTAAAAATGCTCTTAAAATCAATAAGAAAATGATGAACACTTCAGTAAAAATAGGCAAGATCACGAACAGGTCATCCAAAGAACATTTTCAGTCCTTGTCTGACTTTACTTCTTAGTGTCAATGGATTTTTTTTTTTTTTTTTTTTTTTTTTTTGCGGTCCCTCTCACTGTTGTGGCCTCTCCCGTTGTGGAGCACAGGCTCCGGACGCGCAGGCTCAGTGGCCATGGCTCACGGGCCCAGCCGCTCCGCAGCATGGGGGATCCTCTCGGACCGGGGCACGAACCCGTGTCCCCTGCATCGGCAGGCGGACTCTCAACCACTGCGCCACCAGGGAAGCCCCATCAATGGATTTTTTGACCTGGCCCACCTCTTGTAAACATTCTGGTCTCTGTTTTCCTGGTATATACTCCCATGGTTCATCTTCCATCTCTCTGGCTGTAGCTTTTCTGTCTCTTTTTTAGTTCCTTCTCTTCTACCTGGCTTCTAAGTGTTAGAATTCCTTAAGGCTCTTCTCTCATTCATTAATTCCATTGTAGGAATATTACTTGTGTCTATGGCTTTAGTGACTGTTCATGTGTATGTGACTCACACATTTACTTCCCCAGCCATGCTTATCATCTGAGCCCCAGATTCACATACCCAACGACCTACTTTCCACTTGAGTGATGTCTTCAAAGCTCCTCAAACCCAACACATCTAAAACTGAACTCATGAACATCCCTCCAAAACAGGGTCTGTTCCACGGACTGTCTCTCAATTTACCACCTTGGAGTAATCCTTGACACTTTTCTCTCCTTTATCCCCTCCCCAAATACGTTTCATCACTGAGTCCTGGCAGTTTTTACTTCGTAAATGTTTCTCAAACGTGTCCACCTCCACCATCACTGCCCTTCTCTAAGCTGTCAGGGATGTTATACACAATTGTGATTAGAATATGCATTTAAGGGCTTCCCTGGTGGCACAGTGGTTGAGAGTCCGCCTGCCGATGCAGGGGACATGGGTTCGTGCCCCGGTCCGGGAGGATCCCACATGCATGCCGCGGAGTGGCTGGGCCCGTGAGCCATGGCCGCCGAGCCTGCGCATCTGGAGCCTCTGTTCCGCAGCGGGAGAGGCCACAACGGTGAGAGGCCCGTAAAGAATATGCATTTAAGATTCCTCCATGTCTTTTCATGGCTTGACACCTCATTTCTTTCTTTCTTTCTGTTTTTAGTAGTAGAAATATATTTATTTATTTATTTACTTACTTACTTATGGCTGCGTTGGGTCTTTGTTGCTGCACGCGGGCTTTTTCTCTAGTTGTGGCGAGTGGGGACTATTTGTTGCAGTGCACAGGCGTCTCATTGCGGTGGCTTCGCTTGTTGTGGAGCACGGGCTCTAGGCATGCGGGCTTCAGGAGTTGTGGCATGCAGGCTCAGTAGCTGTGGTTCACGGGCTCTAGACCACAGGCTCAGTATTTGTGGCACATGGGCTCAGTAGTTGTGGCTTGCGGGCTGTAGAGCGCAGGCTCAGTAGTTGTGGAGCACAGGCTTAGTGGCCCTGCGGCATGTGGGATCTTCCCAGACCAGGGATCAAACCCGTGTCCCCTGCATTGGCAGGCGGATTCTCAACCATTGCGCCACCAGGGAAATCCCAACACCTCATTTCTTTCTTTTTTTTTTTTTTGCGGTATGCGGGCCTCTCACTGTTGTGGCCTCTCGCGTTGCGGAGCACAGGCTCCGGATGCGCAGGCTCAGCGGCCATGGCCCACGGGCCCACGGGCCCAGCTGCTCCGCGGCATGTGGGATCTTCCCAGTCCGGGGCATGAACCTGTGTCCCCTGCATCGGCAGGTGGACTCTCAATCACTGCGCCACCAGGGAAGCCCCTCATTTCTTTTTAATGCTGAATAATATTCCAGGGTACGAATGTACCACCGTTTACCTATTCACCTATTGAAGGACAAACGTTTGCTATAAACATTTGCGTGCAAAGTTTATTAATCAGTTGAGTAAATACCTAGGAACATGATTGCTGGATTGTATGGTAAGACTATGTTTAGCTTTATAAGAAACTGCCAAATCGTCTTCTGAAGGGACTGTACCATTTTGCATTCCCATGAGCAGTGAATGAGAGTTTCTGTTGTTCTATATCCTTGCTGGCATTTGGTATTGTCAACTTTTTTGATTTTATCCATTCTAATAGGTGTGTGGTGATATCCTATTGTTTTAATTTGCAATTCCCTAATGGCAAATAATGTTGAGCATCTTTACATATCTTATTGTTGAGTTTTAAGAGTTCTTTGTGTATTTTGGATAGAAATCCTTTATCAGATATATATTTTACAAATATTTTCTCCCAATTTGTGCTTGTCTTTTCGTTCTCTTAATAGTGGCTTTCACAGAGCAGAAATTTTAAATTTTAATAAAGTCTAACTTAATATTTTTTCATGAATTGTGCTTTTGGTATTGTAACTCATCACCAAATCCAAGGGCACATATCTTTTCTTCTGCATTTCCTTCTAAAAGTTTTATAGTATTTCATTTTATATTTAGGTCTATTATCAATTTTGAGTAATTTTTTGGTGAAAGTGTAATGTCTGTTTCTAGATTAATTTTTTTTACACATGGATGTCCAATTATTCCAGCACCATTTGTTAATTAGGCAATCTCCATTGAATTGTCTTTGCTGCTTTGTCAAAGGTTGGTTGGACATCTATAGAAGATTTTTTATTGGGATTGCATTTAATCTATAGGTCAAGTATCTTAACAGTGCTGAGCATTCCAATCCATCAACATGGTATGTCTGTTTATTTATCTTCTCTGATATCTTTCATCAGACTTTGGTAGTGTTATGCATATAGATCATATACATATTTTGTTAGATTTATACCTAAGTACTTCATTTTTGGTGTTCTATTATAAATAGTAATATGTTTTAAATCTCTAATTCCAGTTGTTCATTGCTGGTACATAGGAGAGCAATTGGCCTTTTTTTTTTTTTTTTTTTTTGGCTGCGTTGGGTCTTAGTTGCAGCATGTGGGATCTTTCCTTGCAGTGCATGTGTTCTCTCTAGTTGTGGCATGTGGGCTTCTCTTTAGTTGCGGCGCCCGGGATCCAGATCATGTGGGATCTGTAGTTGTGGCATGCGGGCTCTCTAGTTCAGGCGTATGGGCTCAGTAGTTATGGTGCACAGGCTTAGTTGCCCCACGGCATGTGGGATCTTATTTCCCCGACCAGGGATTGAACCCACGTCCCCTTCATTGGAAGGCGGATTCTTTACCACTGGACCACCAGGGAAGTCCCACAATTGGCTTTTGAATGTTAATCTTGTATCCTGTAACCTTGCTATAAATGCTTATTATTTCCAGGAGGTATTTTGTTTATTTTTTTGGATTTTCTACATAGACTATCATGTCATTTGTGAAGAAAGACTGTTTTATTTCTTCCTTCCATATATATATATCTTTTATTTCCTTTTCCTGTCTTATTGCACTAGCTAGGACTCCCAGGATGATGTTGAAGAGGAGAGGTTAGAGGTGTCATACTAACCTCGGCTTTTCACTAGCATCCCTCTAGTGAGCCCTAGCCACCATCCCCTCTCCCTTGGCCTGTTATAACAGCCTCTGAACTGGTCTTCCTACTTTCATTTTTGTTCCTACAAAGTCCATTGTCTGCATAGTAGCCAAGATGAGTTTTTAAGAATGTAAACCAGATCATGTCACTTCGCAGATTAAGACAACTCCACTAGTCTGCTGTTGCACTTATACTAAAATATAAACTCCTCAGTTTAGCCTAAAATGCCCTATACAGTCTGGCCCCTCCATGGCTGGGTAGCATCATTTTGTAAGACCCTGGCTTTCTTTCTGTCCTTCAAGTACATTCTGCCTTTGGGCCTTGGCACCAGCTGTTCCCTCTGCCAGGAATGTTCTTCCCACTCATTGTAGTGCTGGTTCTTTCTGGTTATTTAGATCTCGCTGCAGTGTCACCCTCTCAGGGTGGCCTCCCAAGCTAACGTTGTACTTAGTCATTCTCTGTTATGTTAACGTGTTTTAATTCTTTGCATAACTTTTACTGCTACCAGACTTTGTCTTGTTTCTTTTTAAAATTGTCTATATCTTCTCCCCTCTCCCCTGCCTCTGACCCTCCCAGCTGCTGGAGTATAAGCTCCTTGAAAGCAGGGCTCTACCTCTCGTGTTCACTGCCGTACCCCGAGTGCCTGGAGCAACACCAGGCATGGTGTGGGTGCTGAATGGCCCCTTAGTGATGAACACCATCCATCCCAACCTGAGCTCTTGACAGGAGTCTGGACTTAGTAACCCTCTTGGAATGTGCGAAAGTCCCACTTCTAGACAGGATCCTGTCACTTAGCTTTGTGTCCACATTGCCCTTTTCTGCCTGTTCTGAACAGCCACTTCTGGTTCTTAGGGTCCCGCATCACTTAGCTCCACCCTTCAGTTCTTTTACCCACCTCAGGCCCCTTTGCTCAGACAGCCACTGCAGACAAATGTCTTGGACTCTGGCCCTCAGCGCTCTCTCTCCCCTGGCTCTGTTTAGTTTTTGTTCCCCAACCCAAGGCACCATAGCTATGGTTCAGAGGCTCCTGGCGGCCTCCCTGATGCTGAGGGCTGCACCCTCGTCTGTTGTGCTTGGTGTTCAGAGCCTGGAATGCTGCCTGACACATTGGTGTTCACTGAATATTTATTCCGTGTATGAATGGGAATCCACAGAAAGGTTGGCAGAAAGAAAGCAAGAGGGTAGCCAAGGTCTGGGTTGCCTACAGTTTGTCCAAAGGAACAGATGAGGAATAAGAATATATTTGTGTCATATACATTAGGCACAACAGTTTGAAGTGTAACAAATGGACAAATGTAGAAGTTTAGATACTGGAATGTTTGGAAAGAGAAATTCTGAAAATGATGACTTTGTGGTACCATGTATTTAATTGAGTCTTCAAGTTCAAAAATTCTGTATATTTTCATTTGTATATGATAAGGTATAACTGCACACACACACACACACACACACACACACACACACACACACACACAGGTATGCTCCCTATTTTGTTCTTTTAACATTTTGTTCTTTTTGCTAAAGCTAGTAATTCAAGACAGTTGCAACGGAGGGCAGAATTGTATAAGAAATTTAAACGCCTTTTATTTCTTGCCTGAAAATCACTCCCAAATACAAATGACAACAATATATGGATTGAGCTAGAGAAATACTCTTTTTCGACTCTCTGGTTTTCAAAATTTACATATGAGGATTAGTTAAAGGCCTTGACTTATTTTTCACGTGGTAGTTTAAATACTTGGTAATATATGTAAACCTTAATAAAAGCAAAGTGCTGATGCTTTGAGAGAGAAACAGTGAAATATAGAAAATGTATTTAATATTTAACTTGTATCAAGATTAAGTGGTAAGCACTCTTTGTTCCTTTCCAAATATGCTTTAGGATTATTTACTTTTCTTTCCATTCTAGTGCTGGAACGCAGACTTTTTGAGGTTACTGCCACTGACAGATGCCGATTAGTGTCCTTTATTGCGAGATTTCTGAAGCTTCTGGGCAAGACCAATGAAGCAGAAGAGTTATTCTTGAGTGTTGAGAACATGTTAGTGCAGGTAAATTGGGAAATAGTTTTTTAAATCCTTCAAACATTATTCAACTTGTGTAAGGTATTTTCAGGTATCATTTACCTTTGTTTGTTTATAATTTAGTCCACAAATAGAGGAACTAATGAATAATGAATAATAAATAATTATTACTTATGTTCTTCAGTGAGGAAGCTTTGATTTTAATCTGTGTCCCAAACTGTATATTAGTGACAACAACCAGTAAATAGATGGGAATCACGATTGAATGAATGAATACCAATAGGTGTCATTTTGGAGGGAAAAAAGGAATGTTCATAAAACAAAATGGGAACGAGAATAGTGGGTTGAAATAAACTAATAAAATAATGTTTAAAGAGTTGGTTATAATTTTCTTTTTTTCTACATCTTTATTAGAGTATAATTGCTTCACAATGCTGTGTTAGTTTCTGTTGTACAACAAAGTGAATCAGCTATATGCATACATATATCCTCATATCCCCTCCCTCTTGAGCCTCCCTCCCACCCTCCCTATCCCACCCCTCTAGGTGGTTATAATTTTCATAAAGATGTTGGGGAAGGTTGATTGATTATCTTGTCCCTCTATTGATTTACTTTTCCTGAAATAGAAACTTTTGGGCTTGTTGAATACAATGAAACTTTCACTCATGACATATAACTGTAACTATTCTTAGGATGACATTTAACTGTCCTTTAAAAAATTATAAATGTTTACCGATTGTAGTATTTTATGGGCCACGGGTAGTGTAACCCAAGACAAAGCTATTTTTGTTTTAAAACAAAGGCCTTCAAATGTTCATAAAGCTCTGTCTCTGCTCCATCAACATACATCTTTCTAGAAGGAACTCTATCTAAAGAGATTTATAAGACTCAAGATCTGCAATCCCTTTATTGCAGAGGCCATGCTTGTTTACCAATTTTTGTATGTACCATGGTGTCTTACAACCTCTGGGTGCTTAGTAAATGTGACAACTGAATCAATGAATCAATTTGAATTTCCCAGTACTTTGTGTCCTTAGAAGGTAGTGTGGAGTAGTGCATCAGCCTGGGCTATTTACAGACTGACCCAGATTTAAAGTGCTTTGGCACTTCCTGCTGTGCGACTTTGGCAAAAATTTGAACCTCTGACTCAGAGTTCTCATCGTTGAGGGTTCTAAGATCTGCCTCATGGGGCTGTTATCAGGGTGAAGTGAGTGGTAGCACAAAGCACTTCAAACAATGCGTGGCACATAGTGAGATCTTAAGCTGTTTTGTTATTACCGTCCGTGGGTTAAAATGTGACTGAGGCCTAGGTGAGAGATAAGAAGAGTTTGATTTAAGCTATTTTGACCACTCTTGCATTTTCAGAGAGTGGAGTCCAGTGATTCTCTGATATCTTATTTTGATAAGAATTTCCCCTGCACCAAATACTTTTTTCCCCACGAGGTCCAGATTTTCATCACTGACATGTGTCTTTCTGGAAAGCACCAATTATTTTATTAGGTCATCACTGAGTGCCTGATTTCAGCCATTTGCTCAGTCGACCACTCATTCATCCATCCATCCATTCATTCATTCATCCATTCCCTCATTCACTTAGTCATTTCCTCATCCATTCACTCATTCACTGACTCATTCACTCATTCATCATTAACTTACTCATTCGGTCATCTATTCACTCAGCCATTCACTCAACCGTTCACTCGTTCACTTACTGAGTCACTCACTCATTCATTCTCTCAGTCCTCCACTTGGCTAACATTCCCTGAGGGCCTTGCCCAGCCTGAGCTCTGTGCTGGGAGTTGGGATGATAGCAGTCGGCAAGGTGGGCACAGTTTCTGCCCTCATGGAGATCCCAGTCACTGCCAGCATCTCCAACTGTGATGAAGTGTAACCTGTGGAGTAGGTGGGTGAAGGGAGAAGGTGGCTGCACGGGAAGCATGACAAAGCTGAGACCTTCAAGAGAGGATGTCCCACTTCAAAGCACTCCTTCCAGAGGCATCAGTCTTATGATTGTCTTCTCAAAATATTTTTGTAACAGTTCTTTGGGATTAGCCATCATGGAGACTATCAGAGTAATTTTTTTAGGCTCTGAGGGCCCTTCCCAAAGAGAAGTTCTAAAACGATTTTGGGCAATAACCACTTCTTTGAAATATGCACTGAACATTCTTGAGGGGAAAGAGCTTATTATTTGTGCTACATACATTCCGTGCCAAACCACTTTTGCAATTTCTTCAGATTAGGTTATTTTAAAGTTTTGGTGCAGAGGTTTTCAACTGGGAGGCAATTTTGTTTGTCAGGGACCATCTGGCGATGTTGGAGACCTTTTTATGCTTTTTTTTTTTGCGGTACGGGGACCTTTTGGTTGTCACAGCTTGGCGGGGAGCTTGCTAACGGCATCTAGTGGGTAGAGGCCAGGGATGCTCTAAACATCCTACACTACACAGGCCAGCACTGCCGCCCCCCATGTCAAAGTATTAGATGGCACAGAAGTCAATAGTGCTGAGGCTGGGGAAGCCTGACTTATAGCAGCAAGTGTGCTTGTTAAAAAAGTAAGTCTCATGACTCTCTCCCTAGTATTTCACAATAGGTGCATCAGGCTGCAGGAAAACCAAAGGATACTTTTGTGAAGGGGCCTCCGTTTATGCGTCAGAGGCTCACTTGTTAAGAACATGTGCAGAGCAGAGCTTTGGAGATAGGCCAGTCTGGGTTGGACACCCTTGTTCTCCTACTGGCTAGCCACGTGAGCTTGGGGGATTGATTTAACCTCACTGAGCCTCAGTTTCCCTGCTTGTAATAGAGGAGTAATAATCCCTATTTCCTAGGGTTTCTGCAAATATCCACTGAGGTTATGCAGTTTAAGAGCTTTGCTCGGTCAGGGCTCCATAGGTGGTGGCCAGTACAGACCATGACCTAAAAATGCTTCACAATCACTGGGCATATCAACAAATGTTTACTGAATAGCCGTGAAGCACAGAACTCAATTCTTGGATCGTGGGGTCTCTGCCCTCAAGAAGCAGATGGCCTGGAGTAAGAGGGGAATAAAAGTCATGTCTTCATAAAGAGGATACTGACACTATATGGCTGCATTTGACATGCCGATTAGTATTCTTGGCAATGTGGGTGGTGAGACTCAAGGGTCAAAGGACCACTGTGGGCTGGTGGTAGATTGGGAGCTGTCATCCTCCCTGTGACAGGGGATTCTGCCTGACTCAGACTGATTGGAAACGTGGCCCTGACATGGGGAGAAATCAAGGAAACCCTGAGGATTTGAGTCTGATGATGGACGTGCAGAAATTCAAAGAGGAACCTGGATTTGGAGAGGATGAATTTTTAACATTTAAACTGCTGAGTTTGCAGTTCAGGAAAAATACCCAAGGGGAGTATCCAGCCAGCTGGGGAAACATAGGATTAGACGTCTGGAAAGAGACTGGAGAGACACCTACATACAAGTGAATGCTAAAACCATGAGGAAACAAGATCTCTGAATGACAGTAGGAATTGGTCATTGGAAAATTACTTATCCTTAAAAGGAGGAAAGGGAAAAAACCTGTACAGGAGTAAGAGATTGGAAGAGAATAAGGATATCCTAGTTTCCCCAAATCAAAGAGGGAGTGGCTAACAGCATCAACTGCTCCTTAGAGGCCTGGGCAAGTGAGGACTGAAAGAAGGTCCCTGGGTCTGGTGAGCAAAGGTCAGTGGTAACCCCTGAGATGGAAGGGGGTATATGTGTCAGGAGCCAAACTGCCGGGCTTTAAGAGGTGAGTGTGTGATGATGAAATGGGGAACACATGTGTTAATACCTGTTTGAGAAGTGTGTCAGTAAAAGGAGAAAGATGAAAAGTCAAGATAGTACCAGGTTCAAGTTAGGTTTCATCCAGGATTTATGAGTTTGTGTGGAGCAGGAAACGAGCCAGGGAGAGAGGTGGATTGGAGATGCTGGTGGGGACTCTGTGAGGAACACAGGACTTTGAGAGCTTGGGAAGGGGCAGGTCCTTGGTAAGGAGGTTAGGCATCCCTTCCTCTGGCATAGGCAAGAGGGAAGAAAATAGGTGAAAACACTGCTAATTTGAAATTTAAAAGAAAAGCGTAAGTGAGGTATACCAGAGACTATAATTTCCCAATATCTAGTCTCCCTTTTGTAGTAAGTAATGTCCCCACCCACCTCCTGGACTGTTTGGAAAGAAGACTACATTTCCCAGCTTCCCTTGAGGCTAGATATGAGCACATCCTAAGTTTTGGCTGATGGGATGTAAATGGAGGTGCTATGGATAACTTCTGAGAAGTTTCCATGAAGTGAAGGGTGTGCCCTCCCTCTCCTCTTTCCTCCTTCCTGCTGTTTGGATTGTGGCTGTGATGGCTGGTGATGCAACAGCCATTTTAGACCAAGAGGTGTCCTTGGGAATGGAGGTCAGGCAAGGTCAAACAGTGAGATAAGAGGAACCGTGTCTCTGACATTGTGGTGTGTCTATAGCCCTGGGTCATCCACTTTCTGACTTTTGCATGAGAGAGAAATCAAGCCACTGTTAGTTTGGGTTTTCTGTTAATTGCAGCCAATCGTGATCCTAACCAATATCCGAGGGCAATCTTTCAGAGTAGGTTTGACCTCAGTGAAGTCAGCATGCAGGCCATCTTGAAGTGGAGCATGGGAAGTGTGAGCACTAGGGCTGAGACCTAGGATAGCTGCGGAGAAAGGGGCACTTTGAAAGATACCCGTGAGGGAGTGTAAAAGGCTATGGGTCCAGGGATTCCACACCACAACCAGCTGCCTCCAGGGCTGAGATCAGTATCTCAGAGTAGGTGTAACCTGTTTGCAAGACACTTATTGGAAAGCTCTGGGTCAAGCCATAGACGGTCACTTTCAGTAGGTGCAGGAGAGCAGAAAGAATTCCCGCCAGGGAGCCAGGCTCAGTCAGTCCTGTCCCGGGCTAATATTTCGGTACAGCATAAAGTATTCCATAGCCAGTGATGGTGGTAATACTGACCATTTGAATAGGGCTTTATTGGTTACCAAACATATTCACATATAGTCTTGTTAATATTGTTTTCTGAAATATTAATAATAACTCATTTAAATAACTAACTCTCATTTAAAAGATTATAACCAACTAGTGTATTCTTATGCATTGATAAGGTTTTGATAGAGGAGTGATTTAAGGTAATGAAGTTTAAGTACCCCTGAAATAAACATGCTAAACCAGGAAAGGGAATTGATATTCTAAGCAAAAGTATATCGAACTTAAAGTTAGCAGATCTCTGGTCACACTTGAATTCAAGGTCCACATAGACAGTGTTTTTAGGTGTTCGTTAGGATTTTAAATAATACCTCCTCTGGGAGCTTTAACAGCTGCAAGACATCATCACGTTATTCTTACCTTCAAAATTTTTCATTACCATTAACTAATAACCTGTGAAAACATTTTCCAAATTTTATTTTTGGTTTGCAGTGTCTCCCCATAAATGTTTCGCTATAACTCTCATAAGTATTTAGAATTCCCCAAGAAATGCTGTAAAGCATGCGATCTTTTGCAAGTTCATTATGAAATGAGCCTTTCTTGGGTGGGTGTCTGGCGGCTGTGCCTAGTCTAACGCTGTGTCCCCTCAGGAGTGTGTTCTCTTTCATTTTGTGTAGAGTTGGTCCATGACAGGAATGCTTCCCAAAGTACAGAATGCTATTGGGGAACTCTATCTGGAAATAGGGATGACCCAGGAGGGAAGGTTTCTGGTATTTCCAGGAAGCGTGGTCCAACTTGATGGAATTTTCATCCAGCAACTTAAAAGACAACCAGGACTTAGTGAAGCAAAAAGGTAGGGTGGGCACGTGCAAAGGGCATAAACTCTTGTGGTTCAGAGTCAGACTCCTGGGCTCTTCCCACCTGTGAAGAAAGGGGAATGGGTGTGTGTGCTTTGCTTGCTTGATTTTTTGTTGGGCTGCTGGGCATGTGAGGGTTGAGCATGAGTGCTCCTCCTGTGACAGACCACCCTTTTAGAATGTTGAAGGCTGTTGTGATGTACCTCACACTGCTTTGATTAGTAAGAGGGCCACTCAGAGCTTAACTGTGAAGCCAGCCTTTCTGGGTTCAAATCCCACCTCTCCACTTACTGGTTCTTTGCTTTTTATTTATTTAAAAAATTTATTTACTTATGTATTAATTATTTTAATTTTAATTTAATTTCTATTTTTTTTGGCTCTTTGCTTTTAGACACAAGACTTAGCCTTTCTGGGTCACAGTTGTCATATTTGTAAAAATATAGGAATAAAAATAGCACCTACATTGCATGGTCGTTGTGAGACTAAAAGAGTTCAAGGGAGACCGTAAAGCACACAGAATGGTGCCTGACAAATAGTTAAGTACTCATTCATGGTAGCTCGTTTTTTTATTCTCCAGTATTTGATGCCCGACGCTGCTATGGCACCACTAATGGAACAAAGAACATTCGGTGAATGCAGATACTAAGCATTTTTACTCACTGATTTACAGTCAGACTAAACATAATGTCTAGAATTATGTCATATTTAAATGGCTGTGTCAATTATGTTGTATAAGAAAGCACCCCAAAACTCAACAGTTTAAAACCAACAGCCAACAAAGAATCGTACTCTTTCTGAGCTACAATCCTCCTCTTTTTGAACTATAAGCAAAAGATCATCTAGTCCAATGGCTGCATTATACAGATGAATATGAATATGAAGGAACTTTTCTATGACAGGTTAACTCATGGGTCTGTAGAGCTCAGTCTTTAGGACAGAGAGACCTGGGTCTCTACCACTTACTAGTTGCATGGTCATGACCCATGGCAACATAATGACACTCCCTGTACCTCGGTTTGTTTCCTTAACTCTAAAATGCTAATGGTTTTCACCTCATATTATTGTTGCAAGGAGCAAAAAAAAAAATGGATGTAGAATACCTGGTTTAGAATAAATACTCAATCACATGCAAAAAAATAATAAGAAGAAAATAAAATAAAAGCAACAGCCACTTATTACTGCCCACGCCTATGGGCCACCAAGGGGATCCCCCTGGTCCAGAGTAGGCTCAGCAGATCTGGGCTAGGCTCATGCAAACATCTGTGATCAGCTGGCAGGGCCAGCGGGGCTGGCTGGTCTCAGAGGACTTCACTCAGATGTCTGGTGGTTGTCTGGCTGGGTGACAGGGTTCGGGTCACGTGCCCCTCATCCTTCGGGAAGACAGCCCAGGCCTGCTCACCTAGTGGCTTGCACAATTCCGAGGGGGAGAGCACAGGTTTACGCCTAGGCTCAGAACTGGCATGACACCCCCTCTGCTGTATTTGATTGGTCACAGCAAGTCATCAGGCTTTATTCCATGGCAGAGAAAGAGACTCTGGTGCAGAGTGGCATTGCAAAGGGGAGTTGGGTACAGGTTGGCATGGAGAATCACAGCTGTTTTTACAGGCTACTGTAAGATCAAAGGTCACCTTGGGCAAGCTACTTACCCTCTGCATTTCACCCGTAAATCCACTTTTATAGTAACAGTTATCATTCATTTCATGCTTACAATGTACAAGGCACTTCATGCTCACAAGCTCTTTTACCTTCAAATATACCTCACATGTTATGTATTGTTACCCCACTTTACAGATGAAGAAACTGAAGGTCAGAGAGATGAAATCAACTACGTCAGCTCCCACAGCTAGCACCTCTGGAGCTGGGGGTCCAAGCTAGTCCTATCTGACCCTAAAGCCTGTCCGCATTACTCCTTGCTATGTGGCATCTCTTCTAGCATTGGCATTTATAAAGCTCTAATCCTCCATACATAGAGGCTAGCTTCTAAGTCATCCTAATGTAGGCAGGGCTGGTCATGGACATGCTGGGACCTTGGTGAGCAGAGGAAACCAGTGTGGGAACCAGGGACACTTCTGTGGGTTCTAGGACTGGCCTTCTAGAGCCAGCTGGGCCGTCCAAAGCACAGAGTTCCAAGGATTTCGGCAGACTTTGGCCTGGCATAGACAAGTGTGGTTCTCCAAGGGGGTGAAAACAGCAGGTGGGGCCGGCTCCTGGTGAACAGGGATGCTCACAGGTAGAATCAGTGTCATTAGCAGCAGCTTTTTTTCTTTTTTTTTTTTTTCAGCTGTACGCGGGCCTCTCACTGCTGTGGCCCCTCCCGCTGCGGAGCACAGGCTCCGGACATGCAGGCTCAGCGGCCATGGCTCACGGGCCCAGCCGCTCCGCGGCATGTGGGATCCTCCCGGACCGGGGCACGAACCCGTGTCCCCTGCATTGGCAGGCGGACTCTCAACCACTGCGCCACCAGGGAAGCCCTAGCAGCAGCTTTGATGGGAGTGCACTGTACTTCCGGTCTCTTGACGAGGGTCAGGTGGGGATTCCAGCCTGACCAGGGCTCACACATTCAAAAACTCTACTGAGCACCTGTCATGCACCAGACACTGTGTTGAGTCCAGCAGCTCGAACAGGACAGAGTCACCAGTGCTGCCTCCGAAAGGAGGTGACACATGACACACAAGGGAGCGGACACATGCAGTAATTACAGGCTGTACTAAATGCAGTGAGAGACACAAACAACAGATGGAGGTAGAGCATAAGCAGGGGGAGGGACCACCTGTGAAAGGGTGGTCAAGCGGCATCTCTAGGAGGGGACATTGAAGCTGAGACGTGACAGACTGCAGGAGTCACATGTGGTGGGTATGGGGGCATTCGTGGCAGAGGGAACATTGTGTGCAGAGCCCTGAGGTGGGAGAGGGCTCGGCTTGTCCTAGCAATGAAAAGAGGCCTTTGTGACTTGCTGTGTGTGTGGCACAAGGAACTATATTCACTGTCTTGTAACAACATATAATGGAAAGGAATCTGAAAAAGTACACACATGTGTATATATATATATATATATATATATATATATATAAGGAATCTGAAAAAGTACACACATGTGTATATATATATATATATATATATATATATATATGTATGTATGTATATAATTGAATCACTTTGCTGTACACCAGAAACTAACACAACATTGTAAATCAGCTATACTTAAATAAGAAAATTAAAAAAAAAAAAAAAGAAGCCTTTGTGAACAAAGGACAGGAGGCATCACATCCTTCAGGGCCTCGGGCCCCAGGAAACATTTGGATTTTATTATCAGTGCGAGGGAAAGCCTTGCAGGAGTTAGGCTGGGGATGACATCGCCTGATTTCTGTTTTGAGGTCACGTTTGCTGCTGTATGGAGAATGGACATAGGGAGACCAGGTACATGGCTGTCCCTCCCTGGTGTGCAGATGCAAGGCCTGAGGCCCTGGAGTGGGCACTGGGCAATGAATGGGGTGCTATTGATGATGGGAAAGATGCTTTTTGATAATTTAATGGTAATCCTTTATAATTAATACCAAATTCCTTAACACAGGGAGTTAAATCTGCTTTGTTTACTGCTAGCAATGCTCTAGTAACACCTTCTTGAAATATAATTATGGTTTTTATCTCTTTCCATAACAAAGTATGGCTTAGAAAACCATAAAACTGTCTACATTTTAGAAGTCTATTATTGTTAAAATATCTAACTTTCAATAACTAGCAAAATTTAGGCCTTTGCAAAGGGTACATTCCCAAGGCAGTGTGTATCTAGGTACAGCCCATTACTTATTAATTAGGTTTATGGGGCTTATTCACATGTTTCTTGTTGTAAGGCTGTACCATTTTATTGTTTCTTATTGCAAGGCTGTACTGGCTTGCCTTCTCTAGGACTTGGTTACCATGGTGATGGCTGGTTTCACTACATCCATATTCTCACTCTGTTTCTGACCTGTTCATTTGCAAAACAGACTTGGATTTGGTTTCAATCTATTGCCTCAGCTCCTCAGCCCTATAACTTCTGCACACACACAAATTCGTTACAGAAAAACCAACCCCATGCAATGTAGGTCAGTAGTTGATTTATTAAGAAAAAACCCAGCTGTTGGCAGCAAGGAAGAAATGATATTAAATGCCCTGCCTAGTGACATCTTAACTCTTCTGTGGAAAAAAAGCCTTGAGCATCATCTTCTTTGCCAAAATTTATTCCCTGCAGGCAGAGTGCTGAACAACCTGGCAAAGTCAGCATCTAAGGAGTACTTAAAAGAAAATCATATTCTGCAATGTGCTACTGAAATGTCCAGCTTACTGGACAACAACACCTGTGACCAGGCCACCATGAAATAACACTGAAGGTGTTCTGATGTAAATGTGTGTTTTTGCTTGAAAATGTTTTATTTTCTGTACTAGCTGTTACGGTTATGATTAATATACTTAACCCATACTCGCCAATCCATTACCCAACTAATTGATTGGGTTAAGAAAGGCTGAATTGTAACATTTCCATCCTCTGATTCAGTGGTTCTCACCCGGGGGCAGGCTTGCGCCCTATGGGGCCTTTGGCAATGTCTGGAGACGCGTTAGCTTGTCATGACTGGGGGTGTCGTTATTGGCAACTAGTGGGTACAGGCCAGGGGAGATGGCAAACATTATACAGGACCCTTCGCAACAAACTATCCGGCCCCAAATGTCCACAGTGCTGAGGTTGAGAGTAGTGCCCTAGTTTCTTATAAAGATGTACACACATCTTATCGATCACTTTCAAAGTCTCAAGTCTCTGCTAATATAAACTGCTCTGCTGTTTTGTATCATCCTGTATAGAATAAAGGACGTTTATGAGCATTATTTTTGGTGGCACAATGAAGGTAGCCAACATGTATCGTGCCCAGTAAGTCACGCACATGCATTTTATTTTCAGATCTGCTGCCGGAAACGCTTCTCTTGCAAAAATGAAATTTCAAGAATGCTTAAATATCAGGAGAAGTTTGGTGAGAAAAACATCATAGTTGGAGAAATTATGGAATTTTTAGCGGATTTACTGTTTTTCCCACTGAGACATAGTGAAAGGTAAGTTTTTATGAAATGTTTCAAGTAGTGTGTCTCCTTTTCCCTCCCCCGGTCCCCCCAAAAAACCCCACTAGTGACAGGGAGGTCAGGGGTCACTCATCGGGGCATCTCACTTCTTTGGTTCCAGCCTTGTGCAGAGAAACTCACCGTGCCTGAGAGTTCTGCCCCGATCTATTTGTCAGGACACTGACCATGATATATTTGAAAGGAGCTCCTAGCCCACAAACCGTGTAGAGGTTTTGGCAGGAGGAAAAGTAAAAAGGAGGACAATGCCATCGTGAGTGTCTCCCAGCATCACCCCGGGCCTTGTGAGGAAGATGTACGTATTGTACTTCAGGCCTCTATGGACTGTGTCTTCGGTACCACACCCCACTGGTCTCTCTTCTGCAAAACCTAGGCCAGAGCCTGCAGTGCCTCAGACACCACTTTCCTGCCACCCCTCCTCGCCGGGGAAGACCTCTCGCTCTCTTGCCACGTGTGGGGCTTTCCTCGGCTCTCCTTACAAGGCATTGCTAAAGCTGTTAAAGAGAAGAGTATTTGTGACACTTGTTAAAGAAAGACTTGTTAAGACAGACTTTATTCTGGCCCTTTGTGATAGGTGTAGGGACCCCTGCAGTGGGGTTCTGCAGCGGCAGAGACAGATTGGACTCACCTCCAAATACATGGAAAAGCAGCGGGGTATGCGGGGTCAGTAGACGGGAAGTTACTAAGAGGAAACATCAGGGGTACGGATGGGGGTGGATTCTGGCTAAACAGACGTAACAGGATTCTTGCTGAAGGCAGGCCAGGGGTCAGACGTCACCTGGGGGTGGTGCTGGTGAGGAATCTCAGTAGATATGGACAGTGATCAGACATCAAGGATGGCTAGACTGACTGAGCAGGATTCTTGCTGGTTGGACAATGCAGAGATGAACACCGAAGTCCAAAGGTTGGGGCCTAGTTGAAAATTGCTCTGAAGAGCCTGAGTAGAGTTTGGTCAGGAGAGACTGTCAGCGTCTGTGTTTAAAAGAGGGGTTGTAGGGCTTCCCTGGTGGCGCAGTGGTTGAGAGTCCACCTGCCGATGCAGGGGACACGGGTTTGTGCCCAGGTCCGGGAAGATCCCACATGCCGTGGAGCGGCTGGGCCCGTGAGCCATGGCCGCTGAGCCTGCGCGTCCGGACCTGTGCTCCGCAACGGGAGAGGCCACAACAGTGAGAGGCCCGCATACCACAGAAAACAAACAAACAAACAAACAAAGAAGGGTTGTAGATATTACTGTCCGGATCTAATCTGTGTTAGGATTTGCCAAGCTCGACCACTTCTTCCTTTGACAGGTTGGTATGAGAGAAAGTTCTTTGTGAGTCCACAGAGAGTCCACCACCCCCTTCCTTCGGCCCAGCCTGCACCCTTGCACAGCCAGTTCAGCTGGCTGAAGGGCCAGGGATGCTCTAGGTGAAATTGTAAAGTTGTGAGGTTTTGTTTTTGTAGCCCCTCCCTCTCCCCTCCCTGTTGGCTGTCCTGCCTTTCACTTTCCCTTTCCACCATCCTTGAGAGAATTTTCCTCTCACCAGGGAGGTGACCTCTTCTGGCTTTTGCTCCCAAGAAGAATGTGATGTGACTCATCTCTAATGCAGAACTGCAGATCAGTGTTAACCCTTTCGAAGAATATTTACCTTGAAAACAGTAGCCCCAATAAAGGAGTTTCTAAGGGTAAAGTTACCAGTGCTCTATAGTAGTACTGAGATGTTGGGCTCTGGGGTCCTATTGCCTGGATTCAAATTTTGTTTCTGCCACTTGGTAACGGTGAGAACCTGGGCGCATACTTAACATGTTGGTGTCTCATTTGTTTCCTCATTGGTAAAATGAGAGCGGTGGTAGTGTTTTCCTTGCAGGATGATGGTGAGAACTGAGAGATCTTCTATGTAAAGTGCTTGGAAGGACGCCTGGCACACTGAATTGATAAATTGAGTTCTTAGTATTATTAGTTTGCTCCCCAGCAGGGAATTTTTGAGGCACTTGACACTACGTAAGCCTACTTTTGTTCCTCTTAAGGTCAGCACTGTGAGCAGAGAACAGGACCTTCTTTAGAGAAGCAGAAAGCTTGACAGTAGAACCATTGCCTCGTGAAAGAGAAATCTAAACACATAGCTTGCTGACTGAGTCATCTCCGCGGCCTGGGCTGCCCCACCACGAATCCAGGGCTGGCAGCGCGTGACTCATCAGACACTTAACACTGCTGCCGTTCAATGTGCATGGCCTCTGTGTCAGAGGAGCTGACTGTACTTGGCAGTCTTCTTTCCAGACCTTATTGTCAACGGTCAGCCTTCCGAAACGACGGAGAAGCCTTTATCCTTACTGAAGGTTGTCCTTAGGTGACCGCATCTTCCACGTTGGTTAAGACTGGGAGATTTTTGCTGTGCCACTCAACTCACCTCTCAAACATGTGGAGATCCTTTGTCTTGGTGGCCAGGGGCCCTCAAGACAGCTCTCATGCACTAGGGAAATGATCAGAGGGTCCTAAGGGGCCTTGGAGACTGGGGATAGGTAGGGATGGATTCATGAGGTCAAATTACAAAATTAAAAGTAACCCTCCCCCAACTCCCCCCTCCCCCTCCCCGTGCCCCCTCCCCCCCAGGACAGAGAAGAATAAGCAAACTGGCTTAAGAGGAACGGGGATATGTTCTCAGTGAAATCAGTGAATGTCATCGCTCTCTCTCTCTCGACTTTGTATCCATTCATCAGCAGCTGTCCTTTCATCCGTGTCCCCTCCACAGACAAGTGTCTCAACTGCCTCACTTCCCGCTGACGTCACTCGCCTCTCCCCCAACCCAACTCCGTTTCGCCTACTGCCACAAACATCATCAGGAACATCCTCGTTGTGTCTCTTTGCACTTTGATCTTGTTGGTCGTCTGCTGCTGGAGTTTCTGACAGCATCCATGACTCCCCTCCTGAGATATGCTCTCCTGGTTTCTGAGCTACCCACCCTCATGGCCATCTTCTCTGATGATGCCTTCTCGGTTTCTTTCGTGGGTTTCCTCTTTCTCTTCCCGACTCTCGTCCAGATGGTGGTGCTCTCTTGGGTTCAGTTCTTGGACTCTACGTGTATCAGCCGCGGTGCCGCGACCTCGCCTGTGCCCAGGGCTTCAGCCAGCATTCCCTAAGGCGATGGCTTCTCGTCTCCATCAGCTGCACACGTGTGCATCCATCTGCCTATTGGGCGTCTCCGTTTGGGTATCCAAAGTCTTCGGGCAGTTCAGAGTCAACATGCTCAAGCCTGAAAACATCCACCCCTCTCCCTGACAAAATGCATCTTCTCCCATTTCACCCAGTACAGACACCATCTTTTTTTTTTTTTTTTTTTTTTTTTTTGCGGTACGCGGGCCTCTCACTGCTGCGGCCCCTCCCGCTGTGGAGCGCAGGCTCCGGACGCGCAGGCTCGGCGGCCATGGCTCACGGGCCCAGCCGCTCCGCCGCATGCGGGATCCTCCCAGACCGGGGCACGAACCCGTGTCCCCTGCATCGGCAGGTGGACTCCCAACCACTGCGCCACCAGGGAAGCCCCTGGACACCATCTTTAACGACACATTTTCGTGGTATTTATTATCAGTCACCATGCTAAACCTACTCCATACATTTTCTCATTTAATCCTCACAATAGCTCTGTTATCCTCATTTTGAGCACGAGAAAACTGAGGTTTAGGAGAGTAGGATGCTTGACCAGCTTTCAAAGGGTAAGGCCAGGATTAGCACCAGGGGAGTCTGATTGCAGAGCCGTGGTGCCTAACCACCGCGTCACTACCAGGCACGCTTGACCTCAGAGCTCAAGCTCCTAACCTCATCATCCTACTGCACGTGCAGATGCCAGCGCTCCCAGCACCAGGACCACCACATTCCATGTGACGCCAGGACTTAGCAGGTCTTCGGTCACATCTGTGGCCACTGCATTAGCTCAGACCCTTATCATCCTTCCTCTGGACCAACTGGTCTCCCCTCCCATAGCCTCACCTGCTTCAGTTTATCCTCCACACTTGCACCCAGGTGAATTTTCTAAAACGCAAGTTGGATCACATCACTGTCTTAATGAAAACTCTTCAATATTAAAGTCCAAAACCCCTAGGTTTGCACTCAGTGTCCTTCACAGGTGGTTGGTCCTCCGTTTCACCCTCCAGTCTCTCCTACCCCGGGGAATTCTCTGAGGGCAAGGGTTAGTCTTCCTCATTTCTGAACCCCAGCCCCAGTGCCAGCATTCCGTGAATGTTTGTTGGATAAATGGATGAATGCCATGCTTCTTGGATGCAAAGCCTTAATTAGATTTCTCGTTTCTAGATTCAAAGGAAGCAAGCAATTGAATATTATAAACAAGTGATAAAAATAAAGGAAAATGCAGGCACTCTGGCCAACTCCTCACTCGTCAGGAAGCAGCTGAGCATTAGCCTAAGTGATACCTTGTGTAAATTAGGTAATTGCTTTGATGTATTTCTGTTAGAAGCAGACGACTTTTCCCTCCGTCTCACCTGCATACTTTGCTTATTTTTAAAAAAGCCTTCATTTTTGAAGCAAGCAACTCCTGTTCCACATACTTTCAACTTTTTTTTTTTTGGCAGCTTATTTACCTTCCCTCATTAGGTAAGTGTCTTAGTCTGTTGCTATAAGTAAACTGGGTGGGTTAAACAACAGAATTTTATTTCTCACAGTTCTGGAGCCTGGGAAGTCCAAGATCAAGGTGCCAGCAGATTTGGTGAGGGCCCATCTCCTGGTTCAGAGACAGCTGTTTTCTCACCGTGTCCTCACATAGTGGAAGAAAGGGGCTGAGAGCTCTCTGGGGTCTCTCTTATAAGGGGCACTAATCCCATTCGTAAGGGCTCTATCTTCAATGGCCTTATCACCTCTCAAAGACCCCACCTCTTAATACCATCATCTCAGGTGTTAGGATTTCAACATAAGAATTTTAAGGGGGACATAAACATTCGTACCACAACAGAAAGATATCTTTTAAAAGTCCTTTCCATCCCATTTTTCATTCTTTTGTAGGCAAAGCACCATGCCCAACCACACCCCTCTCCTGTCAGTGTAGTTTCCCTTCTTCCTTCCAGTTCTGTTTTAAGATGCTGTTTCTATAGCAGTAGCCTTTTCATACTTATTCCTGTGTTGCTAAAGTAACACGTGACCAGAAATAACACGATGGGCCCACTTTTGATTTTACTCATGGGACTCAGTGCCTCAGAGATCTGGTGCAGAGATTTTCTGACTAAAGATAAACATTTAAAACTTAAAACGAAAGTTAAAAAAATGGAAATGAAACATTTTGGCCTTAAATCTTATCAGGAGGATTGGGGGTGGGTCTTTTGCCTCCTCTTGGTTTCTGTTGCTTCTGTTATACTGTTCAGTTTCCCTTCATGGGAGGAGTTCTGATTCTGTCTCTGAGTTTCTTCCGCCAGAACGTTGATATTATTACCTGTGGTTTATAGTGACTGTCGAGTCTCTTCATCCCTGGTACTAGATTGGTTAGGTGGGATTTACTGACATTTTAAGTGTGGTCCTCCAGGGTCACTGTTGAAGAACTCAGCGGCCTCTGAGAGAAAGGTCCTGCTTTCCAGGCTCTGCTATTGCCAGGGACCAGGGTAGCAGGACCTCACGTTCACTACCTCAGCACCTATTTGACTCAGTAGCCCATTAGCTTGTTCTGGAAATAGTTGCCACGCATGAATTCCGTCATTTGGCTGGAGCATCACTGCCAGACTTGGGAACTGAGGAGAATGAGAGTTGAATTGGAGGCTGCAAATAATGCTTGGGTACGAGGCTGGGGACAGGCCATAGCTGGAGGGTGCGGTAGGTGTAGTCAGGGGTGTGATTCCCACAGACAGCACTTCCCAACTTTTGTGCCTCCAGTGAGTGGGTTCAAATAGAGTGAGGGTTCAATGAGGGTCAAACAGAGACCTCTCAGCCCTTGGGCAGCTTTGTTTCTTTCTTTAAGTAGGCGACACTAGAAATCTCAGCTTCTATAAATGCTACAACTAGAAAAATCTTGCAGCACTGTCAGGGCTCCTGAAATCTCGTTGCCACAGGGCACAATCTACCTCAGCCTTAAAGAGTGTTTTTTAACCCCGGGCTGATTTTGACCCTCAGGACAAAAAGTCTGGAGAAACTGGATTGTCATGGCTGTGGGTGGGGAGTGCACATTTAGTGGGTGGAGGCCTGAGAGGCTGCTAAACATCTTACAGTGCCCAGGACAGCCCCCGACAATAAAACACTACCCAGCCCAAGATGTCAACAGCGCCAAGACTAGGAAACCCCGACCTAAATCAGCCACTTCCCCCAGCATGTGTGCTTGTCATGCATATTACAATAAAACAGGATTGCTCTCAGCCTAGTCATTTGCTGACAAAAAAGCCTTAAGATACTTGATATCTGCAGGGAAAGAATATTTTCTATCTTCACTCTACAGATTTAGGAGTGTGAGTGTGTGTGTGTGTGTGTGTGTGTGTGTGTGTGCGTGCACGTGTGTGTGTGTGTGCGTGTGTGTACTTTTTTTTTTCCAGTGAGGGTGTCCAGGCTGAGCAAAGATTTTGTTTATAAACAGAAATTGCAGATGCAAATCTAGAGAACATTTATGGGAAAGGAACTAGTTTACCTGATCTGGTTGCTTTGCCTAATTTTTTGTTGCTAGTTTTGGTTGCCTGTCTGTATAATATATTCATTTACTTTCTGATTGGAGGGTCTCTGGCAATCATAGTGTCTTGGTGACTTCTTAAATAATTCTTTATGATAGGTTTCCATTTTGCAGTCAATTTTCAACGTGGTTACGATCAGGTATTTTTCTGTAAGGAGCACTTTCTTGCCATTATTTTATAGTTTTTCCCACCTGCACGTGATTGAAGTTGATTCATTTCACATAAGGCCCGCTCCAGGCTCACAGGAACATCGTGCGTGGTGAAGTCAGCTGTCAGGGCAGAATTCTTGTGCTTTTGTTTCAGTCCCTGCTGGTGAGAGCTGATGGGTGTCTTCAGTGCAGGAGGATGAGAGCCTTGGGAGGGAAAGGTAGACTAAGTTTATGGAGACTTCGGAATCAGTTGTTCTTTGACATATTTTTAGTTTTCCTATGTAGGGGCGGAAAAACGTTTCTTCCATCTTCTTAGGGTCCCTGGCTGAGCCTGAAAATTAAATTGAAAAGGCAGACTTTCACCATCCTCGTTCCACCTGACCCTGCAGGCAGAAATTTGAGAGGCTGACTTTGGTTAAGAAATTTTATCTCCTGCAGCTTTTGTTAAGAAGCTCAGGATATCTTAACAGCAGCTTCTGGACCGAGCAAGGAGTAATAGATGATAGAATCCCACCTTTGTCACCAAAACTGTAGGGGAGAAAAAACATTTTTTTCCCTCTACCCTCCTAGGTTTTTCTGCTGGGGCCCTGTAAAATTAGCCTGAGAAAAGATTGATTAACAAGAGAAAAATCAAACAAGTTTACTAACATGTGCATCACACTTAACACACCTACTCAGGGATGAGCAACTCCAAGGGGTCTATATACTAACTTAGCAGGGGAGAGGGAGGGGGGAGAAAAGGCCCTCATGGGAAAGCAAATGACTCTTTGGAAGGATAAATAGGCCCTTAGGAGAATAGATGATATGGTAGTTTGTGGCAGTGTCTGTCTGGGTGTGGTTCTGGCTTCCTGTCCCCCACCCCTTCTCCCGGGGAGGGGACTTATAACACTTGAGTCTTTTGGGGAGGCTCTGCTTTTAGGCACATAAGGGATCTCAGGAATCAAATGCCTCAGCTCGTAATAATTCTAATGTCAGTGTGGCCTACCTTGGGGTGGCATATCGTTATCCCCTTTATCTACCTTTAATGGAAAATGTCTGTCTACATGGAGTGTGCCTGAGGAACTCATAAAATAAGAAGGAAGCCAGAACCACATGTAGCTGGGACTTATCATTAGTCATTGTCTTGGGGCCTCTGTAGTAAAAAGTGTTACCGAACGTTAGTCATCAAAGTGATCCTCTTTAAGGATTTTTGCACTGAGGGAAGAAAAGAACTATGGTGTATGATGCTTACACTGTATCTATTCAGTGAGGATTTAGTGCTTTATACATTGTAATGCATGACAGAATTATAAGGATGTGTTATCTTAACCTAACCAGTTTGTAGGTCTGGGGTGGTTTGGGAGATTCATTCACCCGGTTAAGTTAAACAAGCCTCCTACTGCGCACCCTACCCCCCCACCCCCACCAGCACTCAGCCTGAAGCTGCCCATGTGAGTGGCAGCCCAATCACCCAATCACAAGTCATTGCTTGCATCTGCCTTTGTGACTCTGGATTGCAGGCTCTTGTAAGAAACTTTCCTTTGTCTGAGTTTTTCCCCTTGTGGAGGCAGTTCCTCAGGTGCTGTGCAGGGGCTGCTTACTACTTTGAAATGGTCTCCTAGGTCCTCCAACATGAATTTTATGAATGCCGTATGGCCTGTATTTCAATCCAAATGACAATTTGTCTTGGTCTTTTCTAGATGCGGTAATAGACAAATGGGATGGGACAGATGGGAACTCTGTCCCCTGTGCTCAAAGAACCATCCTACGTTTTGTATCTGGGGGATCCAAAAACAAACGAAGTTAATTTCTCCCTTTAAGCAAATTCTTGTTTTGTTAGGAGGCAAAACAAACCTATTATAAGATATATAACACATGAAAGATTTAAAGCACAGCCTGGTTGGAGGAGGCTGAACTGGGTTTTAGTTTTTGCCTGGCCATAGCCAGTTATGTGACCTTTGCCAAGTCACAAGTGCTCTGGCCCAGGTCTATCTCTCCGCTCCATCTGTAACTAAGGATATAGGGTTCTCTGAAGTTCTCTGCAGAGTTACTCTTCCATGTTTACATTTAAGGGAGACGGTGATCAGTAGCAGGAGGTTTTCCAGGGAAAGCCTCTCAGGAGGAATGCTTAAGGGAGATGGAGGGTGTGAGTTGGCCGAGGACGAGGCACTGCTAGGCAGGGGATCTGCATGAACGAAGGTAGGAAGGTAGGAATAAACAGACGTGGAGAAGACCTATTGGGAGCTGGCAGGGGGGCTATGAGAAAGGGTGGGATGGGAGGTGAAGACTTAAGAAAACAGGCAGTGGTAGGAGAATCGAGGCAGTGCACTGATTTGAAGGCAGTTCTGTCCATTGGCTAGTGGAGATTTAAGAGTGAAGGCGGCTTGGGGGCCAATTACCCTTTCATGGTCTTATTCTGTTTAGGAGATTGTTTTGGAAACTCTTTAGAATTATTGAGAACTCAGCAAGGCTGTCTGAAGCCTGTCTACAATTTCAGAGTGAAGTGAATTCCCTGTGCATCCTGTGTAAACGAACGCCCACCCTCATTTCTTCTTCACTCAGCTCTATTTTCCTTCATGGCACATAGCACACTACCTAAAACTATGTATTTGTTTATTAGTTTTTTTGCCATTTAAAAAAATGGCATTTTAAAAATGGAAGTATAGTTGATTTACAATGTTTCAGGTATACAGCAAAGTGATTCAGTTATATAAATATATTATATATATATATACTTATAAATATATTTTATATATATAATAAATATATAATATAAACATTTATAATATAATATAAATATATATTTATAAATATATGTTACATATAATATATAATATATAAATATTTATAATATTTATAATATAATATAATATAAATATATAAAAATATAAAACATATATATTTTATATACAAAAGTAGGCTTACGTAGTGTCAATATATAAAAAATATATAAAAATATATATATTTTATATGTGTATATATATATATATATATATATATATATATATATAATTTTCCATTATGGTTTATTGCAAGATAATTGAATATAGTTCCCTGTGCTATACAGTAGGTCCTTGTTGTTTATCTATTTTATTAGTAGTTTGTATCCCAAACTCCTAATTATCCCTCCCTCACCTTTCCCCTTTGGTATCCATAAGTTTGTCTTCTATGTCTGTGAGTCTGTTTCTGTAGTAAGTTCATTTGTATCATTTTTTTAGATTCCACATATAAGTGATATCGTGTGATGTTTGTCTTTCTCTGTCCTACTTGCTTCGCTTAGCATGATAATCTCTAGGTTCATCCATGTTGCTGCAAATGGCATTGTTTCATTCTTTTTTATGGCTGAGTAATATTCCTTTGTATACATGTACCACATCTTCTTTATCCATTTATCTGCTGACAGACATTTAGGTTGCTTCCATGTCTTGGCTATCATAAATAGTGCTGCTGTGAACACTGGGGTGCATGTATCTTTTTGAATTAGAGTTTTCATCTCTTCTGGATATATGCCCAGGTGTGGGATTGCCAGATCATATGATAAGTCTATTTTTAGTTTTTTAAGGAACCTCCATACTGTTCTCCATAGTGGCTGCACCAATTTACATTCCCACCAGCAATGTAGGAGGGTTCCACTTTCTCTACACTCTCTCTAGCGTTTATTATTTGTAGACTTTTGGATGTTGGCCATTCTGACCAGTGTGAGGTGATACCTCATTGTAGTTTTGCATTTCTCTAATACTTAGTGATGTTGAACATCTCTTCATGTGCCTATTGGCCATCTGTATGTCTTCTTTGGAGAAATGTCTATTTAGATCTTATTAGTTTTTTAAAAATCTGCCTTTCTTGCTAAAAGGAAGGAACTTGATCTGTCTTTCCACCATTGTATGCCCAGCTTCTGGAACAGTGGCTGGCACATAGTAGGTTCTCAGTAAAAATTTGCCAAGGGAATGAACATATAATGGAGAAAATGACTTTGTTAATTCAGATTTACCCTTCCACTTTAGAAAAGCAAGTATTTATTATTAAGGGTATTTTAATGTTAATTACGTGTATTATAATTCATTCATTAATTCTTTCAACAAATATTTACTGAACCTTAAAGCAGTAAAACCAGGTTTTATTCAAGACTGTTGCAATAGGGGGAAAGAGACATTAGTACAGGACTGGGTTCAGTTCCAAATATGGGCATGGGCAAGTGGGAATTTGTAGCCAAGGAGTAGGGTGGGGGTCAGTGGATAGAAAATTACTAAGAGGCAACACCAAGGATAAGGGGAATTCTGGCTAAACGAACCTAGCAGGATTCTTGCTGAAGGCAGGCCAGGGTGATCACACATCACCTGGGGGATGATGGAGAATGAGAAACTTGACTAGATATTGAGGGTAATCAGGAATTGAGGATGGCTAAACTCAGCAGGGTTCTTGTTAAAATTGGACTACATAGAGATGAACATAGAAACCCAGAAGTCAAGCCTAGCTGAAGAAGAGTTCAGAGAGCCTGAGCAGAGTTTGGTTAATGAGAGAATCTTTGCCAGGTGACAATCTCTGTTTTGGTTCCTGGGGATATAGCAGTGAGCAGGACAGGTAGAGACCACACTGCCTTCACTGCGCTCACACTGAGACCAACAGCTGTCAGACAGCGAAATACAAGACTGTTTAGCTGCAACTGTGGAAAATGCCACTATAGAGATTGTGGTTGGACAACTAAACACACAGTGGCTGCACCACAGTTGTGCAAAGTGCTATCGTGGCAAAATACAAGTGCTAACAGGGGACCTTGATCTGTTAGATGGAGGGGGATGGGCCGGGGGTGCTTCTCAGGAAATGATGCTGCAACTGAATGTGAGGGTGGATTTGCTTGTTAAGTAAAGTGGTGGGGAGGGAAAGGAGTCATCTAGGCAGTGAGGACAGAATTTGCAAATCTGGAAGGAACAAAAAGGGCCAGTGGGGCTAGTATGCAGAGACCAATGTGGCGGGGAGAGGGTGCATGAGGAGGATGCCAGAGAGGTGTCACAGGCCCCGAGGCCTGTTCAGGGATTTGGGATGTTACCTGAAGAGCAACTGACACATACACACTACTATATATAAAATAGATAACTACTAAGGACCTACAGGGAACTCTACTCAATACTATGTAATGGCCCATATGGGAAAAGAATCTAAAAAAGAGTGGATAAATGTATTTGTACGACAGATTCACTTTGCTGTACACCTGAAACTAACACAACATTGTAAATCAATTCTACCCCAATAAAAATTTAAAAAAAAAAAAAAAAGGAATTGAAAGCCAGTGCAAGGTTTTTGCAAAATGAGGGAGTGTTAGGAACATAGGGTCCTTTATTCCTCTAGCATCATCATCACAAGAGATTTCTCACACAGCATGCTAAAATCATCTTGTATATCCAGAGTCATGAAGGAGCTCAAAGAACCTTTTTTTTTTTTTTTTTTTTTTGGTCTTCGGCGGTACGCAGGCCTCTCACTGTTGTGGTCTCTCCCGTTGCGGAGCAACAGGCTCTG
>NW_006780910.1:1370472-1391682 GCF_000442215.2 Lipotes vexillifer | reverse complement strand
AGCCGCTCCACAGCATGCAGGATCTTCCCAGACTGGGGCACGAACTCGTGTCCCCTGCACCGGCAGGCGGACTCTCAACCACTGCGCCACCAGGGACACCCTCAAAGAACCCTTGTTTGACTTCATTTCTATTTCTTTTTACTGTGAGTATTTTGACCTCTCAAACAGACTGTGAACTCCCAGGGGCAGGGGACTTATTTATTCTTTGTATCTTCAAAGCATCGCAAAGAGTGCTAGCTGTGCGTAAGTGCTCTGTCAATGCAGGAAGGGTGAGGAAAGTGGATAAACAGTTTCTTTCTGGGGGTTACACAATTTGCCTGACTTTCCAACAGAAGTGATGGCTCTGATCCAGGCTAACAACATTAAAAGAGGTGACCTAAATTGTATTTTAGCCTATTGAGAACAGTAATTTTTAGGTCACTTTTAATTAATTTATTTATTTTATTAGGCTGCATTGGGTCTTCGTTGCTGTGCACGGGCTTTCTCTGGTTGTGGCAAGCAGGGGCTACTCTTCGTTTTGGTGCGCAGGTTTCTCATTGCGGTGGCTTCTCTTGTTGCCAAGCACGGGCTCTAGGCGGCGCAAGCTTCAGTAGTTGCGACGCGTGGGCTCTAGAGTGCAGGGGCTTCAGTAGTTGTGGCGCACGGGCTCAGTAGTGTGGCGCACGGGCTTAGTTGCTCCATGGCATGTGGGATCTTCCCGGACCAGGGATCGAACCCATGTCCCCTGCATTGCCAGCGGATTCTTAACCACTGTGCCACAAGGGAAGTCCCTAGGTGACTTTTTAGATATCAGTTTGGATTACAGATTAATGACATTAATTGCTAGCTTGAAAGTTTTGGCACCTGCACCTTCCTTAGTCTTTTATTATTACATTTAATCAATGTATAGAATACAGTATAATCTTCCAAGGGGTATAAAAATAGTGGGCTTCCAGCAATGATCATTCAGATTTTAATTATACTCACAACATTTTAATGCATGAGATTATACTAAGCACATATGAAAATGGTGGATTTGTGAGAGGGTGATAATCCTAAAGTTTGTTTCTCCTTCTGATCACATTTTCATGAGGCATTTATTCAAAAGTGAAATCTCTTTCTGTTCAATATTTCCTTGAATATTTCCTCATCTCCTTTCGACTTCTTCCATCCAGTCTCAAGAACAAATCTTAACCTCATGAAACTGCTAATTCTAGAGATTTTAGTACTAATCCTGACATGAAAAGAGGGTTTTTGTGATGTATATTCCCTACTACCTCTGACACAGACCAATCTTTTTTTTGGTGATCCTCTGATAAGTGCTTAAATCCGCCTACTGAGAAATCATTACAGTGGGAGGAAAAAGCAGAAATGTGGCTTTTCATATTCTATTCCATCAGCTGAGGGTTCTATACGGAATTGTTTATTTTGGATGAAGTATGCTAGATGAACATTATTTTTACTTCCCTCTCCCTGGGATTCTTTTATAGAAGACGTATCAAACATTTCAGTCACATGTAGAAGGAAGAAATTAAACAAAGGCTCTACAGGGTGACTTTCAGTGGGGTGAGTCAGTCCTTTTTTCCTCATTTGATTTTGAAATGTTTGGCTCAGCCAGAGTCCTCTTCTCTATAGCAGGGGGTTCCTTAATCCAAAAAGTCAGGTAAGTGATACAAACTTTACATTTTCATTTTAACTTAAGCATATATATGTAATTCTTTACCTAAACTTAAAAATTTGGAGTTAAGGGCTTTGCTTTTAATGGGTCCTCTGATTGGAATTGGATGTCACCTTTCTCAAAATGCATCACACACAATTTCTAGTTTTGGTTTCTGTAAGGTAAGAACTCAGGCAATTGTGATGCTACTGGGCAGGATACTTTTTTTTTTTTTTTAACATCTTTATTGGAGTATAATTGCTTTACAATGGTGGGTTAGTTTCTGCTTTATAACAAGGTGAATCAGTTATACGTATACATATGTTCCCATATCTCTTCCCTCTTGCGTCTCCCTCCCTCCCACCCACCCTCCCTATTAGTGTATATATGTCCATGCCACTCTCTCACTTTGTCACAGCTTACCCTTCCCCCTCCCCATATCCTCAAGTCCATTCTCTAGTAGGTCTGTGTCTTTATTCCTGTCTTACCCCTAGGTTCTTCATGACCTTTTTTTTCCCTTAAATTCCATATATATGTGTTAGCATACTGTATTTGTTTTTCTCTTTTTGACTTACTTCACTCTGTATGACAGACTCTAGGTCCATCCACCTCACTACAAATAACTCAATTTCGTTTATTTTTATGGCTAATATTCCATTGTATATATGTACCACATCTTCTTTGTCCATTCATCTGATGATGGACACTTAGGTTGCTTTTATCTCCTGGCTATTGTAAATAGAGCTGCAATGAATATTTTGGTACATGACTCTGTTTGAATTATGGTTTTCTCAGGTTATATGCCCAGTAGTGGGATTGCTGGGTTGTATGGTAGTTCTATTTTTAGTTTTTTAAGGAACCTCCATACTGTTTTCCATAGTGGCTGTATCAATTTACATTCCCACCAGCAGTGCAAGAGGGTTCCCTTTTCTCCACACCCTCTCCAGCATTTCTTGTTTCTAGATTTTTTGATGATGTCCATTCTGACCGGTGTCAGATGATATCTCATTGTAGGTTTAATTTGCATTTCTCTAATGATTAATGATGTTGAGCATTCTTTCATGTGTTTGTTGGCAATCTGTATATCTTCTTTGGAGAAATGTCTATTTAGGTCTTCTGCCCATTTTTGGATTGAGTTGTTTGTTTTTTTGTTATTGAGCTGCATGAGCTGCTTGTAAATTTTGGAGATTAATCCTTTTTCAGTTGCTTCATTTGCAAATATTTTCTCCCATTCTGAGGGTTGTCTTTTGGTCTTGTTTATGGTTTCCTTTGCTGTGCAAAAGCTTTGAAGTTTCATTAGGTTCCATTTGTTTATTTTTGTTTTTATTTCCATTTCTCTAGGAGGGGGGTCAAAAAGGATCTGTGATTTATGTCATAGAATGTTCTGCCTGTGTTTTCCTCTAAGAGTTTGATAGTTTCTGGCCTTACATTTAGGTCTTTAATCCATTTTGAGCTTATTTTTGTGTATGGTGTTAGGGAGTGTTCTGATTTCATTCTTTTACATGTAGCTGTCCAGTTTTCCCAGCACCACTTATTGAAGAGGCTGTCTTTTCTCCACTGTATATTCTTGCCTCCTTTATCAAAGATAAGGTGACCATATGTGCATGGGTTTATCTCTGGCCTTTCTATCCTCTTCCATTGATCTATATTTCTGTTTTTGTGCCAGTACCATACTGTCTTGATTACTGTAGCTTTGTAGTATAGTCTGAAGTCAGGGAGCCTGATTCCTTCAGCTGCATTTTTCGTTCTCAAGATTGCTTTGGCTATTCGGGGTCTTTTGTGTTTCCATACAAATTGTGAAATTTTTTGTTCTAGTTCTGTGAAAAATGCCAGTGGTAGTTTGATAGGGATTGCATTGAATCTGTAGATTGCTTTGGGCAGTAGAGTCATTTTCACAATTTTGATTCTTCCAATCCAAGAACATGGTATATCTCTCCATCTATTTGTATCATCTTTAACTTCTTTCATCAGTGTCTTACAATTTTCTGCATAGAGGTCTTTTGTCTCCTTAGGTAGGTTTATTCCTAAGTATTTTATTCTTTTTGTTGCAGTGATAAATGGGAGTGTTTTCTTAATTTCACTTTCAGATTTTTCATCATTAGTGTATAGGAATGCCAGAAATTTCTGTGCATTAATTTTGTGTCCTGCTACTTTACCAAATTCATTGATTAGTTCTAGTAGTTTTCTGGTAGCATCTTTGGGATTCTCTATGTATAGTGTCATGTCATCTTGGGCAGGATACTTTTGATTGCTACCTTTTCCTGCCTTAAATCTTTTACGGTTTTCTTGTTCGCTCACAATTTGAAGAAATTCCAAAGCATTCAGCCTGTTTTTCATAGAAAACAACTCTTTCATTTCACCCTCATATCTTCCTAGTTTGTACCATACTAAATTCAATTACCAAAGTTAGGCTAACAAATTCAGTTGACTCTTGGTCATGCTAGAACCAATGCTAGTTAGGAGCAGAAGTATGCCAGCAGAGTAGGCATGAACCTGCTAGCTGCAGGCATTTAGTGTGTCCTGGGCATCAGGTAGAAAGTTTTGCAGAGGAAATAGAGGGCCCTATTTAATAAATAGAGGGTTAATCCAGCAGTCTATTTTATGTCTGTTAGCAGAGCTTCCCTTTTACTTGTTGTGTGTGTTGGATGATTTTTAACAGGTTATGTATTTGTAAATCATCTTGGTTGCAGGAAAATGTCAGATATCCCTTATAAGCTTAGAAAACTTTTAAACCTGGAAGGGACTCTAGAGATTACTCACCTATCTTAAAGTTGAGGAAATAGCAGATATGTCATATAACTTAGCCCAGTACAGGTGATCTGAGAATCCTATCAGTTAGATAATAGAATCACTGAGGCTCAGAAAGACCTAGTGACATTTCAGAACTTTGCAGTTAGTAGGTAGTAGACTTATGACTTGGAACCCAGTCCTCTGACCCTAAATCCTGTGCTCTTTCTACCCTTCGTGGGCTCCAGGAGTTTGTGGTCTTGTTGGGATGATAAGCACATAAAAGAGAACTGAAATCCAATGTGATATGTGTGGTGAGACATTGGTAGAAGGTGTGGGGGGCATATAAAAGAGGCAACAAGTAAGCCTTTCCAGAGAAAGTGACCTGGCCGTGAGTCCTGACAGGCGTTTGTCCGGTAAAGAAGGTGAGGAAGAGCATTTCAAGCAAGAAACAATAGCATGAACAAAGGCGAGGGAGGTGAATCAGGGGGGTGTGAACCTCTGGAATAGGAAGGTTGGGAGGTGATATTGGGGAAGTCAGCAAGGTTTAGGGCATGGCAGATCTTGTCTGCCATGGTAAAGGGTTCATCAGAGGAGGTGCTGTAGAATTTCCAGCACTAAGGGTGAGTAGATTAGCATGTTTTTTTTTGCTTTTGTTTTTTTTTTTGGCCGAGCTGTGCGGCATGTGGGATCTTAGTTCCCTGACCAGGGATCGAACCCACGCCCCCGGCAGTGGAAGCACAGAGTCTTAACCACTGGACTGCCAGGGAAGTCTGTAGATTTGCATTTTAGATCCAATACTCTCGTGGCTGAACAGAGGATGGAATTGGTCACGAGGAGAATGGAGACTCTCCTGTGTTAACTAAGAGAGGACAAGACAAATGGAGAGAAAGTGGTGTATTTGCGATTTAGTCAGTAAATCCAGCAGTGCGTGATTGGGTAGCAGGGGAGGGAAAGGGAACAGTCTGAGGCATTCCCCAGTTTACGGCTATACACATGGCTGGTGCAACTGGGTGGCTGGAGCTGTCGGCAGGGAGCACAAGGTTGAGAGGTGGGATGGGAGCCATGATGAGCTAATTTGGGGCCTGTTGATTGAATCTCTTATCTGAGTGGAGGTGTTCAGTAGGTAGAAGAATATATGAATCTAGTGCTTAGGAGTCAGAAGACTGAGCTGGAGAAAAACCTTTGGGAGTCCTCAGTATACACATGGTGGCCAAACCCTGTGGAACAGTTGAAAGAGCCAAGAAGGATAAAAGACAAGAAGATGGCAGGAGATAGAACTTAGGAGAATGCTGTACAGTATTTAAGGGATAGGCAGAGGAAAAAGTTGTAGCAAGAGATGAGGAATGGCTCTAGAAGTAGGCAGAGCATCAGTAAAATCATGGAAGCTAAGAAAGGAGAGGGCTGCCCAGGGATAAACTCCATGTACCTATGGTCACCTCATCTATGACAGAGGAGGCCAGAATATACAATGGAGCAAAGACAGCCTCTTCAATAAGCGGTGCTGGGAAAACTGGACAGCTACATGTAAAAGAATGAAATCAGAACACTCCCTAACACCATACACAAAAATAAACTCAAAATGGATTAGAGACCTAAATGTAAGGCCAGACGCTATAAAACTCTTAGAGGAAAACGTAGGCAGAACACTCGTTGATATAAATTGCAGTAAGATCTTTTCTGACCCATATCCTAGAGTAATGAAAATAAAAATAAAAATAAACAAATGGGGCCTTAATTAAACTTAAAAGCTTTTGCACAGCAAAGGAAACCTTAAATAAGATGAAAAGACAACCCTCAGAATGGAGGAAAATATTTGCAAACCAAGCAACTGACAAAGGATTAATGTCCAGAATATACAAGCAGCTTATGCAGCTCAATATCAAAAAAATAAACAACCCAATCAAAAAATGGGCGGAAGACCTAAGTAGACACTTCTCCAAAGAAGACATACAGATGGCCAACAAACACATGAAAAGCTGCTCAACATCATTAATTATTAGAGAAATGCAAATCAAAACTACAATGAGGTACCACCTCACACCGGTCAGAATGGCCATCATCAAAAAATCTTGGGACTTCCCTGGTGGTGCAGTGGTTAAGAATCCGCCTGCCAATGCAGCGGACACAGGTTTGAGCCCTGGTCTGGGAAGCTCCCATATGCCATGGAGCACCAAAGCCTGTGCACCACAACTGTTGAGCCTGCGCTCTAGAGCCCGTGAGCCACAACTACTGAGCCTGTGTGCCACAACTACTGAAGCCCATGGGCCTAGAGCCCGTGCTCCGCAACAAGAGAAGCCATCACCATAAGAAGCGTGTGCACCGCAACAAAGAGTAGCCCCCGCTCGCTGCAACTAGAGAAAGCCCACGCATAGCAACAAAGACCCAAAGTAGCCAAAAAAAGAAAAAAATCTACAAACGATAAATACTGGAGATGGTGTGGAGAAAAGGGAACCCTCTTAACACTGGGATGTAAATGGATACAACCACTATGGAAAACAGTATGGAGTTTCCTTAAAAAATTAAAGGTAGAACTACCATATGACACAGCAATCCCACTACTGGGCATATACCCAGAGAAAACCATAATTCATAAAGACACGTGCACCCCAGTGTTCATAGCAGCACTATTTACAACAGCCAGGATATGGAAGCAACCTAAATGTCCATCAACAGAGTAATAAAGAATATGTGGTATATGTACAGTGGACTATTACTCAGCCATGAAAAGGAACGAAAGTGGGTCATTTGTAGAGACGTGGATGGACCCAGAGAGTGTCATACAGAGTGAAGTAAGTCAGAAAGAGAAAAACAAATATCGTATATTAATGCATATGTGTGGAATCTGGAAAAATGGTATAGATGACCTTATTTGCAAAGCAGAAATAGAGACACAAATGTAGAGAACAAATGTATGGATACCAAGGGGGAAAGGGGTGGGTTGGGAGGAAATGGGAGACTGGGATTGACACATATACACTATTGATACTATGTATAAATTAGGCAACTGAGGGGAACATGTTGTATAGCACAAGGAGCTCTGCTTCATGCACTGTGGTGTCCTAAATGAGAGGGAAATCCAAAAGGGAGGGGATATATGTATATGTATGGCTGATTCATTTTGCTGTGCAGTAAAAGCTAACACAACATTGTAAAGCAGCTATACTCCAGTAAAAATTAACTTAAAAAAAAATGGACAGGGCTGAGAGCTGACCACCAGATCTAGAACAGACGATTGCATTTAGCAACATAACGGTCACAGGGAACTCTCAATTTTGGTGGAATGGTAGGGACAACAGCCTGTGTAAGAGAGAACAGTGAATCTGTTCCCTCTACCCAAAGGTGGGGTCTGCAACGGCTCAGCCCCTTGAATTGGCAGAGTGAGCTCATGCAGTTCTGGGGGCGATGACAGAGGTCATCTGCAGCCAGGTCCCTCTGAGCAGACTAGCCGATGGTCTCAGTGAAGAGGGTGGAGGGAAAGTTCCTTGCTGGGAGCAACTCCTGGGGGGAAAGAGCCATTCCCCCCTCCCCGTAACCCTTTATTGTTTTCTGTAGGGCAGAAATTGAAGGCGCGTGGAAACGTCCCACTGCGACCTTTTACTCCATTTGGGACAATGATTGACAACTTTCTCCCTCCCCAGTCTGTTTATAGACACACATTTATTGAAAGAATGAGCAAACAAGCTTAATTTCTCAAACTGAAGGACTTCTGACAAACTTTAGATATGGCGTATTTATCAAAGAAAAAGAAACTTTCAACAGAGAACCTTTAAATCCTGCATAATCCTCCTTCCTCATTACACATTGGCAGCCTGTCTTCTGGATGGAGAATACAGGCTGTGATTGTCTCCACTTCTTTACCCATTTGCTCCCAGCACAGGGGGGAAGCTTATTGTTGGGCAGGGTCCACAGAGTCTGGACTCATTCAGGGACACTTCCTGAGGCTCTCCACCAGCACCTGCGATTTTCCTTGTTACCTGGTGACAACAACCTGAATTATAGTTGTGGGCCCCGGGGAGGAAATGAACACAGGACTGGCATTGTAAAAATCTACCTGTTAGTTGACAGCAAATATAATACGAAGCAAGAGGAATAGGCTTAAATTTCAGTAGAATAAAGATTAGAAAAAGCTGTACTTTAGAAGATTACTTAAAAGGGCAGTGGACTGTCTTTGGATAAAATATCTTTCTTTTTCCAGAGGAAATAATAAAGATACTACTTTATTTTTTAATATAAAGCACTGAAAAAAAGGGGGAAACTAGGAAAACTTACCATTTAAAATCTGAGAACAGATTTTTCAAGGAAGTTAGTTAGTGGGACCTTCCCTCATTCTCATCCCCAATTCACACTACCTGGGAAATAGGGTAGGTGTGGCTGTCCAGATGTAGAAAATGGAAAAGATAACAGATGGTATAGAAAAATCTCCTAAGGAACCAACGTGAGAGAGAGAACAGTGTTCTCGTTTCCCACCTCTAGAACTTATGGTCCTTGGATCTAGGGACCTGGGTTTAAATCCCAGTTCTGCTATTTTCTGGGCTTGTGGACATAAACTCTCTGAGTCTCAAGTTTCTTGGTAGCCAAAAGGGGATAATAATCTCTGCCTCTAGGGTTATTCTGAAGATTTAATGAGATGTTATATGCAAAACAACCAACAGACTCCGCAATTAAATATTAGGTTCCCTCCTCGTCCAGAATGAAGATTTGAAGTGGGAAGGAGGTTCAGTGACCTCTTTCCTGTGGAAATGAACTCATCCTGGACTTTCCTCTTCTCTGGGTTGAAAGGACTGATCTGGCTGGGTAGTGCTGCCCAGCTGGTACCGACCCTGAGGGAAGATGGGGTGGACTGGGGTTGGCCTGAGCTAAGAATGTCCTTTCCTGGCAACTACTGTGCTTGCTGCCAGAAAGAGATAGGTTGTGTTCAAGAAAGTTCTGAGGTCAAAGCTATCAGTGCAGGTCCAGAGGGTTCGTGAGGGTGCCACGGTGTGTGGCCAAGAGGTAGTGTGCGGAGCACAGGCATGAAATAGTGTCTGTCAAGGGCATCAGCAGCTGGTCTGGGTGACAGTCTCAATCTCCCAGCAAGTCAGAGCCTCTTAAAGGGCCTTCAGGCAGAACGCACAGGCTGCGGGCCTGGTTACTGGCATCCGGAGGAACTCTTGAGAATGAGTTCCTGCCCAGCCAGACCTGAGACATTCTGACTCTATTCTTCCCCACTTTACCTTTTAAGGCCTGTTAAGGCCAATGCAACGTGGTCATCCTGAGCTGGGTAATTCACAAGTGCTTTCTGCTGAGTAATGTTGGGGCAACTGAGAACCTCATAGAGAGTCATGAAAATAATTCAAAAAGAAGAAAAATAGCCACTGATTGCTAAGTGGAGCCAACAGCTGCAACTCCCCTTCAGATTTTCAGCAGAAGCTGTGGGCAATGTGAGATCTGTGCTATGACCCATGAAGCAGAGCTACAAGAGAGAACATCTCTGCAAACAGAAGCCGTAGCGTGGATCCTCAGAAGGACAATCCAGTATGGGGTGAAGAGGCAGCCTAGCATAGCAGTAAAGGGCATGGGTTGTAGATGAGGCTGACCCAGGATCGTTCTACCACAAACTGGAGTGACTTATTTGACCTCTTTCAGTTTTCTCATCTTTAAAAGTCAATGAACGTGCACAAAAAGTTCTCTAGAAGGATACACGTTTTAGGAGAAGACTGCACAGATGAAGACCAAGATGGGAGAGACAGTTTTTACTTCATACCTTTATACACTTTCATTTTTGAATCATGTGGATATGCATCCTATTAAAAAGAATAAATGACAAAAATAAAAGACAGGTGATGATAGTTTATACCTTGCAGGATAACACAAGCCTGATAGATAGTACTCAGCTAATTTGCAGTGTTTATTATTATTAATATTAATACAGGGATGCTGGCTGGGTCATCTGCCAGTGTTTTTTACCTTTAAATACCCAGCAGTCTCTTATCATGTATCCAGATTGATGTCCTACATGCACCGGCCTTACATTATGTTTATAATCAATGGTATAAATTTAGCCCCTTAAAAGTAGTCATGTATGGACTTCCCTGGCGGTCCAGTGGTTAAGATTCCATGCTCCCAATGCAGGGGACCCAGGTTTGATCCCTGGTCAGGGAGCTAGATCCGCATGCGGCAACTAAAGTTTCAGCAACTAAAAGATCCTGCAACTAAAAGATCCGGCACGTGGCAGTGAAGAATGAATGAATGAATGAATAAATAAATAAATATTTTTTAAAAAATCAGTCTTGTAAATGGGTAAAATGAATAAATGAGTGCCACTTGCAAATTGACTGTAATTTTTTTTTTTTTTTTTTACTTTTCATGCATTTTAGAGAATTACATTAAATTATTGACTGGCACATGGCACTGTATAATGAACACCTATATACCCTTTATCTTTAGTCACCAGCTGTTAACATTTTGGTCATACTTATGTTTTCTTTCATATACACACACATACACATGCATTTTTTCTGGACTATTTGAAAGTTAGTTGCAGATGTGACACTTTTATCTCTAAATACTTCAGCATGTGTCTTCTGAGAACAGGACATTCCCCTACATAACCACAGTACAATTGTCAAACCCGGAAATTTAACCAGTACATAAGAGTATTATCTAAGGTACAATCCATATGCAAATGTTCCCAAGTGTCCCTCCCAGTAAATGTTCTTTATAGCTGTTTACTTTTTGATCCAGAATTCTGTTGAGGATCTGCCACCGCATTTGGTTGTCTCCTTTAGTCTAGAACATTTAAGTAGGGCTTGTTTTGCCTTTCATGACACAGTTTTGAAGAGCCTAGGTCAGTTTCTACCCTACCCTCCCTGCCCCAATGTCCTTCAGTTTGTATCTGTTTTTTGATAATTAGACTCAGGTTAATTGTTTTTGGCAGGAATACTACAACAGGTGATGTTCCAATGCCACCTTTTATAAATGTTTTTTTATCCTTCTCTTTTAAATGTGTGAAGCCAGGAGTCATTTAAAAAAATTCTAATATTCTTATTTTCAAATATCCAGCAGGTCAATTATTGATAAGTAACTCTTGTCATCAAGTCATGATGGAGGCTGTGGGCTATTTGTACAGATCACTTGATTCAAGGGCTGCCTACCTGGGATCTTCTCATTCATCGATCAGTGGAATCCTGCAGTGAGTTTCTATTCTGTGTCTCAACAAGAAATAGGCTTCAGTTTATTCATGTTCTATAAATGACCCCTTGACAACTTTTGATCCTTTGCAGCCTCCTGAGGGAAAATGAGTGGATCCGGGGTAGGAGATGTTGGCCTCAAGGCATGAGCCAGCAATATTCTGAGGGTCCCAGGAATGGCGCCTCATTATGGGAGCACTTGATTAAGTTAAACTATCACAGCGCTCAGAGTTCCGACACAGTGAGCTCGGCAGTGTGCACCAGGGCAGATAAGCCACAGGGGGCTAAAAGCTTGGACTTGGTGCCTCATACAATTTCAGATAAATCAAAATATGCTTCAGGACAAGGGAAAAAGTTCTTGAGACCCATTATTTCCGTTTCTGCTGAGGAAAAGACCTGACTGAAGACACAGAGTAATGTTGCAATATGGCATGAAAGATTGTTCCTGTAAGATTTTATCTTTGGGTAAAATGGATGGTGCAGTAAAGCTTTCACGGCCAAGGATTTTGTCAGCTAAAAGCGAGAGTGAAAAACACCAAATTACCGCAGTTTACCAGCATCCCCTGCTAGGGTCTCTTAGCACAAATAATCCCTGGGAATCCTTATCTGAGCTCATCTCAGAGAAGTGGCTTTTTCATAGCCCAGATTATAGTTCAATTTCTCTGAAGTGTTTTTTGCAGAGAAGATCTCAGTTTGAAACAAAACTGATGAAGAACTCAAATGATACTAATAAAGAATAAAAATTATCATGGGCTCTTCTGTGTCAGTAATTTTTTTCTACTTGTCTTTATTTAGAACTCTTTGATGAGATATTTTCTAATCAAGAAAATAATCAAGGTGATAGTCAAGGTTATTGGGATTTTATTTATTTATTTTTTAGCCACTTAAAATATTTTAACAGCTTATAGCTAAAAAGAACAATTTTTAAGTGATTCATATTTCTGTGGTAGGTAGAAGAATGTTGCTCTCACAGTGTCCCATATCTAAAAATATATGGAAGCAATGTTATTGGAAGTTCTAATTGTGTTAACTTTTACTATCATTTATCTGTGAATTTACGACTTAATGTTCATGTGAACAAAATTTGCAATTGCTATCACATCTTTTTAAAGTAATATGAATAAGAAAAGATATAAATTCAAGTAAACTAAAACCATAAAGTAAGTTTAAAGTACTAGAGTCCATGGATTTGATACCATATGTATTTTAAACACTGTAATTGCCTCTCTTTTATCAGTGATTTGTAAGATATTACCTATTAACTGTTGAGGATTACTTACTGGCTTCTTTCTCTCTTATCACCCAAGTAAATCCTACCTATTACTTTAGGAATCCAAGTGGAAGAATGGGCTCAGCTGTGTGACTTTACGAATGCTATGTTGGGCTTCCCCGGTGGCACGGTGGTCAAGAATCTGCCTGTCAATGCAGGGGACACGGGTATAAGCCCTGGTCTGGGAAGATCTCACATGCCATGGAGCAGCTAAGCCCGTGAGCCACAACTACTGAGCCCACGTGCCACAACTACTGAAGCCTGCGTGCCTAGAGCCCGGGATCCGCAACAAGCCACCGCAATAAGAAGCCTGCGCACAACAACGAAGAGTAGCCCCTGCTCGCCGCAACTAGAGAAAGCCCCTGTGCAGCAACGGAAGGCCCAATGCGGCCAAAAAGAAATAATAAAAATAAATAAATTATATAAGAATGTTATGTCACTTCTCTTAGCTTTAGTTCCATCACTTATAAAATGGGAGAAATTATGGTGCTTACATTTTAGGATTACTGAGAGGACTGCATGAGAAAATGCAAATTGCAAGCCTTCAATAAATAGTAGTTACTGTCTGTCATGGTCTAACCCAGAGCCCACCTTTTTCCATGAAAACATCTCCTGATCCCTCCAGCCCACAGCTTAAGCATACCCTAATGCTTTGGGTTATTTGTTTTAAATCGTGCCCCACCTATTTCACAGATGGCAGTGTGGTCTCCCAGGCAGACAACCAGCCTTGAGGGTTATTCATTGCACTCCACCAGCGCCCTGCTCCACCGTAACCACGGGGTAGCTCGGCAAGCTCTCGCAGTTCAGTGATTCCCAGACGGGTTCTGGGTGGGCCGTATCAGACTTTCCCGCAGGAGCCAAGTCTGACTTAGTCCACACAGAAATGTCGCGTGGTGGGGTTCACTGTTTATTTGGCTTTGGTGGAATCACAACGCACAGAACGGGTGGCAGCCTCGCAGGTCTGAGAGAAGACAGGTGCACCGTGCTGGTCAGCTTGGGCATGAGCAGGGGGAGTGGTGTCCCGAGGGCCTCCCTCGCGAGGCAGAAATCTCGGGAGGGGCACTGGCCTTCCAGGCTGTGCAGTCGGGGTGCCCTTCAGGCACATCAGACCACGTGTGGGCCCTGGTCCCAGCTGCTGGCTCATCCGTGGGACTGGAAGGATCTAAGCCAGGGGCCGGGGGACGTCCCAGACCCGCCCCCGCGATCAAAGGGAGGTCCAGACCGCAGAGGCCATTAATGCGGAGAGGTCGCCTCCTGGAGCCGGAGTCACAGACACCATGTCAGTACAGCCAGGATGGGGGGACGGTCACAGACGGCGGGAGGAAGATGCTGCGGAGCTCGGCGGGCGGCCCCAGGGTCAAGTGTCGTGGTCCAGGGCCAGCAGATTCATCCTTTTCCATGTGACCTCGGCTGACGGGGCGTTCGCACCACCGCACAGCCGCCTTGGCGCGCCACACGGCCAAGAAGCGGCTGTAGCAGGCTCCGCGCGCGGCCGCGACTGCCCGAGGTGCCCAGGCCCTTGCTGCCCCGCCCACACCGGGCCCGGCCTAGGCCCCGCCCTCCAAGGCCCCGCCCCACCCCACCCCACCAAGACTCCTCCCCGCCAGGACCCCGCCCCGCCAAGGCCCCGCCCCCGAGGCGGCCGAAGCGGGCGGGCCGCGCCCCCACGTGCTCCTACGTAGGGACGTCCAGCCGAGCGGGCAGAACGCTGGCAGAGCACTTGCCTGCAGGCGCCTCTCGCGGCGGGTGGCAGCCGGCATGGCTACGGCGGCGGTGGCGGCGGCAGCGGCGGCGGCTCGTGGGGCTGGTGCAGGGGCGGTGGCGGCCCTGCGGAGCGGCTGCCGGACTGCGGCTCGGGGGCGGTCGCGCGCGGGCCCCGCACGGTCCTTATGCACAGCACCTGGGACCGCCCCGGACATGAAGCGCTACCTTTGGGAGCGCTACCGGGAGGCGAAGAGGAGCACGGCAGGTGAGTGAGGCTGCGCCCTCCCGCACCCTCGGTACGTGGGGAGGCCCCTCCCCGCCGGGCTGGGGCGCCAGGTCCCGTCCCATATGGCCATCGGGGAAGCCGGCACCCTCGGACCCTCGTGGGTCCGCTGCTGACCTCCAGAGCTCCCCCATCGTGACCCGCGGTTGTCCCCAACCACGGGCGACATCGCCTGTGCAGTGCGATTTCCGGGAAACGCGTAAAAATGCGCCTCCAGAAACTTTACAACTCTTGCCTTTCTCCTGCCGGGAAAGCCGTTTTATAAATTCCTGGGATTTTTAGCCAGAAATCTGCATCGGAAGCGCTTTGGGCTCTCCTGGGGCTTCCACGGACATCACTTGGGAGACGGTCACCCCCAGGCACCGTTCGGTATTGTTGTTAATAAACAACAATAATAGTAACCGCCGGAGTCCGGCAGGCGGCGGGTTACCGTGGATTCCGCTGCTGGGCAGGTGGCAGTGTCCGGAGGCTGATTTATTTTCCTTCTTTGTTTTAGGGGATGGGGTAGGATTTGCTGCTCTTGAAGTTGGAGGGGTTAGGGTTGGGAGTGTTCTGAGTTATCTACTAACCTCAGCGAGGAGGTGATTCCAGGGAGTGACCACTTAGTGGTCAGATGAACATAAAATGAGCTTGGTTTGACTGTTGGTTAGGGAAACAGGGAGGGACCCAGAGAGGACCCAGTAAATACTAATGTCAGACACATAACTTGTCTCCCTGAATTTTTCCCCATACCTAGGAAGGAAGTGCTACATGCCCATCTTAGAGATGAGACAGGCCAGACTCAAGTTTAAGAAGCCTGGCCAAGGTCACACTTTGACCTCGGGTCTGTCTCAGCCCCTAACCCATTTTCTTGTTTCCTGCACTGCCTTGCAGTAGCCGCTGACCGTTTGGGAACTGGTGTAAAGGGCCAGTGATAGTCCATTGGTGCTGCTTTTTTCAGGGAAGATTTAGAATAGAAATTTTTATACTGATATAGTTTTGGGGGTGGTGGTGGTGGTAGAGGTGGCGTGGAGAGATAGGGAGAGAATATTTGGTGGAGAGAACATTTGGTAGAATCACATTTTACAGACAAGGTTTGCTGCTGCAGGTTGTGAGACTCTGGGAACATCACAGAGCTCCAGTTTACTCATCTGTAAAATGGGAATGGATGCTGGTGATACCAATATCAGGGTTGTGGCAAGGAATGAGCGAGTCCATCCATGAAAGGTGTTTAGAACAGTGCTTGGCAAAAGAGACAGTTGAAGGGTTGGGTGATAAAGATCAGCTTCAGGCCAGAGTTGGGTTTTGGTGTGGGATAATCCCAGGGGGATTTTGGAGTAGGACAGCTTGAGGGAGATTTTGAGATTTGTTAGCTCTGTGACTTTGGTGGCAAGTTACTCTCCTCTGACCTGAGTTTTCCAACTGTAACGTGGGGATAAAGTGAGAATTTTTAGTGTGGGCTCAGCACCCAGCAAATACTCAGGAGATAGTAGCTATTGCGGCTGGTTATTAAATAACTCAGTCTTAGACACGCTTAGTAATGGTGGAGGTGAGTTAGTTAGCACTAGGGTCTAGGTCCCCTTTAGCTTAGGGCAGTGCCACATGTGGTGTTGAACAAGCCACCTAATCTCTTTAGTCTTCTTTCTGTAGAGTGAAGCCACTGGACTAAATAATATGTGAGCCTTTTCAAGTGTTACAGGTCTGAGAATCAGTATGCCAGGGTGCCCCATCCTGTCTCCACACCCCCAGCACATGCCCACGTAGTCACTGTTTCAACCCTGAGAACTCAGGGACTTTTTTCCTTCACCCTATCTGGGGCTGCACCACCCCTACCCTCCTTTAGCTGAAGTCTGTACACATGCCCAACTTGCATTCATTCACCAAGCATTTATTAAGCACGTACCAGCGGGCTTAAAAGCTGTTGATTCACAGATGGACGCATGTGAGAGGGAGGGGCCCACAGTGGCTGAGCACCTGCCCGGGCCAAGCGAGAGGGACCCGAGTTGCACGGATGGGGAGGCTGGTAAACAGATAAGTGACAGTCCAGCTTGGGGAAGATAAATAACGGCCCCAGGGGATGCAGGAAATGCTTGGCACTGTGTTCGTAGGAGTGAGGGCTCAGAAGTACTGATGCTCATACAAAAATATACAGGTTTTTTTCGGTTTACTAGAGGACAAAAGAATTTTGTTTTCTCCCTTCCTGATTATTGCTTTCTGGTGTTTGATCTCTTGCCTTAATCCAAACAATCCCTTCAGGTGTCTTCTCTTTGAAGAGGTTCCCAGAATGAAGCCTGCTCAGGAAAGAGATGATTTTTACTCTTTGTTTTACCCTTTCTCTCCCTCCCTCTTTTTTTGTTTTTTTTTTCAAAAATTTAAAAAGTTTTTTTAAATAAACTATTTTTTAGATCAGTTTTAGATTTACAGGAAAATTGCATGTTTCTCTAAACCCCATATGCAGTTTTTCCTCTCTCATGACTATGGGACTGTGATATTGAGATTTATAATCAGAAATACTGCAGAGAGCTCCTAAAACCCTTGGAATTTCCTAAGTACAGTACAGAGATGATAAAGGTGTCTTTTGTTATTTTAATTAGGTGACTTTCGGAATACCTCAGGGCAACCACAGGGTGGGGCCTGGATGCCAGTTGGCACTGTGTGAGTTGGCACTTTGTGTCTTCTGACCCGCACCGCTCGGGGAGGGGAGAGGGGCTGGAGATTGAATCGATTGCCAATGGCCAATGATTTAATCTTTCCCTGTGTAATGAAGATTCCGTAAATGCCTCCATAAAAACCCAGAAGGATGGGGTTCTGAGGGCTTCTGTGTTGGTGAACACGTGGAGATTGATTTAGGGAGAGTGGTACACCCAGAGAGGGCATGGAAATTCCTTGCCCTGTCCATGTACTGTGCCCTCTGCATCTCTTCCATCTGGCTCTTCCTGAGTTGTATCCTTTTATAGTAAACCAGTGATCTAAAAGTAAAATGTTTCCCCGTGGTTCTGTGAGCCACTCCAGTAAATTAATTGACCCCGCGGAGGGGGGTCAGTGGAACCTCCAGTCTATAGCCGGTCTGTCAGAGGCACAGGTGACCAGCTGGACTTGGAACTGAAGTTGGGCAGGGGGCAGTCTTGTGGGACTGAGCCTGTAGCCTGTAGGATCTGATGCTCTCCCCAGGAGGTGTCAGAAGCGAGTTGTGTTGTAGGACACCCTGCTGTGTCGAAGAATTGGTGGCCTGGGGAAAAAACTCACATCGGAATTGGGTGCTGAACCCTTTAGGTAAATTTGTCCCAGTTAACCAATATTGATACATTGTTGGTATGTATCAGTATTAACCAAAGTCCGTATTTAATTCAGAATTCCTTAGTGTTTAACCTAGTGTCCTTTTCTACTCCAAGGTCCCATCCAGAATGGCACACTGCATTTAGTTATCATGTCTTCTTGGGCTTCTCTTGGCTGTGACAGTGTCTTAGAGTTTCCCTGTTTACCATGAACTTGGCAGTTTTTTCCTTTTTTAAAACAATTCTTTTTATAATTTTTAAAATTTATTTTTGGCTGTGTTGGGTCTTTGTTGCTGCATGTGGGCTTTCTATAGTTGCGGCGAGCGGGGGCGACTCTTTGTTGCGTTGTGCAGGCTTCTCATCGCGGTGGCTTCTCGTTGCAGAGCACAGGCTCTAGGTACTCGGGCTTCAGTAGTTGTGGCACGCAGGCTCAGTAGTTGTGGCTCGAAGGCTCTAGAACGCAGCCTCAGTAGTTGTGGTGCACGGGCTTAGTTGCTCTGCGGCATGTGGGATCTTCCTGGACCAGGGCCCAAACCCATGTCTCCTGCACTAGCAGGCAGATTCTCAACCACTGCACCACCAGGGGAGCCCACCTTGACAGTTTTGAGGCATACTGCTCACATACTACGTAGAATGTCCCTCACTTGGAATTTGTTCCTTTTTTTTTTTTTAACTTGAGATTTCATGTAATATTTATGTATCTGGTGACAGCATCCAGGGATTCCTGATAGAAGCAAATGCAAACTCTTCCTGGATGAATAGACCTTCAACCTAGCCCCAAAGGGAGAGCAAAGAAATTGGTAGACCTGTGAGTAAATCTAAACATACATTGACAATATAGAAATCAGTCCGAAAGAGAGCAGGAGAGGAGATAAAAGAAACTGAGAAAAAGCAGGAAATATCATGAAGGATGATGGTGGAAATAATTCCAAATATATCAGTGATCATGATAAACTCAGATTAAAAGATCGTCAGATCAGATATAAGAAACACAGTCTAGCTAGGTGCTGTTTAAAGAGATACACCCCAAAACAAAGATGTAGAAAAGGTTGAAGTTAACAGAATGGGAGAAGGCGTCTCGGGCAAATGCAAACCAAAGAAAACCAGCAAGTGTGAGTATCAGACAAGTACCGAAATGGCATTGAAAGGAAATAATGTTTACTATGGGGAGAGTTGCAAATTACAGTCCACGGACCAAATCTAGCCTCTAGTTACGTTTTATCGGAACACAGCCACACTCATTTGTTTCCGTGTATATATTTTTTGGCTCCTTTTGCGCTGTGATGTCAGAGTTGAGCAGGTGCAACAGAGACTGTACGGCTCGCACAGCCCACAGTGTTTACTAACTGGGCCTTCATAGAGGATGTATGTTGACTCCTGAACTTAAGCTGTGCTTATATATCAATCAACATGGATGAGTCTCACAAAAGCAAGACTGAGTGGAAAAAAGCAAGTTGCAGACATATACTAATTATAAAAGATTTGAAAACACAAAAAATGCTGTAGATCACTTGTAGGGATACACATGCATGTGGTCAAAGTCTAAAGAAATGCAGGAAGAATGTTATACACCCAAATCAGGGTGGTGGCTACCCGCCCCTGCAGGAGGAGAATGCAGGTGGCGCCTTAGAGGGTTTTGTTCCTAAGCTGCATGGTGGCGCTGTGGGTGTTGTTTGTATTATTTTTATACCTTTCTGTGTATCTTAGAACAGTAGCCTGACACATTCTTTAGAAATCTTTTGTTTAGGTGTGTGACATTGATGGTCCATGGCTATAGGAAAAAATAGCAAAAGGGCTTAAGGGAGAAACATGCCACATAATTTTCACGTAGGAGAGAAGTTCCTAAAAGGGAGAACCAGAGGGGCCTCTAGAGGTCATGGAATCCAGTCCTCTGCTTGGAGAAGGAATCCCTTTTCCATAGCCCTTTTGCTAGTGGCCACCTGGCATCTGCTTGAGTTTGCCATGTGGTCACAAGGCTGCCAGTTTTTATTTTGGATGGCCTGAGTCACAGAGTAGGTAATTCCAAGAAGATGGTGATGGTGTGTCATCCTAGCTCTCCCCTTTGACTTCATTATTTTTGGAAGCTCGCTTTTACATTCACTCGTGTTGGTTGATATCCCTTGTTGGTACTTGGTCCTGACCGCTGGAGGCCACATGTGGTTCTACTGGTTCAAAGTGGAGGGAAGCAGTGCATGACATATGGAAGGCACTGATATTTATTCTTCTCTATTTCCTCTATGCTTTGACGAAAAATTGTGATAGCTTTGCCTAGTATTTGATCTTTTGATATGACTGAATTTTCTAAGATGTTCCCTTGAAACAAATGTACGTTTCTTTTGAACAGTTGTTTGTTTTTTATTAAATGACTTAAGATTAGGGTGTCATTAAACCATTACTGTATATAATTTTATTTCAAGTGCAGTTGCATATAATTTTATGTGTGGAACTTTAGGAAGCCTGATGGATTTCTATGCAGCAGTCAGAATTACAGATATTACAGAGTAATAAGATATAAGTTTAACTTTTAGTGGGAGTAGTATAAATGTCATGTGTATTATTAATTATTATTATTATTTTTAACATCTTTATTGGGGTATAATTGCTTTACAATGGTGTATTAGCTTCTGCCTTATAACAATACAGAGTAATAAGATATAAGTTTAACTTTTAGTGGGAGTAGTATAAATGTCATGTGTATTATTAATTATTATTATTATTTTTAACATCTTTATTGGGGTATAATTGCTTTACAATGGTGTATTAGCTTCTGCCTTATAACAAAGTGAATCAGTTATACATATACATATGTTCCCAAATCTCTTCCCTCTTCGTCTCCCTCCCTCCCACCCTCCCTATCCCACCCCTCCAGGCAGTCACAAAGCACGGAGCCGGTATCCCTGTGCCATGCGGCTGCTTCCCACTAGCTATCTACCTTACGTTTGTTAGTATATACATGTCCATGTCTCTCTCTCGCCCTGTCACAGCTCACCCTTCCCCCTCCCCATATCCTCAAGTCTGTTCTCCAGTAGGTCTGTGTCTTTATTCCTGTTTTACCCCTAGGTTCTTCATAACACTTTTTTTCCTTAAATTCCATATATATGTGTTAGCATACGGTATTTGTCCTTCTCTTTCTGACTTACTTCACTCTGTATGACAGACTCTAG
>NW_006780910.1:1320259-1369252 GCF_000442215.2 Lipotes vexillifer | reverse complement strand
TGGGTTTATCTCTGGGCTTTCTATCCTATTCCATTGATCTATCTTTCTGTTTTTGTGCCAGTACCATACTGTCTTGATTACTGTAGCTTTGTAGTATAGTCTGAAGTCAGGCAGCCTGATTCCTCCAGCTCCATTTTTTGTTCTCAAGATTGCTTTGGCTATTCGGGGTCTTTTGTGTTTCCATACAAATTGTGAAATTTTTTGTTCTAGTTCTGTGAAAAATGCCAGTGGTAGTTTGGTAGGGATTGCGTTGAATCTGTAGATTGCTTTGGGTAGTAGAGTCATTTTCACAATGTTGATTCTTCCAATCCAAGAACATGGTATATCTCTCCATCTATTTGTATCATCTTTAATTTCTTTCATCAGTGTCTTATAATTTTCTGCATACAGGTCTTTTGTCTCCTTAGGTAGGTTTATTCCTAGATATTTTATTCTTTTTGTTGCAGTGGTAAATGGGAGTGTTTTCTTGATTTCACTTTCGGATTTTTCATCACTAGTATATAGGAATGCCAGAGATTTCTGTGCATTAATTTTGTATCCTGCTACTTTACCAAATTCATTGATTAGCTCTAGTAGTTTTCTGGTAGCATCTTTAGGTTTCTCTATGTATAGTATCATGTCATCTGCAAACAGTGACAGCTTTACTTCTTCTTTTCCAATTTGGATTCCTTTTATTTCCTTTTCTTCTCTGATTGCTGTGGCTAAAACTTCCAAAACTATGTTGAATTTATTAATTATTTGGATGACTAATTCTGTTTGTCATGGATTACTTTTCCCTGGAGACGGTGCAAAATATCTAAAGTCTGGGAAAAATGAAAGCTTCTTTTGAGATGAATAAACGCAATAGAATGACTTCTGCCCAGCCAGGTGTTAAGTTCCTCTTGTCTCCAACTGTCAGAGTGATATTTCTTGGTCTTCCCCACTGCCTGCCTTTGCTTTATTATTATTATTTTTTAATAATCCCTGTACAACCTCTGTACAGTGTCTGGCACATAGTGGGTGCTTATTGAAAAAATTCCTGAGGGTTTAGTAAGAGGGAAGATCAATTTACAAACATATTACACATTGTATGATTCCCATTTATATAAAGTTCTAGAAAATACAAACGAATCTGACTGAAAGAGGAACAGCAGTTGCCTGGGGATGGGCAGGGATCGAGGGACTGAGGGAGAGGTGGGATTCAAAAAAGGTGTGAGGAAATGTTTGGAGATGTTAGATGTACGCTTATTATCTTTATTTTGACGATGGCTTTGTAGGTGTGTATGTATGTCAAACCTCATCAAACTGTATGCTCTGTGTGCAATTTATTATGTATCATTTGTACCTCAATAAAGCTGTATAGTAAAGACAAAGAAATGAGGGAAGGACTCTGGTTTATCCTGGCTTGAGGTGGGACCCTGGAAGTGACCCAGTGCAAGTCAGGCGTTCTAGTCTGAACAGCTGTGGCTGGAGGGGTGGGGCGGTGTCCTGGAAGAGCCCAGAATGTGTGTGTTCAGAGGTGGGGAAGGGCCATTGCTTATCTGAGGGTTGGGGCGTGCTGGGCAGGGAACGCCATAGATGTTCACCTTCGTGGAGAACTAAGGATGCCTTAGATACTTGGTTTCATCTTGGCATCTTTCGCTGGGCTGTTGCAGAAGTAAAAGTGGGTAACAACTGAACAGGTTTTGGAGATACTGGGGAAAACAGTTTCTGGCTAAAAAGAGTTTTTATTTTATTAAAAAATTCTTTTTAATTGAAGTATAGTTGTTTTACAATGTTATGTTAATTTCTTCTGTACAGCAAAGTGATTCAATTATCTATGTATATATCCATATCTATATCTATATCTATATATATACACACACACACACACATTGCTTTTTTCAACATTCTTTTCCATCATGGTTTATTACAGGATATTGAATATGGTTCCCTGTGCTGTACAGTAGGACCTTGTTGCTGATCCATTCTGTGTATAGTTGCTTACATCTGCTCACCCCAGCCTCCCACTCCATCCCTCCCCCACCTCTCTCCCTCCTTGGCAACCAGAGGTCTGTTCTCTATCTGTGTGAGTCTGTTTCTGTTTCATAGATAAGTTCATTTGTGTCATGTTTTAGATTCCTCATGTAAGTGATATCATATGGTATTTATCTTTGTCTGACTCACTTCACTTAGTATGATCATCTCTAGTTGCATCATGTTGCTGCAGATGACATTATTTCATTCTTTTTTATGGCTGAGTAGTATTTCCTTGTATATATGTACCACATCTTTATCATTCATCTCTTGATGGACCTTTAGGTTTTTTTCATGTCTTGGCTATTGTAAATAGTGCTGCAGTGAACATTGGGGTGCATGTATCTGTTTGAATTATGGTTTTCTCCTGATATATGCCTAAGAGTGGGATTGCTGGCTCATATGGTAATTCTATTTTTAGTTTTTTAAGGAACCTCTGTACTGTTCTGCATAGTGGCTGCACCAATTTACATTCCCACCAACAGTGTAGGAGGGTTCCCTTTTCTCCACACCCTCTCCAGCATTTATTATTTGTAGACTTTTTGATGATGGCCATTCTGACTGATGTAAGGTGGTACCTCATTGTAATTTTGATTTGCATTTCTCCAATACTTAGCGACGTTGAGCATCTTTTCGTGTGCCTATTGACCATCTGTATAAAAAGAGCTGTCTTAAAATCTGTAAGGTCTGATAGTAGCTCTTATGTCTGATAGTTGCTTAGTAGCTCTTATGAATTGTCTGATCCCAAGTCACACTTGCTCCTCCGTTTTCTTTCCCTGACTGTAACTAATTATCAGCAGAAAGAGTATTACGTGGACATAATCATATCAAATAACATTTATTGGCACGAAAACGACAGTCTAAATATACATGCGAAACTTGTGTTATGGTCAAATTGTTCCCTAACATATCGGTTGCACCAAAACAAATTCACATTTTTCAGAGAATGTGAAATTGTCAGTGGCAGAACTGACTGGCCTTTGCCCAAGTGTTACTTCACAGAAGGAAGTTGTAATGTGGTGAAGTTTGCTAAGAGAGAAATCGCCTACAGTGGGGTTTGTCTTTTTCTTGTTATTTTTTAATTGAAAGTTATAGATGAGAAGTTTAAGAGTTTAAAATTCGGCTGTGGAATCTTGAGTTCACTTGTGGAAACAGTGGGGGAGATGTAAATACTGCTTCACCTTAGATACGAGTCCCTACACTTTTATTTTTCATGTATTTTCAGTTTATTTGTATACTTTAAAAAAAATTTATTTTATTTATTTATTTTTGGCTGTGTTGGGTCTTCGTTGCTGCATGGGATTTCTCTGGGTGCAGCGAGCTGGGGCTACTCTTTGTTGAGGTGCGTGGGCTTCTCATTGCACTGGCTTCTCTTGTTGCAGAGCACGGGCTCTAGGCACGCAGGCTTCAGTAGTTATGGCACAAGGGCTCAGTGGTTGTGGCTCGCGGGCTCTAGAGCGCAGGCTCAGTAGTTGTGGCACATGGGCTTAGTTGCTCCATGGCCTGTGAGATCTTCCTGGACCAGGGCTTTAACCCATGTCCCGTGCCTTGGCAGGCGGATTCTTAACCACTGCTCCACCAGGGAAGCCCCTATATGTATACTTCTAAAAGAAATTTTGAACTTTGTTTTCAATCTACATGTGACCTTTAAAAAGAGAATTTGAATCTGTGTTAAGTGAATATGAACTAATTCATAAAATATTTTGAATATTAATATTCATGAAATATAGGAGTATTATGAAATATAAGCAGAAGTTAAGATTTGATCAAATTAGGGAAAATAAATATTTGAAATCTGCTCTAACTTTTGTTGATGTAGGAACATAGAAATATGTCACGAGCTAAGAAATGTGACCTCGAGCTGGTAACCTTGTCTCATCTTCATTTTTCTCCTGTAAAGTGGGGATAATAACTAGTGTCTCATGTTAAGTGGGGTCCATTCACATTGCTTCATATGGTGCCCGGCACGTTGCAAATGCACATAATTATTAGCCACTAGGGTAACTTGTTGGTCCATTGAGAACTGGGAAGATTCAAAGAAAGCTTTGTGGTAGTGTAGTCATTCCTAGGTCCCCAGGGGATTTGATCTAGGACCCCCGAGGACACCAAAATCCATGCGTGCTCAAGTCCCTTATACAAAATGGCATAGTATTTGCTTAGAACCTAAGCATAGCCTCCCATATACATTAAATCATCTCTAGATTACTTATAATAATTAATAAATGTAAATGCTGTGTGAATAGTGGTAAATACAGTGTAAAGGCTGTGTAAATAGTTGCTGGCATGTGGGAAAGTTTTACTTTTTGGAACTTTCTGGGAAAAAATTTTTTGGGGGGAATATTTTCATTCTGCAGTTGGTTGAATTCGTGAATGTGGAGCCCAAGGATGTGGAGGGCTGACTGTAAACGGGGGGAAAAGGAGGCTTTTCTTCTGTTTTTTGAAGCTCTGAAATTCTCTGGGAAAAAGCTTTTTCCCCCCATTTTTCTCTTCTACCTTTTCTTCAGGGGCTTCGTATCTTTATATTCTTTTTCTCGGAGAACAGCTTGATGTCTACGGCATATTCCAAAACGAAAAAGTCTAATTAATTAAAGAAAAATGACATCTTAATGTCTCTGGGACTGTGGCTTTTCCATTACCAAAAAATTGAACTTCAGTGATTTTCAAGTGCATTTCAGCTTTTCTGTTTGAACATTTTCCTGTTAACATGTTTGGTTCCTGAGTTCAGATATCTGAGATGTGTACGTTTGGGCCTCCAAATGGAGCATGTTTTCCCCCAGGTTTTGCTTTTTAATATAACTGCAGTGAAATCTTTGGGTATAAATCTTTATCTGCATCTCTTGGTACTTATTGCCCCCCTGCTTTCCGGAAAGTTCGAACTGTTTTATACTCTTATTAAACAGCAAGGCGTGAGGCTGCCCATTTCCAGCACCAGCACCCACTCTGTGTTCTATCATTAAAAACAAAAAGGGTAGAAATCCCACCCCCCAAAGAAAACCACATACAAATAACAGCAACAACAGCAGCGGAGACACCACTGTAGTCTCATTGGAGAAAAATGGTGTCTTACTTTTCTTAGCCAAGTGACACGAGCTTATAATAGAAGAAAGTGTAACTGAAATGAAAACAGTAAAACCATTGATAATCCCACCTTTCAGAGAGAGCTACTCTTAACTGTCTAATTGTCTTATTTTTAAAAAAATGAATTTATTTATTTATTTGCTTTTGGCTGCGTTGGGTCTTTGTTGCTGCACGCGGGCTTTTCTCTAGCTGCGGCGAGTGGGGGCTACTCTTCATTGCGGTGTGCGGGCTTCTCATTGCGGTGGCTTCTCTTGTTGTGGAGCACGGGCTCTAAAGCACTAAGGCTTTACTCTAAGCCTCAGTAGTTGTGGCGCACGGGCTTAGTTGCTCCATGGCTTGTGGGATCTTCCCAGACCAGGGATAGAACCCATTTCCCCCTGCATTGGCAGGCGGATTCTTAACCACTGTGCAACCAGGGAAGTCCCTGTCTAATTGTTTTAGTTTGCTTTTTAAAAAAATAATTGGAATGGTTGAACATTTGTTTATTAGCCGTTTAATTTCCTTTCTTGTGAGATATAGTCCTTATCTTTTTGTTTATTGGGTTTGTATGGCTTTTTCTTTTTTTACATTAAGGATATTAGTCTTTGCTGTTTATCTTAATTTTGTGTAATATAACCCTTCCCCCCCCCCAGATTTGTGATTTTTTTGATACACAGATGTTTAAAATTTTTATATTGTAAATCTGTTGATATTTTTCTGTTTTGATTTATTCTATTGCTTTTGCATTTGGAAAGTTATGTTCTATCCTGAGATGAAGTAAATAGTAGTCTATATATTTTTCCCACCTTTTTAATATTTAGGAAAAAAACTTAACTCTGATTCACATGGTGTTTGTTTTGCAGCATAGTGTGAAGGAACATCTTACTTGACACCCTTTTCATATAGCTAAGCAGTGTTTATTTAGTTAGAGAGATAGACTATTCCAGGTGAATTTTATTCATCAGTATTCAATTACAGTGTATTCTGGAGAACACAGAGTAGTAGATTGCCCACCTTGTTGAAAATAGGGCATATGAAGGAGGATTTAAGATTGGGAAGACAGACTGAAGTCTAAGTGGGGACTGCCTTTGATGCCATGTTAAAAGTTGAAATTTGTAGGCAGTGAGAATTTTGAGTGGCTGAATATCCTTGAAATGAACTTTTAGTTAGGCGTCCTTCAGCTGCAAGCAATAAAAATAAAAAAGCCTGAGTCAAACTGATTTAATTTAAGCAAAAAATTGAAAAGATATTTTATGGGCTTGTGCAGTTGAAAAATCCAGAGGTAGTACCAGCTTGAAGCTTGCCTTGATCCAAGTTCAGTTGATGTCGTTGGGTGGCTTCTTTCCGTCTCTTGACCTTGCCCTCCTCCCCACTGGCCTCTTTTTTAGGTTGCTAGAGGTGGTCCCTCATATCTCCAGATTTATATACTCTTAGGTCCGTGTTTGGAAGAAACGAATGTCTCTTTCTTGAAATTCCCTAATAAATCCAGAAATTTCCTTGATTGGCCTCATTGGTTCTCTGTGGCTACAGGGGACATATAAGGATAATTGGCTGGAGGTGCCTGCCCCAAGTGAATCCATGTTGGTGAGGGAATTCAGGGGTTCTCTTTGGCCAGGTTTGGGTCACATGGTCTCCTCCCAGAGTCAGGAACAGAACCTCCCCAGAACCACATAGTCTGAATGTTAGGGAGGGGCGGTTTCCCAGAGCAGTTGAGCATACTGGAGAAACAGAAGGTGTGTCAGTCAGGTTAGGCTAGCTTATGCTGCAGTGACAAGCGACACCAAAAATCTCAGTGGTTTAGGATTAGCAGCTATAACCATAGTTTATTTCTCACTCCTGCAGTTTCCTGGGGCCTCAGGCACTTCTCCAGGGCAGTTGCCCTCAATGTGGTGGCCTAGCCTTCCAGGCTTCTCCATCTTGTGGTGTCTCCATAGCACATGTGTCCATGATTGATACAGCAGGGGAGGGAGTGTGCTCTGGTCTGGAAGTGACCAGTGTCACTTCTGCCCACAATCTGTTGGCCAGAGCTGGCCAGAGCGGGACTGCGGGTGGTGAGGGGTGAAGGGGGGGTTGTAATCTTCCCCATGTGCCTGGAAGGAGGGAATGTGAGTCAGCACGAGGTGGCCCAGCCACACTGGGTAGCACACACGCCCAGGGCCCACAGTCTTTGCCTACCACAGGCTCCCTCGAGGACCTCAGTTGGTCTGACTCATCCCTTATGCCTCTCCTCCTGGCTTTATCTGACCTGTTCCTGGGACGGTGCTGAGAGTAGGGCATGTATCCCTTTAGAGCTTCCCAGTGTCGTGTCCCCAAGGGCTGAGGGACAGTCATGTTGCCTTTCTGAGGACATTAGGAGTATTCCTTGACATGACTCAGGCCATGGATTTCTACTCGGCACTGTCCCCACACACTGCTCCATTAGCCTGGGGGCCTTTATTAAGGGAGAGTAATTGTGCATTTCTGAACATTACAGGGAGCACAGTACTTATCAAAACTTGTATTTCCCAAACTCAGATCTTTACACGGTTTAAAAATCTTTCCTTGAATAGGTGGAAAAATGTCTGACTTCTATACCTAAGTTCTGATTTCATTCATACTCAGAAGTAAAGATAAAGTTAAGGCAAGGAAGGAATTCTTCTGTGGTGACCTTACAAAAACAAAAACAAACTCACCAAAAAACCAGAATAACAGAAAACGGTGTAGTGGCTATGGAAAACAGTATGGTGGGTCCTCAAAAAATTAAAAATCAGGGGCTTCCCTGGTGGCGCAGTGGTTGAGAGTCCGCCTGCCGATGCAGGGGACACGGGTTCGTGCCCCGGTCCGGGAAGATCCCACGTGCCGCGGAGCGGCTGGGCCCGTGAGCCATGGCCGTTGAGCCTGCGCGTCCGGAGCCTGTGCTCCGCAACGGGAGAGGCCGCAACAGTGAGAGGCCCGCGTACTGCAAAAAAAAAAAAAAAAAATCAGGTTACTATGTGATCTAGCAAGTCCACTTCTGGGTATATACCCTGAAGAAGTGAAAGCAGGGGCTCAGAGACGTATTTGTCCACCCACGTGCATAGCAGCTTTATTCACAATAGCCAACAGGTGAGAGCAAGCCAAGTGTCCATGTGTCATCACAGATGAATGGATAAACAAAATGTGGATATACATACAGTGGAATATTCTTTAGCCTTTAGAAGGAGTGAACTTCTGACACGTGCTCCAACATGAATGAATCTTGAAGATGCTATGCTAAATAAAATGAGCCACTCACAAAAGACAAATACTATATGATTCTCCTTATATGAGGTACCTAGAGGAGTCACATTCCTAGAGACAGGACATAAAAGGGTGGTTGCCAGGGCCTGGGGGAGGAGGAATGGGGAGCTGGTGTTTAATGGAATGGAAGTGGAGTTGCACTTTTGCAAGATGGAAAGAGTTCTGAAGCTGGACGGTGGGGATGGTCGCACAGCAGTGTGAATCACCTTAATGCCACTGCACCGTACACTTAAGATGGTTAAGATGGTAAACTTTGTGTTATGCATATTTTACCACAATAAAAATAAGCAAGCACAGAACCCCAGGAAGCTTACAGATGTTTCCTGTAAGGGGTCCACTGCGTGTCCTAGTGCTCTGTGGGATGAGCAGGTGAGTAACGGGAAGCTGGTGCGAGTGCAGGGGGCGCCCAGTCTGCCACCTGATCCCAGGAAAGGCGCTCACCTCCCAGCTCAGGGTGGCCGCCTTGGAACCCAGCTCTGGTCGGACCTTTGGGCAGAGCGGCAGAGCTGTCTCTCCATGTCTTTGTCCTCGTTGTGTAGTGTTGCTGTCATCATCCATTAGGAGCAAAAGGAATCCGCTCTCTAAATTCGTACCCACTCTTGTGTCTGCTTTGGGGAAGTACATAACTGACTAGTCAAGGGCCCTTCTGTTTATACTTGGAGTCCTCAGTTTAGACAGACCGTATTTCCCTGAATGGTTGGCGTTCTTTCCTTTTGCCTTGTAATGACTCGCGTTTATCCTTAGCACTTTTTTGAAGTGATTGCGTAGGATGTTGAGATCCTTTTAAGCTGCTGGTGTTCCTTGTGTTTATTTCGAGTGATGACAAATTAAACACGGAAGCTTTCCGGTGATGATGTTCACGTGATTGATACACCTTGAGCTTTCCCTCCAGTGGGGAGTACGCTCCTGGGCAGCACATTCTGGAGATGTGCTGACTGTCAGCACCATGTTCCAGCACAGTCGTGTTCCTTGAGGGCTTCACAGCTTCTTCTCAGGTAGCAGAAAGGGACGTAGACTTCACTGTCAGCACCTTTCTAAATAGAAACTTCTAAGGTCAACAGGCCACGAGAACTTCCTTGGAAAGGTCATTTGTGAAAGAAGAGCTTTTGGTCACTCTGTAAGCGATCCCGCTTCAGTTTGTACAGACAATGCCATGTGATCCTATTTGGAAAATGACATCCTCTGTGGTGGCCCGTTGATGGTGTAAGGCCAGATGGTCTTCAGTGTTGGATGCTGAAGAGCTTAGGACCACTGGCTTCTCCCTTCCTGAGGACTAGTTCTTGTGAACTGTCTGCCTTCAAGTTTCTTGAAATGTTACTGTCTTTCTTATCCTCAGATGGATCTTAGTTGCAAAAAAAAAAAAAAAAAAAAAAAGCCCAAGGTTACCATCTCATTGATTTTGACAAAGGAAACTAAGAAGAAATGGAATTGTTGGTGAATCTTGGCTATTTGGATTTTCAGTAGACTTGGTCATATCTAGGTTGTCAGTGGGAGAGAAACTTGGCATCTTACCTGGTGACCATGAATAGGCTTCAGGGGTCAACCTTCCTGAAGTTTTCCACAAAATTTTATTTGTGTTTTTCTGTGGGGAGAGGATTCTATGGCTTCTTTTAGGTTCTCAAAGGGATCCAAGCCCCACAGCTGTAAGGAGCCTTCTGAAAGGCTCAGAATACGTCATTGTGGCTGGCACGGTGCCCCGATTGGAGTTGTCACCCTGTGAAAGTAGTACTTTTTGGGTATTTCAGGTGGCCCCTGAGAAGTGGATAATGTGAGAAAGAAGTGAGCAGAAGGGAAGGAGGAAGCATTGTAGACTCTATGGTAAGCATTGAAATGAGGAAGGATTGACTCCATTTTATTGAGAAAATAAGTGCACCCTTCTCAAATGCTTGTTGATTCCCATAATCCTGGAGAAGAGCATTAAGAGCGCAGATTCTGAAGCCAAACTTACCAGGTTCAAATCCCAGCTCTGCTGTTTAGTGGTTGTGTGTCCTTCAGCAAATTGTATAATTTCTGTGTGCTTCTAGTGTCCTCATACATCAAGTGGGGACAGTAGAGCCTTCGCCTCATGAGGTTGTCGTAAGGATTAAATGAGGTGATAGAGAGCACTTCTGAGCATATAGTACGTGGCAAGTGCTTAATAAATATTAGCTCTTACGACAGAGCCAGGAGGTGGCCCTTAGTATCGTGAAGAGTAGTAAAATACAGATAGTTCAATTTTACTAGTAAGATGTGGACAGTTCACTTTTCATGTGCATGCGTTACAGGTGGTTTTGTACCTATGTCCTGGAAGTCACCTGCCTTCAGTGTTTGTTTACTGATGAGTTGTTTCAGGTAAATTTTGGTGCACAAACATCATAAAAGGTGAGAGAATGCTGTTACATATCCTCTTAGCAAAATGGGACGGTCTGTGTTCTTGTTGCAAAATGTTGCATGATGAGATTCTTTGTGTTAAATGACTACCTGTGAAATGACTGGATGAGAATATTGAACTTCCTTTTTGTCTTTAGAAATATATTGTGCAATCTCTGTCATTACCTGACTCTAGAGAGCCGCTTTCTATCTCTTTGCATTCATCTTCTGACTCATCTAATAATTGTGAAATGTCGTCTTCTGTCAGTTTTATGCTGGAAAATAGAAAATTATGAATTCTCAGCTGTGTTCCATGAAAGCTAAACAAATGACTGCAGAGATGGTATCGTCAGACTTCTCTGATATACCTTCCTGAGAATGATGTGATACTTTGGGCAGGGCAATGAGGAAGCTGAAGGATGACGTTGTAGCGATGATTTGTTTCACTATTGCAACATCTTGGGCAATCTCCTGTCATATCCTGCTTTCTTTATTTAGTCTTTTTTTAAAATCATAGGTGAGAATAATTGCTAGATAATGATGAAATAATGCCTGCAATGATAAAATAGCAAAATGTTTCAAGATGTTGGAAACTAAGATCACTGACCTCCCATATTGCATCTTAGATTTTTAAAAGGATCCAGTGGGCTCATGGAAGTTGTAAGGTAGGATGAGTTTTTGGAAAACCTCCAAGAAGGAATAAAAGTCATGAAAATAGCAATCCTCACAAATAGTCAGAACTGCTTAAAAAAGAAGCTCAAAACTAACATAACAGGGGATCCTGTTGGTATCCTGGGGATAATCACATTTCTAACAAACCGTCTGAAGGAAATCATCTGAAAGGCAAAGATGAACATCTGAAGGTACTTAATGCTGTTTGTTTTGTTTTGTTTTTAAACAGGAAAAATACCTAAGTGTGTAACATAGAGTAAAAGGTTGATGTGGCACAATGTACCAGAATCTTATATAATGGGTTTTTTAAAAAAATTAGTTTATTTATTTATTTTTGGCAGTGTCGGGTCTTCGTTGCTGCGCATGGGCTTTCTCTAGTTGCGGCTAGCGGGGGCTACTCTACGTTGCGGTGCGCGGGCTTCTCATTGCGGTGGCTTCTCTTGTGGAACACGGGCTCTAGGTGTGCGGGCTCAGTAGTTGTGGCTTGTGGGCTCTAGAGTACAGGCTCAGTAGTTGTGGCGCATGGGCTTAGTTGCTCCACAGCATGTGGGATCTTCCCGGACCATGGCTCAAACCCACGTCCCCTGCATTGGCAGGTGGATTCTTAACCACGGTGCCACCAGGGAAGCCCTATATAATGGTTTAAATTTATATTCTTAGAAAGTCTGTAATGATAGAACACATTATGATAGGATATTAAATTTAGACTGGAACACAAAGCTGTGTATATCGTGTGAGGTCAACTATGTAGACTACATACACAGAACAATATGGGCGGCAAATACAGGAAATGTTAATAGTTTTTTTCTGGGTGATGTTACAGTGGGTGATATTTAATTATCTACATGTTTCTCTATCTTCTAAAATCTCTAACTGGCATGTATTCTTTTTTAAACGAAAAAAATCTTTTCGTGATGTCGAAGCAAATATTTTTTTAATAACAGTCTTATTAGGATGTTACGTACATACCGTACAGTTCACCCACTTAAAGTTTTCCATTCAGTGGGTTTTAGTGTAATCAAAACAGCTGTTCAGCCATCACCACAATCAATTTTAGAACATTTTCATCACCCCCAAAAGAAATTCTATGCCCATTAGCAGTCATTCCCTTTCTCCCCATACACCAGTTCCAGGCAACCACCAGTCTGTTGATGCTTTCTGACTCAGTGGGTTTGCCTAGTCTAGACATATCATATAAATTGAATCATACAAGATGTGGTCCTTCGTGACTGGCTTCTTTCACTTAGCATAATGTTTTCAAGGGAAGGCTAATCACACTTGCACTTTACTCATTTTGTTTCGAAATCATACTAACCTTTATTTATCATAGGGTATAATGTATTTTTTCCCTTTACTTCTAGAACTGGTTCCTTCAATTATGAGCAACTTGTTGAATCCAGATGCCATCTTCTCAAACAATGAGATGAGCCTGTCAGACATTGAAATCTATGGCTTTGATTATGATTACACCTTGGTGTTTTATTCCAAGCACCTCCACACACTGATATTTAATGCTGCTCGGGACCTTCTCATCAATGAACACAGGGTAAGAGCATGGGGACATCACAGACCTCCTCCCCTTCCCCTTTGGCGTTTGAAGACTAGCAGTGAGCTGACCTGGCCTCGTGCATGGCACAGTAGACATCCCTTAGTAAATTGTTGCTGAATGAATGAGTAGATTTGGTTCCGTTCCACATGACTCCATCTGGAAGATAGTTTTTTTAAAAAACCACTTTATTGAGGTATGATTGACACGTGAAAGGCTATATGTATTTAATGTATATAACACACTGAGGTTCAGGATAAGTGTGTGAAACCATCATCAAGGTCATGAACTATCCATCGCCTCCCAAAGTTTCCTCCTGCCCCCTTTATTATCATTATTGGTGTGTGTGTGTGTGTGTGTGTGTGTGTGTGTTAAGAACACTTGACATAAGATCTACCCACTTAGCAAATTTTGAGTATACAATACAATATTGTTAGCTATAGGTACTATGCTATATAATAGATCTCCAGAACTCATTTATCTTGCCTAACTGAAACTTTGTACCTGGAAGATAGTTGTTTGTTTAATAAAGAATCTTTAGATGTCTCTGGCAAAAAGACTGTCCCAAGTTACTCATTAGTGGAGATTCAGCCACGGACGTTTGCCCTCTCCTTTCTCATGGAGCAGTGACATAGGTTCTCCCAAAGCCCGATGCAGTGGCAGACTGTTGAGTTCTGGTTGGAAGGAATTCTTGAAATCATGGGCAGTGTTTTACTCTCATCACTGACCGGAATCGCGTTCTTAGATAAAGAATATTTGACTGTCTTTTGACGTGTAGTGTTGTTGAGAGCTTATAATAGGGAAGGAAGAAAAACACTCAAAACCAAACGTGGTTTTCTCTAGTCTAGTTTGAGTACATGTTTCAGGAACCAGGATGAGAAGCGTGTTCAGAGGTTGTCTGGACCAGTCCCCTTTGAGAACCCCTGACAGCATCCCGAGGAGTGTGACTGGAGTGCAGGTGTTCTGAATTTGGGGAGATTCTTCCACAGGTTGAACAGTTCTGCCTCCATGCAGCTTTTACCACTGATCCCTCCTCTTCATTCATCCCTTCACACGTTCATTCTCCCTTTACTCAGTCCTCTTCTGTGCTAAGCTCTGTTATAGAAGCAGGGAGTAGGATACAGGTGCTGTCCTTGGAGAACCAACAGTCTAGTGGGGGAGTCCATTCCTGTAGGCAGGTAAATTATGAAGCCTCTGCCTGGTGGAGCCCTACAGACATCTGAACAGAGAGCTAGGCGTGTGCAGAGGATGGTTGGAACGACTTTCTCTGCCCAAGGGAATTGGGGAAACAACGAAGGAGGTGATATTTCAGTGGAATCTGGAAGGAGTTTATCCACAGAGGTGGGCTGGGGGTGGGAGAGGTTGGGTGTGAGTAACCTAGAAACCTAAATCATGAAAACTGATGTTTTATGCTTGACTATTTGAGTAGTGGGCTGGGTGTTATATGGACCATTATGCCCTCTAAGACTTCTTTTACCTGTTGGATCATTCTTAGTTTTTCCAACCATTCCCATTTGGAGTCTTTTCTCATCTTTTCGCCATCTTGGTCACCCTCCTTTGTGTGTGCTCTGGTTTATCCCTCTCAAATGTGAGGCTCTGAACTGAAGATGTTACTGCAGGTGGGGTCTGACCAGTGTGGAACAGAGGGAGCCCATTCACCTTCATGGTTCTGCGTGTCGTACCTTTATAAATGCTGTTAAAGTTTTGTATCCTCACCGTATGGTGCAGTGTATTTCCTGATCCCCTCAGCTTTTGGTTATCAGTGGATTTAATAAGAAACTCATTTGTCCTTGTTCAAAATGCAGAAATGGTACTTGCCAAAAATAACATTCCCTTCAGCCACCGAGCTTTCTTTAGTTATGGCCACCTGATCAGATGTAAACCCATCTAGCCACTTGCCATCCAGCTGCATTTCTCCATTTGTTCAAGATACTCTCTTCTCTTCGGTCTAACCCACGGTCCTTTCCCTTCACTTTGAGGATGGAAGCAGGGTAAGGGCAAGGTGGTCCTGCTCTTGCCCTCCTATATGTCGGCTTATCCCATCTCCCCACCACCCCATTGGAGAACGAGCTAAAGGGGTCTTGCACTGGTGCTGGCATTCTAAATCCCAGGTCATCTGCAACGTTTGCTGTGACTGATACCACTTACAAAACGAAGGTCATTATACTAACAGCACCAACTGTTGGTGGTCTGCTTAGTGCCGAAAGCACAGGTTCTGGAGCCTGACTGCTGGAGTTTGAATCCTGGCTTTTACCACGTATTTCTTAGGCAATCTTGAGTAACTGACCTAATGTCACTGAGCCTCAGTTTCCTCCTCTATGAAATGGGCACAGTTAACAGTACTTTCCTCAAATGTTATTGTGATAATTAAAGGAGTTAATTTCTGTAAAATGCCTGGCACGTAGAATACACTCAGTAAAGGTTAGCTATTACTACTATTATTTCTGATCTGCGTAACAGCCGTGCAAATGGATATTCACTCTGTTTTACAGTTGAGCAGACTGAGGCTTACGGAGTTCAGCTAGTAGTTCAAGGCCACAAGACCAGTAGGAGGCAGAGCCAGAATTTGAACTCAGATTTGTGTATTTCCAAGGCAGAGATGCTCTCTTGTTTGTTCACGTTGCCTTTTGTGGGATTAATAACACCTTTTCTTTTACCGTATGGGTTTGTTGTTCATATGAAAATAAAATATTTATGAAGATTAAAAATTTATGAACTTTGGAGAGAAAAGGGAGATGAAATAGATGGGAAAAAGGTACAATCATTATGGTTAGAAAAGCTTCTAGATTTAAGATACTTATTTCATTCCCATTATGTCTGTTTGTTGCTTTGATAAAAGAAGTATGTCCTAACACTAATTATATCAAGCATACTAATAGAGGCAGTTATGCTAATGCAGATTTTTCTCTTGTTTTGGATTTGAAAATAATTCTTCCAAGATGCTGTTGGAAGCATTGAGTTTGGTGCCATTTTTTTCCTGCCAAAGGCTAAAAGTACTTGTGCAGATGAAAGACATCTGCTTTTGAGATGCATAGTAATAGAGCAGTAAGTTTGCAATTTAGCGTCTTCCCCAAAAGCAAATGTAAATGTTCCATCCCTTTCGTAATTACCCTTTCTCTTTTTTTTTTCACGAGAATAAGTTTTTACAAAAATTGAAATAAATATTGGGTAATAACTGTATCTATATTTTCATTCGGTACGTCTGCCCCAAGGGATAGAAAGACAGTGTTAGAAGAGTTCTTAATTTCACCTCCCAGATTTGCACCCTCATCAGTGTTCCTGATTATTAATGGTTACCGACGTTCACCCGGTTTTTCAAATCCAAAGCCTAACACCAGCCTCTGCTCCTCAGTTCGCCTCTGTTCCACCTCTGATCTCTCAGCATGTGCTGTCTCTTTTTTATAATAAACTTTTCCTTTTAGAAGAGTATTAGGGTTACAGAAACGTTGCAGAGGTAATACAGAGAGTACACCCCATGACTGGTTTCCCCTAATGTTAACAATTTACATTACCTCGGTGCATTTATCACACCTGAGGAACTGATATTAATTAATTGTTATTGATGAAAGTCTGTACTTCAGCTTTCCTTAGTTTTTACCTCATTTCCTTTTCCTGGTCCGGGATCCCATCCAGGACACCACATTGCATTTAGGCGTCACGTCTCCTTAGGTTTCTCTTGGCTCTGACAGTTTCTTGCAAGTTCCTTATTTTTGGTGACCCGTCGATGGCTTTGATGGTTGTGAAGAGTCCTGGTCAGTACATTTTAGCATGCCCTTCTCTTGGGCATTGTCCCCTGTTTTCTCATGGTTAGACTGGCCTTGTGGATCTGGGGAGGAAGATCATGGAGGTAGAGTTCCATTCTCATCACATCCTGTCAACATGACTTACCACCGATGACGCTGGCCTTGACCATCTGGCTGAGGCAGTGTTTACCAGGTCTCTCCACTACAAAACTACTCTTATCTCCCTTCGCATACTGTACCGTTTGGGAGGAAGTCACTCTCTACAGCTGTGAGCTCTCTTTTCACTCATTCAGAATATGTCCTGCCTGCCTCTCTCCACTTCTCACCTACCCCGCTGCCTGCACCCTGGTCCGAGCTGCCATCACCTCCCGCCCGATGGTGCGGTAGCCCCGTGACTGGTCCCCTGGCTTCTCTTCTTGCTCCTTAGTCTGTTCTCCATTCGGCAGCGAGAGTGAACCTTCAAACGTTAGTCATATCGGTCCTGGACTCAAGGCCCCCTCGAGCCTTCCCATCACACTTGGAGTGACAGCAGAGGCCTCTAGTGCTCCTGGGCTCCAGGCTTCCTCACCAGCCTCCTCTCCCCCCGCTGCCCTCGCTCTGCTCCAGCTGCCTCGCTGCTCCTTGAACCGCCAAACACGCTCCTACCTTCGGGCCTTTGCACCTGCCAGTTCCTCTGGTGGGACCTCCTGCCTGGCTCCAGGCAACCCGAAGCCTTGCTTCTCATTTTTTTTTTTTTTTTCTCCTAGATCTCTGAACCGTTGTACTGCATTCTTTCTGTAGTACTTATCACTATGAGGCACTGTACCATGTGTTGATATGTTTATGGTTCGCCTGCCCACCACAGAATGGAAACTTCTTAGGGACAGAGGCGGCGTCAGTTGTTTTTTTGGTTTTTTTAGCTGTGCCCCGTGGCATGCGGGATCTTAGTTCCCCAACCAGGGATCGAACCCAGGCCCCCTGCAGTGGAAACGTGGAGTCCTAACCACTGGTCTGCCAGGGAAGTCCTGACAGTGTCAGTTTTGTTCACTGCCACATTCCTAGGCCCTGGCACAAAGTACGCACTCAGTAAATACTTGATGTATTCGTTGGATTCCACCGTTAAGTGAGGGTATAGTGCTTGGTGTAGAATCGCCTGATGCAGGTCATTTTGCCTTGGCTTCATGTTTTGTGTGGATTTTGGAGAACTTTGTTTCTATACCCTCCTGTGCAGGAGGGAAATAGCATTGAGTGATTCCTTGGCACACGTGGCAGGTGTTAGATAAATGAGCCCGAGTGTGACATTTGACTCAGCGCTTTGTGCAGCTTGGCCGGGAAACTTGCCGCATGCGGGTCAGCCTGGTGGTTCCAGCAGATGGTCTTGCACACGCGTGACCCTGGCCATGCACTGGGAGGTAGCTGGGCAGCCATGTAGAGGGGTTTCCTGTGCCCGTTGACAGTTGCGTAGCTTTTTTACATAAGCAGTTCACATCATGATTGGGAGATCGTGGGGACACAGCCTCCCTAGTCTCAGAAGTCGATATTCTGGCCCACAGGTGCACGCTCTGAGGGCAGGGGCAGTGGGGAGAGCCTGACCCCCCGCCTCACCACGCCCCGTGCTGTGTGGCCCAGGCCAGGTTGTTTCATCCGGAGCCTCTGAGGTCCCATCTGTCAAGTGGGCATGGTGGGGCCAGCTGTGCAGAGCAGCAGACAGTGTGCTCGGTATGTCGGTGCTACCAGCGAGGTAACTGCTGTTCCAATTCTGAGATCTCGGGAGAGAGGGAAGGACTTGGATGCCGGGTGCGGTGGATAAGGAGGGGATTGGGACTTTTGTGTAGTAGGAGGGACAGGTTAATGATTAGGAAATAGCAGGGGAGCCAGGCCGTGTGTTCTGAACCAGGGTTGGAGCTGTACCCGGGAGCCGGGCGCTGAAAGAGGGTGTCTCTGGCCCGAGTGGGAGGAAGGCTGTACCGACGGCTGAGGGGTCCCTGCAGCTGAGGACAGGGGAGAGTTAAGGCCAGAGAAGCCGGGGGGCCGAAGAAGCTGGGGGGCTGAGGCCTCACCTGTGTGTGGGCAGATAAACACAGAGTAGGGCAGAAGGGGTGCTCTGTGGCCTGGAAGCGCTTGGTCTGGAAGCACAGGGTAAGCTGTGGCCTGCCCCTTCTGACCCCCGCTTCCCACCCAAGTGCATGAGCCGTCTCAGCCTTTGTACAGGGGCCAAGTGTGGATGCTGTCTTGAACTTAGTACATCGCTAGCTAAAACCGGTTCCTTTCTTCCTTCTTAGTATCCCGTGGAAATCAGGAAGTATGAGTATGACCCAGACTTTGCGATCCGTGGACTGCATTATGACGTGCAGCGGGTAGGTTGGATTCTCATCCTTTTTTACAGTTAAACATGCTCGGGAGTCAGATGTACTCTTGATGCCTTTCTTTGCTGAACGTGTAAGTTGATTTTAAATTATGTTCTTTGGGGCTGAAGAACTAAATTATCCAAAACATCTTTGGATGAAGTCTCTTTCAAGAGACTGTATTGGAAGAGCACGAATGCATTTAGCCACTGGGAGATACTTGCTTATTTCCAATAGTCAGTCATTTTCAACATTATGAGGACAAGGTGGTTGTCATATCTGTTTTTGCAGGCAGGCCGTTTCCTTAATGAGGAGCTCAGCAAGCAAACCTTTCAGAAACATACTGGATGCTTCTCTGTTTACGACAGCTTGGTGTTGATAGGATTTATAGTGACACCTGGCATTTTCATTAAATATGCAAGTTGTTGTGCATCATTTACCTGTGTGTGTGCTTGTGTTTTTGAAGGCAGTCTTGATGAAGATTGATGCTTTTCATTACATACAGCTGGGAACTGTCTACAGGTAAGAGTGAGAGGAGGTAAATTTAATTTACCCAAAGTAACCAAGTGGCTTTGGGTTTCAAGACCCCCTGAGTGTTTAGTGATGGGAGGGCTGCAGTGTGTGTATCTGTGAATCATTCACTCATTCCCCCACTCCCTCCCTCATTCAGGAACATTGATCAGGCCACTACCATGTTAGATGCTAATGGTTTGGCTTGTGAGCATGTCTTCAAGGAGCTCGGGATGTAGGTTGGAAGCCACACAGGTAGACCAATGAGTGCAGTCCACAGTGACCCAGGTGATGATGGACGTGTGCTCAGCCATTAGGGAGCACTTTGGAGGACTCTGGGGAGGCCAGGCTCTCCAAAGGCGATGGTGGCCACCTGAGTGAGGGTCCTGCACAGGAGGTTTGGATGGGGAGGGATGGTGGGGGCAGGTTGTTGTTCCCACCATGGTAGTTGAGTAGTTTGGATATTAAGACTCTTTTCCTCCTGTTTATTATTGATAGAATTAGAAAGTACTGAGCTCAGTGAGAAAATCTTTGTAACTTTGAAGTGAAGGGTTTTGCCTTTTCTAATTCTTAAATATGTGGGTGGGATTTAGGAGTGTGGTTTGTATTTACATATATATTTGGTATTTTTCTTTCTGTTTCTAAATAATGTGCTTACACTTCTGTTTCCTAATTTATTAATTCTGGACGTTGTCCCTGCTGTGAGGGCTGAGGATTTGGCTCTCCTGCACACGCACCCCCTTCTCCAGCCTCATCCTCCTAACCCTGTTGAGATCTCTCTCTGATTGTTTCACCGTTTGCATTATGACTCTGTAGGTCTTGTTCATTCTTAAGCCAAGTAGTGCACTGAGATCGTTTTCTTTTACAGTGCTTGGTTTTTAGGTTTAATAATAACCTCATTTTTATTTGCTTAGTTTTCTAGTTAGGTATCTCTAGTTTTTTCCTTAATGTTCCATCACAGATATCCAGCATATATTTATTTCCCCACAATTCAAATGTGTTACATAATGTCTCAGTTACTTTTATTTTTTGACTGCCTCCTCCTGCTCTGATCTACTCTGATCGTTCATTCTGGGACTTCCATTTGCTACTTTCCCTGTTTCCTGGTTCCCATCTCTTCCTCTTTCTGGCTTTACTCCCTCATTTTGCTGGAGCACATCCTCCAGTAGCTTCTTGGCGCCGGATACGGCTGATTCTGGGGATCTGTGGTCGTTCATCAGTTCCTCTTGTTGGTGTCCCCTTGCAGGCCCCGTTCTCAGTGTTGCTCATTCAGGTGCCTCCTTCTCACCAACTGTTTGTTTTCCAAAACCATGTTGAAATGTCTTATCTGCTGATGTCTTTGCACTCGTTTCCTTTGATTTTGAGCAGTTTGTTCTTTTACTGTCATTTTAATGGTGTTTCAAGAGGGAGAAGAGGTGGTGGTGGTGACGAGAATAATAATAATAAATAGCAACTAACAAATATTGAGTTTTGCAGTGAGACAGATACTGCCATAAAGGTTTTGAGTTAACTCATGTGATCTTACAAGTAATCTTATAAGGTAGGTACTATTGTTGGTCCCAGAGATGTTAATAGGTAACTTGCCCAAGGCCACACAGAAGTAGAATTCAGACCCAGACAGTCTGGCTCCAGAGTCTGTGCTCTTGGCCTGTGTGCGGCAGGCATTTCTGAATGTATGAGGGTTAACTGGAAGTCCTCAGCAGATCTTTCAAATCTGTCCCTCCAATTATGTTTCTACCCTCTGCTCCTGGGCTCAGACGCTTATCCCATCTCTCCTGGGCTCTTGTGGTGTTCTTCAGCGCAGTCCATCCTGGACGTAGTTGCTAGACTGACCTACCTAAAGCATTGCCTTCAACAACCCCTCTCTCTTCTGAAATCCTGGATGGCTCCCCACTGTCTGAAGGATAGAGCCCAGATCTCTTAAATTTTCCATCAACCTTCTCTAAAACCCTTAGCTTCCTCTTCTGCCATACATACCTCCTTTACTTCCTGGATTGGTTAAGACTCTTGGTTGCAAGTGACTGAGACCCAACTCAAACTGGCTTTTAAAAAACCCCAGTTTGGGCTCACTAGTTGTGTAGTCTAGGGACAGAGCTTGTTGCAGGTGTGGCTGGCTCCAGGGGCCAGGTAGTTGTTGTCAGTGCTCTTTCCGTCTCTTGGCGTTCCTCCTCTCCGGCTTAGCTCACAGCAGGCCCCTCCGCGTGGTGACCCCTGGCAGTACCAGGCTTCCAGCCCCAGCTCCAGGTCAAGGGGAGAAGGGGAGTTTCTCTTCCGAGCAGTTTCAGCCAGTCTCAGGGAGCGGATGCCGGGCAGGTGCAACAACACAAATATTCCTTTCCTCCGAGTTCTCCTTGCGCACTGCTCGGCATCTGTTCAGGCTGGTGTTCTCCCAGAATGTGGCTTTCCTTCTCTGCTTCTTGAAATCTCACCCATCCTTCTGCATGGCTGACTGGTGTTGAGGCCTCTCCTCACCCTCTCAGCCTGACAGGGTCTTCCTCTCCTGTGGTCCGTCCCATCCTGTGGCTCCTAATTATCTTGTTCCTTCTTTTGTAGATAAATCGTCCATCGTATTAGGGGTGTGGACAGGGCTAGGCTGGAGGAGCTGCCGAGGCATTTAAAGGGGAAGGAGTGCTCAGGTTGAGGTCCTGGGAAGGTCGCTGGGGCCTCGGGGCTGAGAGAGGGGATGTGGTAGCCAAAGCGGCAGGGGTGCGTGTGTGGCTCTGGAGTCCCACTTCCTGAGTGTGAACCCCAGCCCCACTGCTCACGTGTGTGCGGCCTCGAGCCAGTTATCGACCTGCTCAAAGCCTTGGTGTTCACTCCTCTGTAAAATGGGCATGATTCCGGCACCCACCTCCAGGGCGGCCGGTCATTTGGACTAGAGCATGCTTGGAACAGCATAGGCAGGCAAAAATGTCACTTCTCTCCTCTCTCCCCTCCAAAGGGGTAACGAATGAGCGGGCGGCGGGGAAGAATGCTTGTGCCTCAGCCTCGTCCCTCTCTGATCCCCGCAGGGTCGCTGCGTCGGGCCGGCTTTCCCGCTGTGTGTGGGCTGTGTGCGTGAGCACCGCTGGGCCAAGGGGCGGCCTGGCTCCCCGCCGCAGTCCTGTTTCATACCCATGTTTTCAGATCTTAACTGGGAACGTTGTGAAAAGCTAGGATTGTTCCCATCGTAGTCACAGCAGCAGAACTTGGATAGTACTTACCATATACCGGGTGCCGTTCTGTTTATAGCAACTCATTTAATCTTCTCAATAGGTACCACCAGGAGGTGGGTACTGCTATTGCCCCCACCCCCCATTTAAAAAATGACACACTCAAAGAGGTTAAATGACTTGTTCCTGGTCCAGGTCATCCCCCCAGCAGGTGAGGGAGCTGGGATTTGAGCCCAGGGCAGACTCTTGCAGGTCTGTGCTCCCACCCTTTCTACTTCTCTTATGCATACAGGGCCACGTAAAGTTTTATTCTGATTTCAGTGCTGGTTTAGGCCGCATTCGGGTGCGGCCGACCGTCTGCCTGAGCCCAGCTCCGGCAGGTCTGTGTGCTGCTCTGTCTGCATGTTTTGAGCTGGCATTTGGTTATGTGGGCCTTAAAGATGCAGCTTTTGTGGCCACGGGCCTGTGAACGTGTCTTAGAGGTGGCAGTGGCTTCCGAAGGACCAGGCAACCCCTAGGGTGGGGACAGAAAAATAACTCCCCCGGCAGAATCCCTTTACTTTGTATATTCCCTTTCTAGGTGTCAGAGCCTTAGGGGTGTTCACTGCTGACTGCTGCTGTGGTAGCCAGAGCTGTCTTCCAAGGTCACTGTCTAGAATGATCTGGTTTAGTCCCAGTGTCTTATCTGATTTCTGGAGCAAAGATAAAGGGAAGTCCAGTGCTCTTTTGTTTTCAAAGGCCAGTAGTTGTTTCAAGTTAATCAAGATCTGAGGCAAAATATCAATGAATCCCCTTGGCTATTTTTAAAAGTAAGATAAGGGTAGAGAATGGGGAAAAGAGGCTGAAGTGATATTTTCATTAAAAAGTTACACGTCACATGTAAAGTCACATGTAAATTATGTTTTATACGTAGTTTAATACTGGCCAAGTGTGATAAGCAACCTGTTTGTATTAGCAACTGGTGTTTCCATCATTCACTCTGTGGTTTCCTCACCATTGTTGTCTGCTTCTCAGGTGCCTTCTCCTCTAGAGAAGGGGGTGGGGAACAGATATTTCCCTTCACAGTTCTCTAGAGGGGCTATTCCAGGGGAGGAAGTCTGAGACCATTAAATCCCACATGAAAGCAACTGCTCACAGCATGGGTACCAGAGACGGGGGTGGAATCCTGGCCAGTCAGACTCCACAATCTTTTTTTCCCTCTCTTTGGAGGAGTTGGATTCATTTACAGATTCTGTTGCAGCTCCTGGAAGCAGGCAGATGGGGGATGTTACCTTGACTTTTTACACATGGGGAAACTGGCCTTCAGTTTGATGCAGCATTTGGGGTCATTCCTCCCAGAGGTGGTGTCAGGCATCCTGACATGGCGTATAGTCCACTGGAGCCTGGTGTATGACTTTTTCTGCCTCAGCGCTCACCTTCTTAAGGTAGAGTATCAGAGGGCAGGAGGATGATGGGGACAGACCAGCCTCTCTCTCCCTAATGTATTAAAAACATTAAAAAAAAAAACCCAAAAACTCACCCCAAAGCAGGTCATTAGGAGGCCATGTACCTTGTTGAGGGAAGCCGTGTGATGTGGTGGTTGAAGAGCCTGGGACCCAGTCCTGACCCACCACTTTCTACTTCGGTGACTTTGGGCAAGGTCTGTGACCTTTCTGTGCCTTGGCGGCTTCTGCTGGAAAATGGGAAGAATAATAGTGCCTCCCTCCTAAGATTGCTGAGAATTAAGTGAATGACTACGTGGAATTCATTTCTGGCATTCAGCAGGGGCCATGTGGTATTAGCTATTATTTTTCCTGCTCTCATTACCTGTAGAATGGTAGTAGTAATAGTAGCAGCATCGTGCCTGTTATTTATAGCAGCTACCGGTGGCACCTCCTGCCTCTTTGTGACAGCAGCGTCCTGCGTCTCAGTTGAAAAATGCCAGCAGTTGCCAGAGGTCTGAAAACTGTTGCTCTCTCTAGTTGATGCTAAACTGCCTGTGTTACAGGCAGTTAAATGTGTGTGTAAATGTGTGACATTTTTTTCTGAACACAGGTTCCATAATCTTTTGTGTTAACTCCCTAGTCTTAATACCACAAAGTCATCTGTTTCACCATGGCTGTATTTTTATTATTTAGAGTAAGATATGCTTATTGAGCCAGTTATTCTCCAGTAACTTTGTGAATGCAAAAACATTGAGAGAATTAAGAACAAATAATGGAGTCATTATTTCACTAATCAAAATCACTGCCGCCTGTGATTTTCCCAGAGGCCTCAGCGTGGTCCCTGATGAAGAAGTCATTGAGATGTACGAGGGCTCCCACGTGCCTTTGGAACAGATGAGCGACTTTTATGGGAAGGTAACGAGAAATTATTTATTTAATTCAAGCAGCCTGTCTTTTTCCTTTTCGAAACGTGGCCTGGTAGCTTTAGGATCTTGAACTACTGGACTCTCTGCTCATAGGGAATCAGTAAGGACATTTGGGGTTGTGTTTTGAGAGACCCTCGATTTGAGAGAGATGGGTATGTTAGGGTCTCTCCTGGCCTCTTCCATGCTTCTCCTTTCTCAGCCCTTTCCCCCCCTACCTGGTGAAGGCTCTGTATACCTTCCTTGTACCCCCTCGCTTGCCACCATCTCCCCGTGTGTGTTCCCACTTTCTGGATTAAGTCATTGGGGGCTATTGTACAGCAGCTGTTGCCTCCCCTGAGGTTAAGGGCAGCACGTCACTTTGTGCCAAAGGGAAACCTCTGCTTTTCTAACTTTTGTGGTCCTCTTTGCTGTCCGAATTTCTGCTTCTTGTACTATTAGATGCGCTCTTATTTGCATTATCAAAACGCAGTGAAGATGCCCAATCAGCTGGTAAACTTAGTCTTATAAATCACAGGTGTTCAGGGAAAGGCTCTTTTCCAAACTCCCATGTGGGCTGTGGGTGCTCAAATTTAGGAGAGTTAGTGGCTTTTTATGCCATTCCATGGGCAAGAATCAATTTGCTGGCTTTCCTCTGTGCGTGATGAAAGCGTGTGAGCTTTAAGACGGATGGAGCCAAAGGAGAGGAAAGGGAAGGTGGTTAGGCTTTTGGGGGGAAATCAGGGCATTTCCTTGGAAATCCCACTTACACTTAGAGTGAGACGTCAGCTCTGCCGTGAGTGACAAGAAACAAGGTGAATGTTTTTACTTTTTCATTATTAGAGTTTTCCTTTCCTTGTGGGGAGGGAGCCAGATGTTGACGACCAGAATCCCCTGGGTGAATGTACAGTCTACTGTGGTGGCGGCTCCCTTGCTGAAGCCTTCCTCCCTGCCTGCAGAGTTCCCACGGAAACACCATGAAACAGTTCATGGACATCTTCTCCCTGCCCGAGATGACCCTGCTGTCCTGTGTGAACGAGTACTTTCTGAAGAACAACATTGACTATGAGCCCGTGCACCTGTACAAAGACGTCAAGGTGGTGTGGACATGGGGTGCCGTGACGCTGCATCTCTTCTAGCTGCTCAGCAGAAGTAACAGAATCCCTGGCCTCCCTTGTCGGCCGGGTCTTTGAAATCATCCTTTGCTTGGGATCTCTTTTATTTGTGGTTTAACCCTAAAAAATCCTAAGAAAGATGTTATGTTAGGAGAATTGGAAGTGAGTCCAATTGGCTCTTAAAAGAAGAGGGTACTTGCTATCTGGATTTCCATGTGCGTACATACACACATCATTTACATGACGCTGTGTTTATGTATTTTAATTTACGTTCATATTCACATGTGTCTATAGATATAGTCTTTAAGCTGTCTGAACTTTTTTCAGTACTTAAAAATGTTTATATATTGCTTATTTAACATATATTTTTAATACTTATTTCTAAGCATCTATTATTTAAATATCTGTATTTTTAAAAGATCCATATGTACCTACTACAGTGTTTTTGTTATGTGTTCATGACTGCCCTGAATCATGGGTTTCAAGAAGATACAGGATGAACGAACAGTTTCTCAATATCAGTCTGGTGTTATTTGAGCTAAATTTAAGTATTTAGTTTTGGTTCCTCCGTTTTGCTCACACAAATACTTGATCTTTGAGAATCTTTACGAATCACTGGTAGTTATGTAATCCTTAGCGTTCATGAGGAAAGATGTTTACTGGAAAGTTCAGTTTTTACTATGAAGTGTTACTGCCACTAATAGTGATGAACACACATGTAGAGTTTACTGTGTTCCAGGCACTATTTTTCTGAATGCTTTATGCATATTAACTAATTAAATCCTCACAAGAATGCCCTGAGCTCTTATCACCTTCCTTTTACAGATAGAGAAATTGAGGCACAGAGAGGTTGAGTAACTTGCCCAAGGACATCCAGCTAGTAAGTAGCAGAGCCTGCGTTTCAGGCCAGGAGGTTGGGCTCCGGCTTGCTCTTAACCACTGCCTTCTGCCGATGCGCAGTTGAAACAGGCCTGTGGTGGAAGATAACTGAGGTTGAGTTTACAGTCCAGAGGTGCTCATTCCCGACGATAAGCACCTACCAGTTTTCTAAGGCTTATGGCCCAGTTTTTCTGCAGCCCAGTCCCCTGCTACAGACTCCAGAAAGTTTCCACGTGCCTCCAGGAGTGCCCATCTATGTAGTAGACCTGCTTAGAGCTACCTGAGAGCGGGGCTGTGCTCTGAGACCTGCCAGGCATCAGGCTGCCATGCCGCTGGGCCTTTCCTCACGTCTGCCGGCTGGACCACATCTCTGCCCGAGTTCCGAGATCCTTGACAGTTCCTTGCCTCTTTGGTAGCACTGAAGAGAGGAGGATCCTGCCTTCTCTGCCCAGCAGAACCTGCTGCTGGGGTCCAGGGAAGGGTGCAAAGATGAAAAGAGCAATAATTCCCTTTGTTCAGATGACCTGGAATTGTTTGATCATGATACTGCATATAAATGACTGTTTATCCTGTGGGACTTTATTCAGAATTGTTCATACAAATTACCTCCTCCAAGTGGCTTTTTTGAAAATTGCACTGGAAACTGCTGCTATCACCATGGGAACTTAAGTTTCTTCCCAGGGGCCACCTGTGATAAATGGACCAGAATTTAGATTTCATTTAGTGCTTGGGTTGCCAGGCTTCTGCAGACAGACATTATCCTGAAGGCCATTTCGCTTGTCCTCTTACTCAGACTGTCTCAATTATACTCTGACTGATTAAAAACGTATCTTTTGACAGGATTCAATTCGGGACGTGCACACCAAAGGAATCATGTACAGAGCAATTGAAGCAGATATTGGTATGTACTGGATGTTATCGTGAAAATCAGCCTTTCCCTTTGCTATGTAATTACGCAGGCATTTTACTCTCACTCCAAGTGCTGAGCAGGGGCTGTAGTACCTCTTCTGAGTGCAGTGCAGGGACCTTGCATCCTGGCGCCTTAGATGTCTCCCTCCCCTTTGTCTCAGAACTTGACATAATCCTGACTGGAAAGGAGAGGAGCTGGCAGCTGCAGCCACTTAATTTTTTCCATTTAGACTGAAGAGGCAGGGTGTTGGTTACTGATGCACCGGGTACCGATATACTGCCTCGAACCCAGCTTCCTGAAGGCTTTTCTCCCCTCAAGTGCCCTAGACAGTGCTGGACCCATCTGCCCCATTTAGGAAGTGCTTGCAGATTGACTGACTTCACCCTGAAACTCTGTGTGCATTTTTCTCTTGCTCTTTAGAAAAGTACATCTGCTACCCTGAGCAGACCCGTGCAGTGTTGGCCAAACTGGCTGATCACGGCAAGAAGATGTTTCTCATCACCAATAGCCCCAGTAGCTTTGTGTAAGTTCTTCTGTGATTCCTGGCTAGTTTCTGGCTCACTTCCTGTATTCCATGTATTTTGATAGTTGGAAATTCGAAAGAAAAAGTTGCAAGAATAGTTAATCCCTGCAGTGTTAGACTAACCTGGCTGAAATATTGTTCTAGGGACAAAGGAATGAGGTATATTGTTGGAAAAGACTGGAGGGACCTGTTTGATGTGGTCATTGTTCAGGCGGAGAAGCCAAACTTCTTTAATGATAGGCGGAGGTAAGTGTCTGTCTTTTTAGGGACTAGATTTTATTCATTTGCTGCTGCGAATACTTACGTAATGTGTCTTGGTGAAATCCAGTTGGAAAATCACAAGCATCTAACGTCATAGCTTTTGATTTTTAACCCTCTAGCAAGTAATTGCAAGGAAGGTGGGATGAGTACATAGCAGACAGCTGACACCTCTTGAAAAGGTTCTCAATTCAGTTCTGGCTACTTCAGTCCTATGAGTCAGGCTTTAAGAGAACCATTGACAACAATGAAAATTCCAAACTTAGCGTCACTTAGTAAATTAGATCTCTCGATGCAGATGGCTTGTGAAGCATAACAAAACAGCAACAGCAAACCACCTGGTGGGTATCTCTTTAAATAGAGCTCTAAATGGTTCACTGACAATTGCACTTAGATTTTGCAGAACTTCTCTGCAATACAGGTTTTGCATCAAGTGGAGTAAATCTAGACCGAAACTTAAAGTCTTTCTGCCGCAGAATCCTTGAGCAGTAGAGGAATGGGAAAGTGTGGGTCGTGAAGGTGACTGGGCTGTGCTCTTCGCGTTTTGTGACCGAGGCTCGGGGGTCCTAAAAGGTGATTTAACGTGCGGGGCACGTTGCGGATGACTCTTGGTGCGGTTCACCAAGAGTCATCCCCCACAAATGTCAGTAGTGTTGAGAGTTACTGCACTAGGATTATAAAAATAATTCGTATTTGTATAACAGTGACCTACTTTGGAAACACTTTTACCCACATTTCTCTGTTCTGCAGTGGGTAACCACGCAGCCTTTCCCTCTCTGCTAGGTGATTTAAAGCATAATAATTCGGTGCCCTGTAGTTTGTGTTGAGTGGATTAAATTCCTCTTACGATGCTGAATTCCAGTTTTCCAAGTGTCACAGTGACTCCTGGAAGAAGAGGCACACCTAAGAACCATGTGCGGAGACTGAGAAATCAAGAGAATGTAGGAAAAACAAGAGTGTTGATCAAAAACAGCTGTAAACACTGGCTTGCTGTTTGGTCAGCGATAAAACGCACTCCTGCATTTTCTTATTAGATCCCAGTGGGGTGGAGTGGTCAGGGGAAGGGCCCCATCTCTCCTTTCACCTCCCTCCTTTGTCATGTTTATACTCAGTGGCAGGACCCTGTCTCGGATTCGATTTTCCCAGCACAGCGCTCTTCCTTACTCTGGGTGCCTGGATTAAGAATTCTCTACCCCTGTTCATCCCCGTGTTATTTACAATGTTGAAGGTTAGAAACAACCTAAAGGAACGTCCATATGAGGGGATATTATGCAGCCATTAAAAATGAGGTTTTGTTTTTTTTTTAAATGGCAGTGAACATGTTTTACGACTGAAAGAAATGATGTATGAAGGTTACATAATCACATGGGAAATTGCTCACAGCCTTGGAGAAAAAAGATACGTATTAGTATCCACAAATGATGCTCATTTTATGTTCATAAAAAAGAGAAAGATAACAGATACATAAAGACTGAAAGATATCCATTGAAATGGTGTGTTTCTACCTGGGTACTGGCATTATGATTTTCCTTTCCTTCATTGTATTTTTCTGCATTTTTCCAGATTTTTTTGCAGTGAGTTTGTATTTTTCTAACCAGGAAAGCAATCCAAATAAGTGTTACCTAAAAAAAAGAAAAAGGACAAACAAACCTTGTGTTTTTTGGACTAGCACCCCCAGGGTGAGGAATGAGGCCTTTATTCTTTTTTTCCTATTTTTCCATCATAAAATAATATGCCCAGTTCTCTGATCTCTGATGTGTTTTGTATCTAGAATGGTTGCATTTCAAGTACAAAGCTGGATAAATATACTAAGCAGTATTTCTATAAGCTTTTTTTGTGTGTGTGAAAAGTTTTCTACACGGTTGAATACGTTTAGAAAATCAGGGCTAGAGAGTTTCTTTATAGGAGGGCTTTTCAGAGCCATCGGTAACTTTTAAGGAGGAACGGGGATTAGTGGATAGTGGATAGTGTTTTCCAAATATATTTGACCCTGGAGTTCTTTTTTTTCACTAACCTTCTTTGGATACCGGTGTCCGAAGTTTGGGGTGTATTGCACGAGGCCTGGGAACGTGATGGTGGGGTCTCGGTTTCGGCTGGCTCCTTTCTGTTCTCAGGGGCTAACCGTGGAGTTTCTCATATAGCACACAGCCTGCACTGGTACCACACGTCATAATGTTTCCCGTTTCTGTTGTTAGACCTTTCCGGAAGGTGAATGAGAAAGGCGTCTTACTCTGGGATAAAATCTACAAGTTGCAGAAAGGCCAGATTTATAAACAGGTATCTTGTGACCCATCTGTCCTTTTTGTTGCTGTGCTTTGTGATCGGTTATAATGATAACAGCTGACATTCGCTGAGGCTTGCCATGTGCCAGGCACAGTCCTGAGGGCTCTGCTTCAATGGACTGTTTATAGCTTAGTGGCAGAATTTAATCTTAAGTCCATATATTTTCAATGTGCTATGTGTAAATTAGCTCAGAGTGGAACAGTTTTTGAAAAAAAAATTTTAAAGCATTTTTTCCATAGGATATAAAATTTAAGATGCTAGTAGTAAACCTTGGAAATTTCTCTTTAGTAAGTGTTTAATCACATGACATCGTACCCAAATTGGTAATTATTTCCTGATGAACTGTGTTTTATGTACAGTTTTGATGTATTTCAGTATCATATAAAGCTCTCCCGTGTTTGAGTAAATGATTGAATTGCTGTCCAGTTTTGTGTTACTGAAATTAGGTTTTTTTATCTTATCTTTAAATGTTTTTATATTTGTGTAATATTTATAACATAAAATTACAGAACAGTACTATACAGGTTTCTTTTTTTTTTAAGTACTGATACATTCCTGTTGGATATGTAACAAACTGCTGTATGTGGCACTAAGTATATTTTTTAGGCCTGAAAGATTAGCTTTGAACAGCCCTCCAAGTCTAGGAAGTGAGCCGAAGAAAATTGTTAAGATGTAGCTAAAGCTTTGCTACAAGAATGTTTATCATGAAGTTACTTACAAAATGGATAACAAGGTAAATGTCCAGCCTCAGATAATTGGTAAAACGAATCATGGTAGGTCTCAGCTGCTAAAACTACATGGCAGGCAAATATTTATTGACATGGTCACAGAACGTTAAGCGTGAAAAAAAAAAGATCATTACAAAGATATTCAGTATGAAGCCCTTCTGAAAAGTACATTTGACTTAGAAGAAAGGTCTAAAAGATTTCACATAAAAATGTTTTTTATCTTTATATTTTGATATTTAAAATAAATTGTAAAAGCAAAAACATTTTTTTAAGTTTTAAAAGGTAGATATCGGGACTTTCCCTAGCAGTCCAGTGGTTAAGACGCCGTGCTCCCAATGCACAGGGCACGTGTTTGATCCCTGGTTGGGGAACTAAGATCCTGCATGCCGCATGGCGTGGCCTAAAAAATAAATAAATACTATAAATAGAAATTAAAAAACAAAAGTAGGTATATTGGGCCATGGGTTATACAGGTCTGTTATTTGTCATACAATATAACACCTATATTTTTCTGTCATTGCAGGGTAATTTATATGAATTTTTGAAGCTTACTGGATGGAGGGGATCCAAAGTGTTGTATTTTGGTGACCATATATACAGTGACCTGGCGGTGAGGAACCTTTTTTCCTGTTTCTTTGTTGGGGACAGTGTTAGGCCCACTTATTGAGGAATTTATCTTTTGTTTAAGACCATTTTCATACTTTCATAAAAGTGAGGAGCGGGCCACATATCTTTCTTTTTTTTTATGTCTCATATTTTACGTAACAGGGTGGATCAGAGTCATGAAATAGATTATTTTTTTGGGGAAATGATGGAAATTAGCAGTTTACTCAGTTTATCAGAAAAAAATCTTTCCATTTAGGTAATGGTAAGAAATAAATGTCCGTGTTCTTTCCTTTCCCTTTTATTATTAAGCATCAGAAACATACAAATGCTTCGTAAAATCTCATAAACATCAGTCAGGGTTTCTTTTTTTGTGTGTTACGCAGGCCTCTCACTGTTGTGGCCTCTCCCGTTGCGGAGCACAGGCCTCGGAAGCGCAGGCTCAGCGGCCATGGCTCACGGGCCCAGCCGCTCCGTGGCATGTGGGATCTTCCCGGACTGGGGCACGAACCCGTGTCCCCTGCCTTGGCAGGCGGACTGTCAACCACTGCGCCACCAGGGAAGCCCAGTCAGGGTTTCTTTTGCCAGCCAGTCATTTTGAAAGAGTACAAGACTGGCATTTCCAGGAAATAGCTATTATGTGAAAATGAGGCTTTTCATGCCCCTCGGAATGACTAGAGTGTCTCAGGACTTGAATTATGATTTAATGTATAATTAGTGCAGGACTGAGTGAGTCACATCTATTACCACACTTGGTTCCTTGTGGAATGAATTTATGTTTGTTAAGTGATTCCAGGAGAGGTTGCACAGCACATATTTTGCAAAGTCTGAATGAAGCTCGGTGTCCAGGAGGTAACAAGAATAGGTTGTGGCCGGCTGTCAAACTCCTCTGATATTTCTGAGTATTTTGATATTTCTGAGTATTTTGGCCCACCCTGGATTGGCCTCACATGTGTGCACGTCTCTGTCGCTCTTGGACCATCGAAACGGTGACCTTTAATGGCTGAGCAGTAGGACCATCTGGGAAGCATTTCAGAGCACACGTGCCTGAGCCCCACTGAGGTCTATGGAGTCAAACTTTCTAGAGGTGGTGGAGGTAGAGGGTTGATTCCAGTGCCTGTGTGTAGTGACACCCTTCCCAGGTGACTCCAGTACACGTGCTGCATAATCGTGTCTGTCCAGTGGGTTGAGGTCTAGTGGCAGGAATCGTGGGAGAATTGGAAAACTGAGGTTTTCATCCCATCTCTGCTCTTTATTAGCTGTGTGACCATGGGCACATCCCTCAAGCCTGGATGCCTTCATTTGTAAGAAGAGTGAGATAAGCTAATATATACAAAAGTGTTTAGTAAAGTAGAAACAAAGTGCTCCCTTCAGGATGTTGGCACTCCCAGAATGTCCGGCCAGGTGACGTGGCATCACAGCATGTACCTCTTGCCGTGTGGCCTGTGGGCCTTGAGGATATAACTAACTGTGTGCTACCCTGGAGGCATGTAGGTACGTGGCCCCATGAGGTGACACACACACAGACAGGTCTTAGCACTATGAGAAGCAGTTTGTCAGGAATGCAGTAGTTTGTCAAATGTGGTCCCCATGACATCGGCATCACCTGGGAACTTGTTGGAACTGCAGATTCTCGGCTTCACCCCAGACCTCCTGAGTTACAAACTCTCGGGGTAGGGCCCAGCCGTCTGTTTTATACACAGCTTTTCGCACTAAAATTTGATATCGAGATAATGCTGGCCCACAGAATGAGTTAGGAAGTGTTTCCTCTTCAGTTTTTGGAAGAGTTTGAGAAGGATTGGTGTTAATTCTTCTTTACATGTTTGGTAGTGAAGCCATCTGGTCCTGGGCTTTTCACTGTTGGAAGGTTTCTGATTCTCGATTCAATCTCCTTCCTAGTTAGAGGTCTATTCAGATTTACTGTTTCTTCATAATTCAGTCTTGGTAGGTTGTGTGTTTCTAGGAGTTTGTCTGTTTCATCTAGGTTGTCCAAGTTGTTGGCATACGGTACTCAGTTCGCAGTACTCTTTTATAATCTCCCCCGCCCCGGCCCCCCCGTAGAATTGCTGGTAACGTCACCACTTACATTTCTGATTTTAGTAATTTGAGTCTTCTTTTTTTTCTTATTAAAGGTTTGTCAGTTTTGTGTTTTTTTGCTTTTTTTTTGAAGAACCAGTTCTTGGTTTTGTTGATTTTTCTCTGTTGTTTTTCTATTCTATTTATCTCTGCTCTCATCTTTATATTTCCTTTGTCCCGCTAGCTTTCAGTTTAGTTTTGTTCTTTTTCTAGTTCCTTTAAGGTATATAGTTAAGTTGTTTTGAGATCTTTTTTTAATGTAAATGGCTATTGCTATTAATTTTCCTTTTTAGTATTGCATTTGTTGCATCCCATACATTTGAGTGTGTTGTGTTTGCATTTTAATTTGTTTCAAGGTATTTTCTAATTTCCCTTGTGACTTCTTTGACCCATTGGTTGTTGAAGAGTGTGTTGTTTAATTTCCACATATTTCGGAATTTTTCACTTTTTCCTTTTGCTGTTGATGTCTGCTTTCATTCCTAGTGATCAGAAAAGATACTTTGTATGATTTCAGTCTTTTAAAATTAATTAAGACTTGTTTTGTGGTCTAAAATACGGTCCTCCTGGAGAATTCTCCATGTACACTTGAGAAAAATGTGTATTCTGCTTTTGTTGGGTGGAGAGTTCTGTATATGTCTATTAGGTCTAATCGATCTGTAGTGTTGTTCAGGTCCTCTATTTCCTGTTTGATCTTCTGTCTGCTTATTTTATCCATTGTAGAAAGTGAGCTGTTGAGTTTCCTGCTATTGTCGTAAAGCTGTCTTTTGTTCCCTTCAGTTCTGTTAATGTTTCCTTCATATATTTTGGACCTCTGATGTTTGGTTGATATGTGCTTAGGATTGTTATATATTTTTGGTGAATTGACCCTTTTATCATGATATAATGTCATTCTTTGTGTCTTGTAACAGTTTTTGATCTACAGTCTATTTTGCCTGATATGAGGATAGCCACTCCTGTTTCCTTTTGGTTATTACTATTTGCTTGGAATATCTTTTTTAATCTTTTCACTTTCAACCTATGTGTGTCCTTAGATCAAAAATAAATGTCTTGTAGACAACATATAGTTGGATTCATGCTAAAGTTGGAAAACCACTGTTTCAAAGTGATCAGACCAATTCATTAACATGTCAGAAGTTATGTGGGTAATGAACATTACCCTTCAAAGGAATCTCTTGAGAATGTAGATCCTTTAATGTTGCTGCCGTTTTTCAAAATACATTCAGATGCCCCTTTTGGATTATATTTGAGAGCCAATTTGAGGCATAGGAGAAAATTAGTTTCATTATTATTAATTTATTATCATGTACTTTAGTCTTAGGAATGTTCCAAATGATTTTTTTTTACCTATTTTCAGAAATAAGATTCACCTTCAAAAGTTTGTCACCACTGGGAATATTTAAAAGAATGTGATGTATGTAGGGTCTCATATTATAGGAGAAAGAGAACTATTGAAAGGTTTAAAGAAATTCAACCATTGAAGAAGGTAGGCATCCTTAGGACACACAGAGCAGAGATTCTAGCTTTAGGTGAACCGCAGAGTGAATTTTCAGAATAGTAAGCCACATACCACTTCTCTCCTTAAAACCCTTAAAAGCTCTCTCCTTACAAGCGCCCCTTTCTTCCTCAGAGTAAAAGCCTGATTTCCTATAATTGCCCTCAAGGCCCTGCTTGATCTCTCCTTCCCCAGCCTCCCTCTATGAAGGCACCTCCTGCCTCTGCCCTCTCTCCTACTCTGCTCTTGGCTACCTGCCTTGCTGTTTCTTAACACACCTTGCTCCCAGCATGTTCCTGCCCCAGAGCCTTTGCACTTGCTCTTTTTCCAGGCAGAATTTTTCTTCTCCCACAAATTTGCATACTTTTACTCTCCTTACCTTCAGATGTATTAGCCTTGTCTTCCTAATCACTCTATATAAAATGGTAACTCCTTTTCCCTCTTATTCTGCTTGATTTTTGTCCATTGTATTTCTTACCACCTGCCATTGTGTATTTACTTGCTAATTTTTTGTCTCTTTCCCATGAGAGCAGGGAATTGTTAGTTTTGTTCATTACTTTATTGTCAGTATCTAGAACAGGGCCTGGCAAACTGTAATATTTAATAACTGTCAAATGAGAAAATAACAGCCATGCATTATGGTGATTGTGTATCTTAGATTTTCTAGGACATAACTTAGATATTCTGGCTTATTAATGTCGTATCATGGGATTACAATATTTGGAATGAAAACGTGATCATATATGTTGGTATTGTGTGATCATTCCAAGTCTGAGATTCCCCATAACCCAGGAGGTTTGGCATGCGGTGGGTGCTCCCCAGTGGTCTGTGGAAGAATTGAGTGAAGACCTTCAGTAGCATTTCAGTTGACCCTCTTTCTGCCCCTGACCTAAATGTGGTTCTATAGACCACGGTTAATGATTCCAGATCCTGTGTTTCTGTGGGGGCTGTGATTCGCCGCAATTATTTCCGGAACAGAAACTTTCTTGGGGTGAAATGGTCAAAGCCTGAGGCTAAATTTGTTTTAATTAAGTGTAATTCATTGAATTCAGCTTGGTTAATAACTAACATTACAGAATTTCTCCTGGCGGTACGGTGACTTCAGGTATGAGGTCCTAGAAATAATGCAAAGCAGAGGGATTTTCTCAGTACAGCTCAGACAAGGGCGATGAGGCAGAAAGAAGTCCATGGCATGCTGCATTGGCTAGAACTGTGTTCCGGAAGCTGCTGGAGAGCTGCTAGCTCTCCCAAATTAAAACGTAACTCAATGAATGTCTGTTGCGTCGGGGAAAGGTCATGAAATGGTTTAAATTCTGTTGAGATTAATGTTGACTTCTTGTGATCTTTGCATTCAGGACTTGACCCTGAAGCATGGCTGGCGAACGGGTGCAATTATCCCAGAGTTAAGATCTGAGCTCAGAATTATGAACACGGAGCAGTACATTCAAACTATGACCTGGCTACAGACCTTGACTGGGTTATTGGAGCAGATGCAGGTTTGGGATTTTTTTTCTCTCCTACTTTTTCTTTAAGGCTGAGGTTAGTCCACTGGTCAAAGTTATTTTCAGGTATTTTTATGTTGAATTGTGGTCCTGAAGTATGAGGCATAAATTATCCTGCAGAATAACCACTGGGGTGTTTTTGCCCCTAAAAGAGTCTTACTATTTTCCCTAAAGAGAATTTTTTAAATGGCTCCCAAAGCCATTTGGAGAAAAGTTTTGTGGGGCCCGTGTGGGAAATCTGGTGTCCTTACTTCCCCACCAAAGCCCCATTGGGAGATCAGTGGGATCTAAGAACCTCTGCCAGTGTTTGGGTCCAGTCCTGCTTCGACCTTTAGCCTGCGGTGGGACTTCTCCGTTCTGGGCCTCCGTTCCCCCGTCTGTAAAATGGAATGAACACTTCAGCCTGGGCACCACGGCTTACTGGGAAGAGTCTCAAAGCAAGAGTCAAGATCCCTGTGTGCAGCCTCCATCTGATTTTGAAGATAACACCTACAGTTGGCTGGCTCACTGCAGTTCAGTGGTGTATTTTTCTTTCTGTAAGTTACATAGCCAGTTTGGGGCAGTTAGTGAGGAAAGTTGTTTCAGCAGTGATTTCCTGGCCTGTGGAAGCTGCCCTGTGTTGCAGCTGCGACCCCTCCCCAGTCTCACGACGCACCTTGCTTTCCCACCTGGTTCAGCTGGCCTGGCCCGCAGCTGTCTCGGGGTGAGTGAGTGCCGACTCCTGTAGGTTAAGGGGCATGGATGCTTGCTCTCTTGGCTACGGCCTCTGGCCATGGCCTGGTGCCCACGGCCTGCCGGCCTGCTTTGGAAATGGGCCGGGAGCCGCCTTGCCTGGCCCAGCTGGCAGCAGACTCGGGCAGGGCTGCGGGGAGTGGCAGGTCCTCACTCCAGGGTGCACCCTTGCAGGGCGTGGGGCCTCACACGTCGCCCAGGCCTCGCTTCCAGCACGCTCTGGCTGCGTTGCTCCTTGGCTCATCTCTCATGAGGACTGGTTCTGTTTTCCTTCCTGTGCTTGTCTGTGAGGTGACCGTCTAAAAATAAAAGGCATCAGTTCTGGGTTAATGTAGCTTTAAGTCTGCGCATAGGTCATACAGTAATAATAGCTACTCTTCAGATGCCAGGCATTGTGCTGAATGCTTGCTCTGCAACATTACTTATAACTCATCCCAGCTGTCCAGTGTACGATTTTCCACTTTAGAATAAGGAAACTGAGTGTTTGAGAGGTTGGGTAATATGTCAAAGGTCATAAAATGACAGAGCAAGAACTTGAACCTAGGCTGCCTGGTGCCCAAGTCCCTGCTTTCAAGCGCTGCACTGAAGTGTTTCTTTGCTGTGCGGTTTAGAGCTCTTGGGTGTAGCCAGACCCCTTGCCTTAGGTGCGGTCTCTCTGTGACACAGGTAGCTTGGTCAGCTACACAGATGCAGCCTGCAGGTAGATGGTGTCGCTGCATTTTAGCTTTGAGGACAAATTTATTTCTTGTTTTCCTGTCTCTGACCTGTATAAAAAGTTTGATGAATAAAGGAGTGTGTGTTTTAGAGAACAGAATTGCTGGGAAGATTTCTGTGATTTATAGAGTTAATTGTTTAAGGCGTGGGGTTAGGGAAGGAAGAAAAGGGAATTGACATTTATGCTGCCACCCCATTTTACAGGTGAGGAAACAGGCTGAGAGATAAGTAACTTTTCCAGAATCTCAAAGTTAGTGACAGCGGAATCAAGCGTAGAAGCAAGCACTTCCTATGCAAACAAACAAACAAACAAAAAAAAGAACTTACTATGCTCCAGACTCCAAGCGCTTTACGGGCATTTCATTCAACAACAGCTCTTGGAAGCGGGCACTGACATCACCCCATTTTACAGATGAAGAACCGGAGGCAGAGAGGAGAAACTAACTTGCTGGGCTTCGACCAGGCTGTCTGGCCCCAGAGCCCTCATCTCCGTGCTGTGTCACCTCGGTGTCTGGAACACTTTTTTACAGCATTCCGACAGGGTAGATTCACTAGGACATAGAGGAGGGTGGCTGATAATTAAAAAAAATATCCAAATGAGCATCACTTCTCCCTGTTCCCTGTCTACTCTCTGCCTCTGTGTTCACCTGGAAAACTATATATTATTCAAGTGATCCTGTGTCAAATGTTTCTGTAGCTCCCGTTTTTCTGATAGTATGCACATAGCATATTATCTGGACTGTTTTCTGAGGAGAAAAATTTGTCCTCTGAGGTTGGGTGTGGTTTTTTTTTTTTTTGGAAGCCAGCAGTGTTGTTTGGAGCCCAGTCTGATGAATTAAATGCCAGTGTTGAAATTGTGGTTTTAAAAAAGTAGCTATGAAGAATAATTTTTGTTCACTAGCCTTGAAGTGCACTCTCAAGCCATGAGTGTGGCTCATGGTGGTAGTGCCGGTGGACGGTGTGGTGTATAGGGTAGAGGCTTCCCAGGTAACCACGTCGGAGCCACGTTTAACCCAGGGTGGACAGGCTTCTGCAAAGAGCCAGCTAGTCACTGTGTTAGGCTGTGCGGGTCATACGGTCTCTGTTGCAGCTACTCAGCTGTGCTTGTAGCACAAAAGCAGCCTTAGGCAGTATGTAAACAACCGGTTGTAGCTGTATCCCTATAACTGTATTGGTGGACACTGAAATTTGAATTTCATATCATTTTCACGCATCATGAAATTATTTTTCTTTTGATTTTTTTTCAACAGTTTCAAGAGGAAAATCCTTTCTTAAGCTCATTAGGCCAATAGAAAAGTGGGTGGTGGGCTGGATTTGGCCTCCCCTGGCACAGGCTGTCAGCCTGCCGGCTAGATTGCGATATCCTGCTCTCACAGGGCTGGGCCGGCCTGTACAGTACATTTTTGTAGATTGTAGTCATGAAGGGCTGAGTATGCTAACTAATGAGTGAGGCTAAAGATGGCTGAGGTGACTGTAGGATGAGCCTCTGGTGTGGGCTTCTGGTTAGTCTTTTCTAACTACCCACCCTTGAGTACATGGTATCACTTAAAGGTTGATTATAACTAATTAATACCCAGTCTTTGAAGTATTTTCAAGTAGATTTCAGACACCTGAGATTGCTGTTGTACAGAGTTTGGCCTTGTAGGGGGATCAGAGCTGGAGAAAGGTGTGGCTCAGGAGAAATTGTTTTCTTTTAATGGGAGAGCCTTGGGCGTGTTTAAACGCTGATGGGAAGGATCCAGTGCTGATGGATCAATCCAAGGAGGTGGATCACGTGGGAGAGATGATAAATGCTAGAGAAAGGGCAGGTGGGAGGGGGGTGCGGGTAGGCCTTGGATGGGAGGGTACAAGGGGAGGCTGGGTTAAGGTGCACACCCCCAGAGCTCATATGCCCTCTCCTCTGGGGATGCTCCTGGCTCAGATCTCTGGGGCGTTCCTCCTTAGCATGTTCCTCTGGCAACCTTGGGCTTTGCTGGAGGTGATCTGTCATCCTTGGCTGCCCCCCAGTCTGGAAAAGCTGTGCTGGAGAAGGTGCCTTGGACTTGGAGACTCTTCATGTCTGCGGAGCCTGCCCTCAGGTGGGGGGCCCACCTGAGGGGAGAGTGGAGAGAAGCATTCACATGGCCTGTGGCAGCTAGTTTCCAAAAGGAGGGAGCAAGTAGATTCACTTTGGTAATCTTTCTTCTGGCCACTAGTCAGAGAATTCTCCCCTCCTGCAAGTACGGGAGAAGCTTCTCCTTCATACAAGTGCAGTTCGTGGGCCACGAAGGGTGTATGGGCAGAGGTGGGAGGGAAAATTCCCGCCCACAGATTGATAGCCCATCCTGTGTGCTGTCACACTGTTTTGTCCTGATCTGCTTACCTGGGTGTACCCCCCGCCAGGGCTCCATCTTTTCCTGTCTTACATCTTCAGTAGATAGCACAGTGCTTGGTGCCACACAGTCGGTGCTGAATATGTATATGTACACGTGTGTGTATGTGTATGCGTGCATATCTGTGTACATGAATGTGTGCATGTGTATGTGTGTATGTGTATATCTGCATGTATCTATCTATATGAATAAATTCCTCATGGCACCCTACAGAGTTTTGACCTAGTCTCATACTTTGTAGTGCCTAAGTTCTATAGTGAGTCATTTGTTGATCTAAAATGTGAGCGCTAATTGAAACCACACTCGTAGGACCTACCTCAACACCTCCAGATGTGCTGGACCAGTCTTCCGGTGCTCCAGTAACACACGGCCAGTGGTCATTCAGTGGTGGCTGCTTCCGGCTGGTGTAGGCAGCGGTGCTGGGCCAGAAGTCCAGATTACAAGCTCAGGGTTTTGTCTGAGTGGCAGAGGCCTGTAGCAGGTGACTTAGTCAAGCTGTTGACCTGGGCATACGTGATACACAGAAGGGCCTTGGCTGCCACGTCAGAAGCACATGGTTTGCTTGTTCGGTGTTTTCCTCCGGGTCCTGAGGCTGCCCCTGTAACCATGGACTCCAGGGAGCCCGATCTGGCCCCTGTGGTCACGTGCACCTCTGGCTGCGCCCGAGGGTTCCCGTTCAGCCTCGGGAGCCTTGGAGAGAGACTTGTGAGAATCCATGTGTTAGGGTGTGTACAGTTGTCATTTTCTTTTTGCCTTTCGCTCACATTTCAGCCCACCCAGAAAATTCTCTGCTTCTCTGTCTGGGTGAGGTGCTCTACCTTCTTGCCTCTTATAAAAACAATTTTTTTTTTTCTTAAACACTTTAAAAGATAATATTAAGGAAAAAGATTAAAGCCAATTATAATTCAACTACCCTTGCACAAATTAAAGAAAAATTTCCGTGTTAATTTCCAAATATATGCACATGTTTTTTACATGCTTGTAACTTGTGGATGTACTGTTACACCTGCTATTTCCACTTAACTGCCGTGTGTGTGTGTGTGTATAATACGTATATTTATGATATATATAAATGTGTATTAGGTAGCCTGTATTAAGTATATGTTTATGTGTGTAATGGATAATCCATGTGTAATGGATACATTACGCACGTATGATACACGTATATTTTATGTGGATGCATGTGCATTGTGCTTATACAAAGCCTTTAATAATACTTTAATATCTCCAGTTTAATAGGAGGCTTGCTTATTGGCATCATAATATGCCATCTGCACTTGGTGGAGAAGGGCCGATTGCAGCTGGGAAGTCTGAAAATGTATTATTTCTTGCAGGTGCCTGTCTCTTAGACCTGAATAAAATTCCTCCCGGAAGAGCTGCCCATTAGAAAATTCTCATGACCCAATAGGTTTATTCATATCCAGAACCTTCTCAGTACTTGGCTTGTGTCCTGCAGGTTCACAGAGATGCGGAGTCACAGCTGGTTTTGCAGGAGTGGAAAAAAGAGAGGAAGGAGATGAGGTAAGAGCGGCCTGTTTCGCATAGAGTCAGTCCCCCGCCCTGGCCACGCTCACTCAGCCCACGTGCCTGGCGCAAGGCCTGCCTGAAGCAGGCTTCGAAACAGTCTTTCTCAGCTGCCAGGGGTGACTGTGACCCCCCAGCATCGAGAACGATCCAGCTGCCATTAGCGACGAGTGACATTTCCTCGAGGCAGCAGTGAGCTCCCTCACACCTGCTGCCTGCCCTCAAGTTTGTTGTCTGTCCATCCCTCCTCCCATCCCTCCGTCCTTCCAGCCCACTTAACGTCCCCGTTTGGGCAGCCATTGGTCCAGTTGTTGGCAGTGCCGGTGGCACAGCACGGCTAGTGGGACAGTAGCCACCGAGGCACAATTAATTCTTGGCTCTTGTTGATTTACAATATTGTGTTAGTTTCAGGTGTACAGCTTCAGATTCTTTTCCATTATAGGTTATCACAAGATACTGAATATAGTTCCCTGTGCTCTCCATCCTTGTTGTTTATATGTTTCATATATAGTAGTGTGTATCCATTAACCCCACGCTCCTAATTTACCCCCGCCCCCCTCCTTTTCGCTTTTTGTTTTCTCTGTGAGTCTGTTTGTGTTTTGTAGATAAGTTCATTTGTATCATCTTTTTAGATTCCACATATAAGTGATACCGTATAATATTTGTCTCTCTGTCTGACCTGCCTCACTTAGTATGATAATCTCTAGTTGCATCCATGTTGCCGCAGATGGCATTATTCCATTCTTTTTTATGGCTGAGTAATATTCCATTGTATATATGTACCACATCTTCATCCAGTCATCTGCCAGTGGACATTTAGGTTGATTTTAAGGGAACGATTACTCTTAAGAGGCCCTGTGTACAGTTGTGCTTTCCTGTAGCAGAGGATGGATGCTGTGCACGTAAACACTGTTGATGTGACCATTTCTGCTCTTGTGGTTCCCCCCACACCCCCCTCCCGGGCACAGCTGTCCCTAAGGTTTGGAAGTTGTGCTCACTTCCTGGGTTCTGGCCTCTGAGCAGTGGGCAGCCTGGGGGGGTGCTGGTGTGCGTGGAGAAGGGCAGAGTCCATCCCTCTGGGCTGCAGAAGCCACGGCTGTATTGAATCAATCCTTCCTCTTCCCTCTCAGCGTGCTGGCTGTTGGGGGCTTATTCCAACGTGAGTATTGGTCTAAAATGTTGGGTGAGAGGGTGATGTGCCTATAATGTCATTTGACTCTGGGCCCCTTGCCCCTGAAGGCCAGACCTGAGTCCTACACTCCAGGGACCTCAAATTATTAGAGAAAAGAATCGTTTCACCCGGCAGAGATTTTGTTTTGAATTCGAATCTCTAACAACCTCACATCTCAATGAGATTTTTCAGTAAAAGTTTAAAAACCATTTATGTTGCTCCACCTGCAGACCTAATTGAGGTCTTTCAATTTTCTACTTTTTATTGTTGGAGCATCTGCTGTCACCATATGACGAAAGAAGGCCTCTACCAACTAGTGGCTTTTATCACACAGTTGTGTAAAGGATTATGTTTTTTGCTGTGTTTATAACTGATTTTTTAACAGTCAAATGGTATTTATCCAGTTTGCTGGAACAGTCTGTGTGTAGGGGTCCTGGCCATTGGATTGGATGGTGTGCATACCCCGTGTATGTGTGACGGGGTGTTGTTTTACACACAGACACGTGTCTGCACACCTGCAGGGGCTTAGAGCCTGGGGTAGGGTGAACAGTCTTGCAAGATGACTGTAATCCAGGCTTTGAGGAGGTGCTTGAAGCTCTGTAGTGGATGGTAGAGATGTGTTTACATCACTATAAAATAATCCTTAATCTCTCAGACATAAAGTACTTTTGAGTTTATGATATGCTTTTATTTCTCTTTCCTTACTTAGTTCTCAATATAACCTCATGAAAAGGGGGCCTTTGTCCCATTCTATAGACAAAGGAAGTTTGGAGACTCTGAGAACAGTCTCCGTCTCTGTGGACCTTCAGAAGCAGCTCCCGCACCCTCTGCTTTTGTTTGGGAAATGGGGTGTGCAGGTTTAGAGGCTCACGTGTTGCCGCTGGAGCCTTTGGCAGTGTTCTCTCTGGCTGGCCTAAGTGGGGAGTGTGATCAGAGCCAGTTGATGGATGAATGGACAGACTGTTTTCTCGATTAGAAATCGGAGCTGCTCTAGGCTAATTGGAGTCCTATACGTGTGAAAGAGTGATTTAAAAAAAAAATCTTTTTATTGACGTATAGTTGATGTACAGTATTACATCAGTTTCAGGTATACAACATACGGATTCACATTTTTTATAGATTGTACTCCATTTATTGTTATTATAAAATACTAGCTATATTTTCCGTGCTGTGCAATATATCCTTGTAGCTTATTTATCTATTTTAAACTTTTTATTTTATATTGGGGTAGAGTTGATTAACAACGTTGTGTTGGTTTCAGGTGTACAGCAGAGTGATTCAGCTATACGTACACATGTGTCTGTTCCTTGGGAAACGGTGATTTTGGTTTTATTTGATTTCGGTAGCTAAAAGCAGACCTTTTGGGAATCACTGTCTGTTGCTTCTCTCTTCTCTTGCCTCTTCAGAGAAATGACCAAAGGTTCCTTCAACACCCAGTTCGGAAGCTTGTTCCGCACAGACCAGAACCCCACGTACTTCCTGCGGCGCCTGTCGCGGTTTGCCGACATCTACATGGCGTCCCTGAGCTGCCTCCTGAGCTATGACGTCAGCCACACGTTCTACCCCCGGAGGACCCCGCTGCAGCACGAGCTTCCTGCCTGGTCCGACAGGCCCCCGACCGTCAGGCTGCCGCTCCTGCAGGAGGCCCAGGCCAAGTAGCCAGCGGCCCAGGCAGCCTGGGCGCCAAGAACCAGGACCGGCGGCGGCCCCGCACCGGGCAGACTTTGCATGGACGTGACTGTCGCTTACGGACATGCGTTGTGATATCTGTTTTGTACATTACGGAGGATCCCCCCCAGCTCGTGAAGACAGGAGCTCGCAGCCCACGGGGACCGCCTTCCTGTACATGTGGGGACAGTGGCTGCCTTCCTGTCAACACCCTGTGATCGCCCTTCTTGTTTACTAAGGTACCGCGACTGGCGTCAGATTTTCTGGGACGGGGAGGCTTCTTGATACCATCTCTGGATTCCAGCAGGTGACGTTTTGAAACTCTTCTTGACTCTTCCACGCAAAACGCATGGAAAAAGTGAACATTCACAGGCAGTGCAGGGGCCCAGTGGTGTGCACCGGTGAACTGCTCACAGAAAGCTGATGCTTGAGCGAGCGCTGCGATAGCATACCAATGTGTCGGCGGCAGAGATGGTCCCGACGGCAGCCGGTTCCCAGATATCTTCTGGTGGTAGGGCTTTGGCACGCTGGTGCCTCACTTGAAAGCAGACTCAGCCTCTCTGGAAGTCTTTCGTGAGAAAGAACAAGGGGAGTTGCAGGTCCTTGGCCTTGATTGTCCTCAGTATCCGTGTCCCGTGTCCTGCCCCCTGCTGGGGAAGGACCGTTGTGCCCCAAGTGATGGGCACGTTCACTCTTCCCCGGAAGAGGAGGGCAGAGAGAGAAGAAAGAGCTTCTGGTTAAATTTCCAGCCAGCAGAACAGACTTTGTAGAATGAGGCTGTGAGAAACGAGCAGGTCAGAAGACAAATGCCAGTGCATTTGTGTTGGGTCTCCCAGGAATTTATTTCAGCTGAAACTGCTACCTGTCTATTGCTTGAATGTGATCGTTGGAGGATGGAAAATGAAACCAAAAAAAATGTCCTTGTAATGAAGAGCCACGCCGTGACGCCTACTGGCTGTGTTGCAGTCTTATTAACGTGTATTAACCAGAAACCGTCCTTGCTGGAGGGAAACGAGCAGATGCCCGTCCCTCCTGACTTGTCAGCCGAGGAGAGGGGCTTGAATCTAGCAGGAGGGGAGGGAGGTGGTCCTCTCAGCCATCTTCCACCCTCTCCTCCTCTTAGATTGCTTTCCTGCCATGTTTGTATGTCTATTTTGGGAGTTCGGGTGGTTTTCTTTAGGTGTCTGTGTTAAAGGTGGGAGAGGATCAAGGACGCTGAAGCTAAGAGGAACAGAGTTGGAAATGACCTAGCTGGCTGAGTGTCCCCATTTCCTTCTGAGGACAAGGCAAGGGACACGCATCCTTAAACCTGAAGGGTGCAGGTACAGGAGAGAGTGCTCGCTTATTCAGCGTTTTTAATGGATTCGTGTATGGAGCCAGTTGTTGATGAAATGCTCGCTTGGCCTTCCACAGGATACCTGCCCCAGTGTGGAAATTCGATGAGTCCCATAGCATGCGTTGTAATGCTGCTTGTTATAATGGGAGTGTACGTGTGATATTTTCTTGTATTTAACTGAAATAGTGAAGGTGATTCTCTAGACCTAATAGGCCCAATTAGCCCCCGTTTTTTCCTTCTGAATTTTATTTTAAACACAGTAGTCCATTCCTGTTTCAGACAGCAGGAGGCATTTTGTTTGCTGTTTGTTAGCGCTCAGGGGTTTTAAGCATCCGAGTGCATTGGAAGACTGGCGTTTTGGGGGTGCAGGTGGTGCCCAGAAATGTTCAGTGTTGGGGTCCTCAGAGGATACACTGGTGCTTTGGGCTGTTAGTTTCTGCTTTGGAGAAGCTGAGTGAGGAAGTAGGTATTATTTTAAAACATTTTCTTAGCTTTTATCTAATCAGGTATTCATTAGATATCTCCTAGGTGCCAGGGATAGGGTGTTTTGTTTACTCAAGAATGACGTACAACTATTTTTACAACCTGCTTTCATGTACATCTAGGTTGGGTGACCCAAGCCCGGGGAAAGAAAGAGATTTTCTGGGTGTGAATAATAAATTTTACGATTTATTACCAATTAAGGTTTCGGTCTGTGGGCCATGGTACGTGGTGGTATTGAGATCTCTCTGCGCGGGGCCCACCGAGCACGCGCCTGGCAGATGCGAACCCACGCTGGGGCCAGGACAGAGGCATTCTTGTCTGTGCTCAGTCTTAACTTGTCACTGTTGTGACTCAGCTGGTTTTCAGCACGATGCACTGCATTCCGTTCTTCCCGGTTTGTCCTCCGGTGCGCACACTTACGAAGGCATATGGGTACAAGGGAAGGGAGTCTATTTTCTACCACTTAAAACATCAGTTTGGAAAGTGAATGGAATAAAATTAGTTTGCACATTAAAAAAATACTTCACGTTTTTAGCATCAGTTAGACTGATTTTCTCTGAATGATGTGAGCAAAAATTCACAGTCCAGGGGCAGTCCTTGCCCCCCAAGGCTCACGTACCCTGTACCCTGTAGCTGGTTGCCCTGGAAGGAACCTGCACAACTCGTTTTTCCAGAGTTGTTTTTAATGGATGAAACCTGGCTTTTAATATATTTTAGGAGTTTGTCTTAGAGCTCCCACTTTCCTCCTAACATGGCCTCTTTTTTTTTCCCCCCCTTTTAAAAATTCTCTTCAGCTCCGTTAATGCCATCCAACATAAACCACATGTTACTGATTCAGGCACATCTCAGACTAAATTCCTAGTTGCTTTGAAGGCACTGGTCCTCTTAATTAGTGCAAAGGAGAAATGAAAAGTAATCTTTCTTCCTAGCTAATTTAGCTTTGGGTGACCTAAATAGCTTTCCCTCTCTTTTTGTCCCCAAAGGCCTCTAAAGCGGTAGAGTGTGTGCTAAATACTGGAATTGGATTCCACTCAGCCTAATGTTCATCTGTTGCACGCACTTGGGAGCCCTTGTCTCGAATGTGCTCTCAGACTAAATTTGGCCAGAGGCAGGGTTCCTTGATTGCTCTCTTCAGCTACTAGGGAGCCAACCTATGATTTGCCCTCTGAGTATTCATTTCCTTTTGTACCAGTTTTCTGCGTTAGCATATGGGAGTTTGGCTCCAAGTTCAGCTAACCTTTAATACCCTAGTGGATTGAAGAAAAGAAAGGAAGTGAAGTTTCCCTAATGCAAGGTTCAGCAAACTTTTCCTGTAAAGGGCCAGGCAGTAAATACTTTCAGCTTTGCGGGCCATTTTCTGCGGCCCCTCTCTAGGACTGGGCCTGCCTGTGGTCCAGTACAGCGTGGCTTATGAAAACAGGCTGCAGGCTGGATTTGGCCTTTGGGCCATGGTCTGCCGAGCCCTGCTCTGATGGATTGTGTTGGTGGCAATGGCGAGATGACCTTGCTGAAAGCATGCAGATGAAGCAGCCCACCGTTGGGTGCAGCCAGTAGAAAGAAGTTCTGTAGGTAAGTGCGCCATGTTCCCCTGCGAGCTACTCTCTGGGCATATTTACTTTTATGGCCAGTGGTAAAATACTGTGTTTCCAGCACACGGCATGATTGTCGTTGTGTAATTGAGCTGCCAGACTC
>NW_006780910.1:1311735-1320230 GCF_000442215.2 Lipotes vexillifer | reverse complement strand
TCGGCATTCATTGAATATACCTCTCGTTGCACTCATCTGTGATTGTGCTAGTAGCGTGTGATGGGCTTGGATGCCCAGAAGACCCTTCGGGACCGAAGGACTTAATCCCCGCAACTGCTGGGTGTGCTGCTGGCTTACCGTCCGCAGTCCGCAGCTGTCAGTCCATTTTGGGAGCTTCCCCTGCTGAAAAGTCCTGCCTCGGATGAGGATGTGGTCAAGCTCCCTCCCTGGAGCAGCTCTGAAGGCCTTTCAGCTCCAGAGCTGGGGGGAGGGCACACAGCTGAGGCCTCTCTGTCTGCACTGCAGCCCGGCTCCCTTCCTATCCCCTCTCCCCTTCCCGGGTGTTGATCCCAAGGACAGTCCCCATCTCAGTGTCTGCTCTCCAAGGAAGCAACCCACAGCAGTGCTCTGTACTTTTCTATACTGCAGGCTTGAACTCTGACTTAGGAAACTGTTTTTTTAGTAGAATGACAGATTGTGCCTGTTTAATTAATTTCAGGCACAATGAATGCAAATTAGATAGACTTACTGTTTATTCTGAATGTGAATTTGCTATTTATTCTAAATGTTGATTTTATGTTCCATGACTTTGAACTTGTTGCCAAATAAAAGTTTGAATTGTATTGTCCAGTTTCTTCTAAGTCATCTGTTTTGTGTGCTTCAGTCAGTGGCAAAGCCGTATCACATTCTAATGTACCCCAAAAAGAGTGTCCCTGAGAGCAAGGGTGAAAGATTTATGGTTCATTTCTCACCACCGTTGTTCTCCCACCCCCAGCAAAGCACACTTGCTTGTTTTCAGAGCTTGAGGACCGTGTGTAATTAAGCCACGGAAGGAAAATTGGTATGCGTTTGGCCTTAGGTGGGCAGCAGGTAACCCACCTGGAATTTCTGTCTCTCATACACTGTTCCCTCCTTGAGAACAAGGAGATGACAGTGAGCCACCTGTTTGTCTGCAGTCAAATTACCAGGAAAGCTGGAAGTTGGAAGCAGTGTTTTTAAGGGAAGAAAATACTGCCTAATACCGAATTAGGAGTGCATGCTGTGAAGTCAATTCCCTGCTGGGTTTTGGATAAATTTATATTTTGAAGAGCCTTCTAAAAAAACTGAATTGTGTGTGTGTTTCAACTTAACGTCCTTGACCTCTCGTTGTGCCAGGAACTTCATCTCATTCACTCCTCCCACGGATACCTGCTGTTTCTCCTCTTAATCACGTGCCTCTCTGTCCCTCTGACGGTGGAGTTGGTGGACTCACTAGCGAATCGGTCCCACGTTCCTTTGGAGAGCGAGTTTCTGGAAACCTGGCGTTGCCCTCATCACCGCACGTTGTCCGAGAGGAGGTGGTGAGTCGTTCCTGTGCCTGCCACGGGGGCCTCTTCCCTTTCCTAGAGTTGTGAGAAAGCTTCTGAGACCCTGGGGCTTCTGGACTTTGGACTTGGCTCGGCAAAAAGCCTGACGAGACGTGGAACCAGGTCGTTTGGGTTTTGCGAGGGCCATGGAGGAGGCGAGTCTGAGGTCTGCTCAGCCCAGAGCGGGGCTTCTCCATCCCCAGCAGTGGCTCCTGAGCACGGCCAGTGCCGCCTCCAGGGACAGCTCGGAAATGGGTGGTGGGTGGGCTGGAGGGCGCCCGGTTGTCACAGTGATGGCGAGGCCACGTCGGGCCTTCTGAGGGTGTGGTGGACATCCTGCCTTGCAGAGTCCTGCACGGTGAAGAACTGGCCTGAGCCTACACATCACTTGTGCAGAATTCCAGAACATTTTCAGACCCCCAGAAGAAACCCCGTACCTCTTAGCAGTTACCCCGGTCCCTAGCTGGCAACCACTCACTCACCTTTACTGTCTCTGTGAATTTGCCGATTCTGGACGTTTCCATGTAGATAGAATCATACGGCATGTGGTCTTTCGTGTCTGGTTTCTTTCACTGAGCATCATGTTTTCAAGGTTCATCCGTGGTGTTGCATGTATCAGTACTAAGTTCCCTTTTAGGGTGAAATGCTATTTCATGGTGTGGCTAGACACACTGGTCATCCATTCATAAGTTGGTAGACGTCTGGGTTGTTTCCACGTTTTGGCTGTTGTGAATAATGCTACTATGTACCTACCTCTATAATTTGTTGTGTGGACATGTTTTCATTTCTCCTGGGTCTGTACCTAGGAGTGGAATTTCTGGATCACAGGGTAATTCTGTGTTTAACTTTTTGAGGAACTGCCAAACTGTCTTCCACAGTGGGGGCACCATTTTACATTCCCACCAGCAAATTAGGAGGGATCCAGTTTCTCCACATCCTTGCCAATACCTGTTACTGTCTGTGCTTTTGAGGATGGCCATCCTAGTGGGTGTGAAGTGGTATCTCAACGTGGTTCTCATGTCTTCACAGAAGCAAACAAAACAGAATTAAGGAAGAAGCGTTCATAAGGCAGACGCTGGCTAATTGAAAAGGCCCTAAGAAGCCCAAACAAGTCGGTTTTACCTTCGAAGTTTGACCCCTCCTATGGCTAACAGTCGTTTTGTTTCCCAAAACACTGGATCTGTTCCATTGACTTTATTTCTATTCTGTAACCAATGCGTCAGCACATTTCACGTGCCAGACACCGTGCTGGGTGCTGAGATATAAAGACGGATGAGGGAGGTCCCTGCCTTTGGGAGCTTACAGTCTAATAGGGAAATAAGACAAGGTCACCAGAGTGTTGGCCACTAAAGGACAGAAGAGAGTCAGGGAGGGAGCAGTCTCCGTGGGTTGGTGGGTGGATTTAACATGGTCCCTCACCCACAGAAACAGAATAATCCCCCAGATCAACCAAAGAGACGAGGTACGGCTTGAGTGTTTCAAACTCTGAAATGTTGAAGGACCTTATTTTTCCCACAGGCAACTGGGGCTGAGGATTCACAGTTGACGGCCTCTCTGAGGCAGCGCCAGGGGCCCAGGAGGCGGCGGGTGATGTCTGGCTGGGGCAGGTCCGGCCCTCACAGTGCCCCCAGGGGGTCAATGCTGTCCAGCTGCTGGTCTTCAGGGTCCTGGAAATGAGAGGGTCTGTGAGCCACACGGAGGGCGCAGGCCTCCTGCTTGTGAATCCTTCCGGGTCGAGCATTCTTATGGCTACTGGTCTGAGGCCTTGATGGGGTTCAGGACACGCTACCCCCAAACGAAGCACCTTGGCAACATTAAATGTCTTAAACTGAAGGAATTTTTAAAAAATGGCAGAAGCAGGAGGGTCACTCCGACGCCCTTGCCCTACCCCCTTGCCTTTCTTTCCTGAAACAGGTAACAGAATTCCCATGTGAAAGATGCCCTCCCTGTACCAGGAGGAAAGAAGACACCACCACAGATGGGGAATTGGGGGACTAAAATCTGTACAAACCAACCTTGTTCACTAACCCTTATCTTCCTAGTGACTGGTCACCATTCACTGCCCCTGGCGCCAAACCTCTTTCTCTTGTCAGTTCCTCACACATCATCCGTTGTCTAAAAGGTACAAAAGCTTCCTCTTCTGGTCCCTCCTTTGGGTCTCTGTTTTCTCCTGAAGGCTCCCACGTACAGGGAAACATTCAAAAAAATGTACCTGCTTTTGTCCTGTGCGTCTGTCTTTATCAGTTTACTTTTCAGGCCCAGCGAGGGGTCTCAGGAGGGTCAAGGAGAGCTTCTTCCGCCCCTGCAGCCTAAAACGTGATTCCTCCCCCAGTGCCCCGTGGACACACGCGTTGCGAGCGAGCATGGCTTCACACTGCTGTCCCACGGCTCATGGCATGGAGGCTAGGGCCCCGTTCTGGGTGCAGTCTCTGCTGTTTGTTTGTTTGAAGGTGTGTGGCCCTGGACAAATCATTTGAACTGTGCTGTAGTTTCCTCATCTATAAAGAATCCTAGTAATATTTACCTGACAGGGCGGTGTGAGGATTAAATTAGATACTACATTAAGGAAGACTAAAAAAGCACCCCCACAAAAGGTGGCTGTTACTCTGATTGATTACAAAAAAAAAGACACTTTCCAGTTGAAAATTCATCCTGAACTAGGGTCTAATCAGAAGCCACAGTCCAGAGGCAGCCACTCTGAACCGTCTGCTGCCTGCGGCTCTGATCAGCACTGAAGTTTTGTTAATTCGCATCATGGATGTTCACGCTGTCTAGATTGACTCCAGATAGTCTATAGGCAATGCCCGCTCCCTCAGTATAAAAGGCATGAGAATCAAGCACACTTGGGGCTGGTATCCTCAGCTTGGGATTCCCATAACTGGAACATTTTTGCCACCTGGTTGAATGAGAAGGGTTGAGCTGAACCCTGCAACTGGGATACCCTCTCACCTGCCTCCGGTGAGTCTTTCATGCACGGGGCTCACGGAGCCCTGAGAAGAGGCCAGACGGCTGAGAAGGCATGGAGAGCATTGAACAGGATGTGTAATTTTTCCCCCTTGCTTTTAAAATGAGGTTGATTTCAATATCACAAGGCTTACAGAAATAGACTATTAGTAGACGCAGTCTAGCTGAACTTGCCCTTGCAATTTGGACTGGAAACTTTTACATGGGTTTGATTGGAAAAACAGGATTTATGATCTGGTTATTTTTCAATATTGCAGTCATATTAAATCTACCACAGGCACTAAGAACCATGGGATATTTGCATTTGGTTCACTGCAGAAAAATAGTAACAAATGTTGCACTCTGCACGCTTACGATGGTGCAATAAAGTACTGTAATGTTTCAGTGCCAACTTACAGAAATTCAATACAGCTCCTGCCCCGTGGAGTTGGGGTGCGTCACCCTCCCAATGTGGATGTGTTCACCACCGTGTAAGCTCTCCGAATCCCCTACTATTGGGACTTTATGGATGATGATGGGAGTAGAAGGATGTGAGCTCACTTCTTCTTATGAAAACACCAAAATCGCAACTAACTGCTGAACAACCATTGACAAAGAAACACTGGAACCTACCAAAAAAGATATCCTACGTCCAAAGACAAAGAAGAAGCCACAATGAGACGGTAGGAGGGGCACGTTTGCGATAAAATCAAATCCCATACCTGCCGGGGGGGTGAACCACAAGCTGGAATATAATTATATAGCAGAGGTTCTCTCACAGGAGTGCAAGTTCTGAGCCCCACATCAGGCTCCCCAGCCTGGGGGTCTGGCAATGGGAGGAGGAGCCCCCAGAGAAACTGGCTTTGAAGCCCCGCAGGGTTTGATCGCAGGAATTCCACAGGACTGGGGGAAACAAACTCCACGCTTGGAGGGTGCACACAGGACCCAGGGGGAAACACCGTGACCTCATAGGAGCCTGGGCCAGACCTACCTTCTGGGATTGGAGGGTCACCTGAGGAGGTGGGAGGCGGCTGTGGCTCACTGCGGGGACAAGATACTGGCGGTGGTAGTTCTAGGGAGTATTCATTGGTGGGAGCCTTCTTGGAGGCTGCCATTTTCTCAACCCAGACATGGCGCCACCCAACAGCCTGTAAGCTCCAGTGCTGGGATGCCTCTGGCCCGACAACCCAGAGGGTGGGAATACAGCCCCACCCATCAGCAGACAGGCTGCTTAAAGCCTTCCTGAGTGCACAGCTGCCTGATAAACGCACCCTCTGACATGGCCGCAGCCACCAGTGGGACAAGACCCAGCTCCACCCACCGGTAGGCAGGAACCAGTCCCTTCCACCAGGAAGCCTGCACAGCCTCACCCACCAGGGGCCAGACAGCAGAAGCAAGAAGAACTACAACCCTGCAGCCTGCGGAATGGAAACAGCGATCACCCAAAGTAAGACAAAATGAGACAGCAGAGGAATGTGTCCCAGATGAAGGAACAAGATAAAACCCCCAGAAGAACAATCAGGTGAAGTGGGGAGAGGCAACCTACCTGAAAAAGAATCCAGAATAATAATAGTAAAGATGATCCAAGATCTCAGAAAAAGAATGGAGGCACAGATTGAGAAGATACAAGAAATGTTTAACAAGGACCTAGAAGAACTAAAGAGCAAACAAACAGAGATGAACAACACAGTAACTGCAATGAAATACACACTAGGAGGGATCACTAGCAGAATAACTGAGGCAGAAGAACGGTTAAGTGGGCTGGAAGACAGAATGGTGGAATTCACTGCTGCAGAACAAAATAAAGAAAAATGAAAGGAAATGAGGACAGTCTAAGAGGCCTCTGGGACATTAAATGCACCAACATTTGCATGATGGGGTCCCAGAAGAAGAAGAAGAGAGAGAAAGGACCTGAGAAAATATTGAAAGAGATAATAGCTGAAAAAATCCCCTAACATGGGAAAGGAAACAGTCACCCAAGTCCAGGAAGCGCAGGGAGTCCCATACAGGATAAACCCAAGGAGGAACATGCCGAGACACATAGTAATCAAATCGACAAAAATTAAAGACAAAGAAAAAATATTAAAAGCAACAAGGGAAAAGCAACAAATAACATACAAGGGAATCCCCATAAGGTTATCAGCTGATTTCTCAGCAGAAACTCTTCAGGCCAGAAGGGAGTGGCATGATATATTTAAAGGGTTGAAAGGGAAGAACCTACAACCAAGATTACTCTACCCAGCGAGGATCTCATTCAGATTCGATGGAGAAATCAAAAGCTTTGCAGACAGGCAAAAGCTAAGAGTATTCAGCACCACCAGACCAGCTTTGCAACAAATGCTAAAGGAACTTCTCTAAATGGAAGAGAAAAGGCCACAACTAGAAACAAGAAAATTATGAATGGAAAAACTCACCAGTAAAGGCAAACATACAGTAAAGGTAGGAAATCATCTGCATACAAATATGATTATCAAAACCAGCAATTATGAGGAGAGTACAAATGCAGGATACGGGAAATGCATTTAAAAGACCAGCAACTTAAAACAATCTTGTTTATATATGGACTGCTATATCAAAACCTCATGGTAACCACAAACCAGAAATCTACAACAGATACACACACACACACACACACACACACACACAGGTTTTTTTGAGGCTTCCTCACATGGGTATGATTGATTATTAGCTCTGTTTCTAGCCCCTCTCTTCTCTTTTAAGGGTGAAGGGTGGGGCTGAGAATTCCAACCTAATCATGGCTTGTCTTTCTGGGGACCAGCCCCCATCCAGGAGCCCACCCAGAAGATCCTCATCAGAACAGAAGATGCCCCTAGTGTTCTTATCACTTAGGAAATTACAAGGGTTTATGAGCTCTGGGGCAGAGACCAATATACATTTTCTCTTATCTCCCTCCTAGCTTCTCAGTCCAGACCTGGTAATGAATTACAGGCAGGGCGGCATCTTCCACATTCAGTGTGAATGGGGTGCCCTGCCATGGGGTTAACGTCGGTGGAGGCTCCGTCTAAGCTCAAGCGTCACTAACTCTAGAAACAAGTGGTCCTTTCCTGGAAGACCAGAGCAGAATATGCTCCCCTAGATATAAAAGACCTTATCAAAGAAGCGTAGCTCCTAAAGCAAAAAGCAGCAGCTCTGACAACAGTGCAAATGTAGAAGCAGGGTTAGGTCTTAACTTCGCGCCTGCTGCCTCTTCAATGTTTGTGGCAGAATTTGGCCCAAGATTTCTTCTCCTTGTGACCTCTCACCTGGTCACGAGGTAGGAGTTGGGCAACCCCTAGTTCTCCCCTGCCTCTAACTGTTGGATGCCTCTGCCGTCCACCCAAGAGAGCTCAGATTGCTACACAACTACATGGCTTCACCCAGCTCACAGCACTCGATTTTAGGCTTGTTGCCGGGAGACACGTTCTAGTAGTGAGATTTCTTGGTGCAGAGCTTTCCACTGAGATTTGCTAAAAGACATCGTTCCCCTGCACCCCAACTGAACCTGTTCCTAGATAAAAGCACACACTCACCATGAAGGGGTCGTAGGAAGGTTCTGGGGTTGCTGAGGCTGTGTTCTCGTACATGGGGTTCGAGATACTCTCGGGCTGCTGCTTGCCGAGAGCTGCCACGTCGATATCCTCTTCCGACTGCTCGGAAAGACAGGCACAGGGCTGAGCACCACCAAGTCCCCGAGGCAGGAGCGTCTCATCAAAACTGGGGGGTAAAGCAAGCCACCCCCCCGCCCACCTCCGGGAGCTTTTTCCTTTTCCTTTTATTGAGATCTGACTTACATATACTATCATGCACCAATCTTAAATGTTCAGTTCAACGACTTCTTAATACGTCCCCCCAGGTATGACCACCACCCAAGTCAGCATATAGGGCATCTCCATCCCCCCAAGGAAGTGCCCTCATGCCCCTCGCCCACCAATATCCGGTCCCACCCAGGGTAACTGCTATTCTGACTCCTGTCACCTGGAGTGGTTTTGCCTGTCCTTGAACTAAGCATAAAAGGAATCATACAGCATGTGCACTTTTGCTAGATGTGATGTTTTATAAATCATGTATATGGTGCTGATAAATACACAGGTTATCTGCCAGAAGGAAGTGACCTACTGCTTGGGGGCTGCTGGTAAACCTGGTCCCCAGTGTCTCCCCAGGGTCACCCCACAATCAGCCAAGACCCGCTGACCTGGATGTGGGTTC
>NW_006780910.1:1306805-1311688 GCF_000442215.2 Lipotes vexillifer | reverse complement strand
CAGCAGTTCAAAGAGGGCCAGTGTGTTTCCCTGGCTGTGGCTGTGTAGGTCCCTACCCTGTCCCCACCCTCACAGTCAGCCTTGAAGCTCAGATCAATCCTGGTGGGTGCCTGTCTTGTGAATCCTCCAAGGTGAGTGGCCTCCTGGGCCCCTGGTGAATTTGCCTCCAAGCCAGACCCCTGCCATTGGCAGCCCATCACCCTCCTCCGTATCCTGTCTCGGCCAGGAAGAGGGCCTTGGAGCTGCCACTGCTGCTCTCTTAGGGGCAGAGGCCCCACCCAGGAGATGGGGAGTGTGTGTGCCAGGCACCCAGCTGCCGGTGAGCTCTCTGAAGCAGCCCAGAGCCAGGGGCTGGGTTTCAGAGAGGACCCCCATATGCCCATGTTCCCATTTTTCTCCGTCTTACCTCAAAATGCTGAAAGCCAGTTGTTCTCCGGTTTAGTCGAAAGTAAGAATATGCAGCCAAAGCGATGGCTCCAATGACCAGGATGGTGGCAAAGAACGTCCCCGTGCCCAGGCCGGCACGGCCTGAAGTCTGAACACAGAAAGGGGAGCGGTTGGTACTCAAAACCGGTGACTTCCCCAAAGCGGTGTGCTTTCTGGAGCCTACCCCATTCTGGCTGGCCTGAGGCATCTTGGTACCAGTTGGGATGAAAATAATGATAAAGTTGTTAACATGTATCTAGCCCTTACTATTTCCAGGGTCTGTTCTAAGCCCCCTTACACAAAATTATCCCTTTAAATGTATAATAACACAAAGAGATAAGAACAATTTTTATCGTTTCCACTTTCATACGGGAGAATGGAGACACAGAGCAGGTAAGCACTTGCCCAATATCACACAGCCTGTGAGTGGTAGAGGTGGGCTTTGGAAGCCAGCCTGGCTTTGGAACTTATGTGCTTAACCACTGTGCTGTGGAACTTCCCAGCAGCCAGCTGTGCTCGCCCCTCCCTCATACTTTTAGAACAAAGTTAGAATACTAACATCACCACCACCAACCAACCACAGCCGACCAACTCTTATATAGCATGTACTATGTGCCAGGGACTGTCTTCATTATTTTATACTAACTCGCCCTCCCAAGAACCCAGGGAGGAAGGCATTATGACCTCGATTTTGCAGATAAGAAAAATGGGGCTCAGTGATGTTCTGGGGCTTGTCTGTCACACGGTTACGAAGTGGAGATGCTCAGGATTTCCACTCCCTTTCCAGTGGTTTCTCCATTGGTCCATCCTGCCCTTTTCATTCAACAGATATTGATGGTGGCAGGTGTTATGTTGCTAACGCACAGGAGTGGTGGTGGGATGCGACAGGGCCCGGCATCCCTGACGCCAGCTGCTGTGGATGGGGGAGGCGCCTCCAGTATCCGGAGGAGGGGTGGACAGGGCTTCCGGGAGTAGTTTGCTTCTTGGGGAGTGGACATTGGGGTTCCCCCTGGCCCCTCACCAGGAACCCTGGATACTCACCACTGGGGTGGGAGGTGCTTTTAAAGGCCTGGAAATGACATGAATAATCCCATTGGAGGCAAAGATGTCCCACTGCAGAATGGCTCTTCCATCAACGAACCTGGTCTCCTAGGGGAGATGAGAAGAGGCTGGTGGAGATCTCTGACCACCTGACTCTTACTCTCCATGTGGGCAGCCCTTTCACGGAGGAAAGTTGTCCAGTTTCCCCGAGGTCCTGGCGCCTGGGCTTCAGGCCAGTCCTCACTGACAGGTAGCATAGGACTTGCGCTCACCCTCTGGACAGCCCAAAACACATTAGTAGCTCTTGTGCCAATCAGCTGATCTAAGAGCTGCAGAGACCCCAGGAGGTCATTCTGTCCAGCCCACTTGTTTAACAGATGAGAGTTCAGAAGGAAAATGGTATGTCCAAGATCACCCAGGTCGCAGGTGGCAAATCCCATAATGCCTCTGGATTCCAGATCCACTGCTGTGAACATCACACCACACTGTTAGAAAGGGATTTTAAGTGATCTAATTCCTTGCTAATCAAAGTGTGCTCCACTGGCTTGTGGCGTGGGCAGTCACCTGAGAGTGCCTTAGAAGTGCAGAACCTGAGGCCTCACAACCCACCCACTGAATTACAACATGCATTGGAACAAACCTGTAGGTGATTAAAATGCATAGTAAACTTTGAGAAGCACTGGTCTAAACTACTGATCGTCGGTAATAAAGATCATTTATTAGGTAAAAGTTAAAAATAATTCATTTAGCCCTTGCTACATGTCAGACACTATTATCACACGTCGGAAGACTTGAGTCACTGAATGTCCATAAAAGCCTATGATTTGACAAAACTGCAATGAGGTTATCACCTCACACCAGTCAGAATGGCCGTCATCAAAAAGTCTACAAATAATAAATGCTGGAGAGGGTGTAGCCAGCAATCCCACTCCTGGGCATATATCTGGAGAAAACCATAATTCGAAAAGATACACGCACCCCAATGTTCATAGAAGCTCTATTTACAATAGCCAAGACATGGAAGCAACCTAAATTTCCATTGACGGATGGATAAAGAAGATGTGGTACATATAAACGAGAATATTACTCAGCCATAAAAAAATGAAATAATGCCGTTTGCAGCAACATGGATGGACCTAGAGATTATCACACTAAGTCAGGCAGAAAGACAAATTTTATCATATGTATCACTTATATGTGGAATCTAAAAAAATGATACAAATGAATTTATTTACAAAACAGAAACAGACTCACAGACATAGAAAACAAACTTATGGTTACCAAAGGGGAAAGGTAGGGAGGAGGGATATATTAGGAGTATAGGATTAACAGATACACTCTACTATATATAAAATAGATAATTAACAAGGACCTACTATATAGCACAGGGAACTCTAGTCAATATTTTGTAATAAGCTATATGGGAAAAGAATCTGAAAAAATATATATATAATTGAATATATATATAACTGAATCATTTTGCTGTACTCCTAAAACTAACACAACATTGTAAATCAACTATACTTCGATTAAAAAAGCCTATGATTTGAACATCATGGTTGTCATGGTCACATTACCACCACCACTATCACTACCACCACTGTCATCCCCACCATCATCCATCATCATCATCAAAATAATCATCACCACCACCATCATCAACATCAACACACCACCATCATTAACAACATCACCATTATCAAAATAATATCACTATTATTACCATCATAATTATCATCATTATCAAAATATCACTGTTACCACCATCATAATCATCATCACCGCTACCACCACCACCACCACCACCACCACCATCAACATCATTAACACATCACCAACATCCCTGTTTTTCAGATGAGGAAATTGGGACACTGAGAAGTTAGATAACTAAGTTCCTAGAGCTAGTGAGTGGCAGAACTGGTTTTCATACGAGGGTCATTTGACTTGAAGGCTCACATGTTAACACCCAGGATAGGCTGGCAATCTGACAGAAATAAGGGCAGAGAATGAGACTGCTTTAAAATGGTTTCATTTATAGTTCCTCATTACCAGCTTCTGGGGCTGGCGGTCACCAATGGCTTACTTCCCAAAGGGTAGGGGCTGCCTGACTGTCAGTGTGGTGTGTTCTGGTGTGCAGCTAGTACCGCTAACTGCAGCTTTGGAGTTTACTTTCACATTATAAGAGTTGCCATCTATTAAGCACCTACTCTCTGCTAGGAGCTTGGCATATATTATCTCCACTTCCCCCTATAAGCCCAGAAGACTTTTCATACCAGTTGGCGCTGGTCCTGGCTGGAGGTGATGAGCAGCTGGCTTCCCAGCCTAGTGTGCAGGACGGTACCGTTGACAAGGTCATTGTAAAAAAAGATGCTGACATTGGCGAGATGGTGCTCGATGTCCCGCCCAGAAAGAGTCTGAGAGCAAAGAAGAGACACGAGAATGGTCTTTAAAGGCCAAGCAATATTTTCTCCTTTTAATGACAAGGATGACCCAGGGGAAAAAAATCACTTCACAAAGCCTTGGTTTTTCTGCCTCCACTTTGAAAGTCATTTTTATGGTCAAAGCAGCGCTTCCCAGTGGTGTCCTGGGAGGAATGGGTCTTGAGTGGGTAACAAGTGAGCATAGGTATTGCTTCTCTCAGCCCTCAGTGGGGTTTGGGCTGTCAGAGCCCGTGGGTGGGCTGAATAAACACTGCCAGTTCCTCTGTGTGCCATGACATGGAAAAGGCTGACGCAGCAGATCAGTTGCATCCACGGCCCTGGTTCTTCACCCCTCCCTGTATCCTTGCCCTTTACCACATCATCTGAGGGCCTCCCACTCTGACTTTGGGCTCAGCCACATGACCTGTTGGGCCAGTGGCATATTAGCAAATGTGACCAGATAGAGGCTTAGAAAGCACTGGCAGGACTGGGCTTGCTCTCACCACATGCCCGGGCTAGCCTGCTGGAGGATGAGAGCCCTGCGGAGCAGAGCCCCAGACAAGCCAGCCTAGATAACCTGACGGCCAGACCAGCTTAGACACGTGAGCATGCCTGGCCTAGCCCGGAAGAACTGCCAGCTGATCTACAGATGTTGGAGCTAAATAAATGTGTAGCCACTGCATTCTGGGATCGTTTGTAGCATTGCACTATTGTGGTGATAGATAACTGATACTGTCTAGAAGCGCTAGTCTAAAGCACAGACATCAGGAACCCAGCTCACCTCATTTTCCCCCAGCCCACTGTTCTGTGGCACAAAGAGGGTGCTTCGGATCGACAGGTCAGTCAGGTGTTTCAGAAACGCCCGGCCTCTGGCTGAGCTGTTGGAATAGGCCAGCACTTCCTGGGGAGAGGACGGAGGTGGTCAGATGGCTCAGCCTGGTGTGCAGGGACCGGGATGGCTGGAGAGGGTAGCATCACCCCTCTGGGAATATTCCT
>NW_006780910.1:1233875-1306787 GCF_000442215.2 Lipotes vexillifer | reverse complement strand
TCCCTGCTGGTCGTCCCAACTCAGGCTGCCACTTGTCCGCTCTTCTGTCTGACTGCCCCTTGAGAAGATTTTAGGAGGATTTTTCCTTTCCTCAATAAATCCCATGGTCCCAAGTCACAGCCAGATCACAGGCCATTCTCAACACAACAGCCCGTGTGGTCTTTGAAACGTTAAGTGAAATCTTGAGTCTCCTTTTGTCAAAACCCTGCAAGGGCCCCCACTTCACCCAGAGGAAAAGCCAAAGTCCTTACAGTGGCCCATGAGGCCCAGACCATCTGGACTCTTGCTCCTCTGACCCCGTGCCTGGCTGTCCTCTCGCTCTGTTCCAGCCACACTGGCCTCCCTGACGTTCCTCAAGCTTGCCCAGCACTCTCCTGCCTTTCATCCTTTGCCTGGTTGTTCCTTCTGCCTGGAAGAGTCTTCCTCCAAATCTGCACGGTTAACTTCCTCTCTTCTGTTCACACTTTACTCACATGTCACCTTCTCACTAAGGCCTTTCCTCATCACTCTATGCCGAATGGGAACCCTGGGCTTCCCTGGTGGCGCAGTGGTTGAGAGTCCGCCTGCCGATGCAGGGGACATGGGTTCGTGCCCCGGTCCGGGAAGATCCCACACGCCGCGGAGCGGCTGGGCCCGTGAGCCACGGCCGCTGGGCCTGCGCGTCCAGAGCCTGTGCTCCGCAACGGGAGAGGCCACAACAGTGAGAGGCCCGCGTAACGCAAAAAAAAAAAAAAGGAACCCAGTGGTTCCCCTTACCCTCCCCCCCCCCCCCCATAGCCTAGATCATCTTCTAGCTTTCAATACTATTTATTTATTTATTCTGTTTATTGTTTGTCTATTTTGTTGACTGATATATCTGAAGCACTTTGTAAGTACTCAATAAATACTCACTGAACAAATTTTAAAAAGTCACACTACCCAGTTCAGCTTTGTCATTGTGCAGAGAGCACTACTGACACCCAGAGAAGATAATTTGCTGAAGGGCACATAGCCAGTGAGTTTTGTTCTACACTGTCTTTTCTCTGAGATGCTGTCACAAGCCAAGCTCCCATGCAGCACAGATATTGGTTTGGGTGTTTACCTTTAGAGTATTTACAGTAACCCTGATTTTTTTAGACGAGTTAGGTGGATACCTTTGGTCTGTGGAAAAAGGCTCGCCATTGTGGGGTCCTTGGTTTAGCTTCTGCCCTGCTCCTACAAGCCCTAAACTTATGCTCAGTCCCCTCTCCTTGGCTGTGTCCTTGACCTTGCTAAGCCTCAGTTTCTTTATCTGCAAAATGGGAATAACAGCAGAAGTGACTTCATAAGGTTGCATAAGGATTTATTCCTTCTAGCAAGTATTTATTGAGCACCTACTATATGCCAGCCACAAGGCAGAGAAAATCCTTTCCCTTATGGAGCTTATGTTCTATGAACCAAGTGAAAAGTGCCCTGAAAGGGCTCAGTACAATGCCCCGTGTGAAGGAAGTGCTCAAGAAATTTTAGCTATTGTTATTAAAATTATTGGCTCAGTTCTTTCATCAGTCAACACCAATTCCTTCTCTAACAGGGGCTTTCTCTTCATTGGATGTGACTTGTAGAATATTAAAGCGACTTTAAGTGCAGTGCAGGAATTCCCTGGTGGTCTAGTGGTTAGGACTCTGCGCTTTCACTGCCGAGGGTGTGGGTTCGATCCCTGGTTGGGGAAGTAAGATCCCGCAAGCCGCATGGTGCAACCGAAAAGAAAAAAAAAAAAAAAAAGTCCAGTGCAAAATGCAAGTTGACCCCATGTTGAGAATTTGGCTCACTGGGTGACCACCAGGCAGGCTTAGCTAACTGTGCCCTACCCTGTCCACAAAGATAAAAGAGCATCTTACTCCTCCAGGGCCAACTCTGAAGCTTCTGTAGTTGCAGAGATAAGAATACCAGCTAATACCAGTATAGCATTTTGCATCTGCTGGCCACAGGGCTAAGCACTTTACAAATATTAAGTCACGTATTTATCACAGTGCCCCTATGAGACTGGTGCTATCATCATCTCCATTTTACAAATGAGCAAACTGAGGCTCAGAAGGGAAAGTAACTCATTTAAGGTGATGCACCAAGTAAGTGGCAAACCTAAGCTTCAAACTCAGGCAGTGAGGCTCAGTATCCATGCCCTTTCGAGGTGTTTTTTTTTTTTTTTTTTTTTTTTGGCTGCGCCGCACGGCATGTGGGATCTTAGTTCCCCGACTAGGGATTGAACCCGCGGCCCCTGCATTGGAAGCGTGGGGTCTTAACCACTGGACCGCCAGGAAGTCCCCCTTTTTTTTTTTTTTTTTGTCAGTGTCCATGCTCTTAACTATGACAGTGAACCCTCTGTCTTCTTTGAAGGACTCACCTCTCTAATACCCACTTTGAGGCAACCCCTCCACCCCGAGGTGAAAGCAAACAGACATGGTACATACATACCATCAGGAAGTTTGTGAGCGAGGGGAAGGACGTCAGGACCTGCAACAGATTTCCACTGCACGAGAAGCCATCTCCCACGTAGCCTACCTTGCAGGTGCAGTTCACATCTGGAAGGCAGGAGCACACGGGGGCCTGCCCTCAGTGAGGCAGGGGCCTGGGCTGCCCCATCTCACCCTGGGAGGTCGGCTGGCCAGGCTGAGGATTGCTCAGCAGCTGCATGCCCTGGAATCTAAAGTGGGGTGTGGGCCGTTACCTTTCATCCGGTAGCAGAAGACATCCCACATTTCGCTCTTGTTGTTTCTTGTTCCGTAGTCCACTATCCCAATGATACCAGAGCCACAGTTCTGGGAGGAGTAGGATGTGGGGTAGGCTACTCGCCCACTGTCCAGCCAGCCTGCTGAGCAGAGGTGGTACTTGGCCTGTAGGGACACAGATGTGGCCATGGGTCAGCTGTGATTTCATATTTGTTGTGGAGTTCTTTGGGTAACGTCTGACTCCCCCATCAGACTGAAAACTCCATGGAGTTCGGAATTATGGCTCATTTTGCCTATTGTACCCCTGTGCCTGGAACACAGTACGTGTTCATTAAATTTTTGTTGATTGAGCCATTGGATGGATGAAAGTGGTGCCTTCTCTTTCCTGTAGGTGCCCGGGTCCTTCACACTCATTTTTCTTCCCTCTGCTCTCGAGAAAGGATTTGCAATCAGCTATTTTTTCCCTGGGTACAAATTCTTCTGCTTATGGATTGATAGAACTGTAACCGATCATCAGTCGTCATCCTCACCATCATCACCATCACCATTACTGTAACACTTATTGAGAGCTTATTCTGGGCCAGGTTCTGTTGCAAGGGCTTTTCATGTGTCAACACCTTTAACACTTATATCAACCCTCTGAGATAGAAACTTAAAAAAACCTCTATCATATAATTGAGAAAATAGAGGCAAAAAGGGTTAAGTAACTTGCTCAAAGTCATACAGCCAGCAAGTAGCGGAGTTGAGATTCACACCCATGCAGTCTACTCCAGAGCTCTTAATCTTAAAAACTGAGTTCCTACTGTGTGCCAGTCACTGTGCCATATTACCTTCAGTCCTTATAAAAACATGCCCGGTGGGACAGAGGTTTCAATGGCTTGATCAAGGCCATACAACCAGCAAGCAGCAGAAACAAGAAATTCTGACCCTCCAAGATGCTGGGTCCTGGCATTAAAGGCTTTGCTCCTTGGTAAAGAAACGTCAGGTCTGAGGATTTGGTAGTGATGGAGGTTGGAGGGCAGTAACATCATCCTGAGGGACAGTGGTCTCCTCTACTCCCAGTGAGCAGTCACTGGCAGGTCACTCAAAGTCGCTGACCTTTCCTAATTGGCTTCTGGTTTTAGAGGCTAAGAGAGTAGCCCTGACCAGAGCTCCATTTCCTCCCTGGCTGTGGCTGAGAGCTGGGGCACTTCCCATGTACTCCCTTCGCAGCCCCTCCAGACACAGAGAGCCCCGGCTATTCCAGAAAACTCAGCTGTTTTGTGGGTTCAGGGAGATCCTAGGCTTGTGGTTAACTGATCTCTTTCTGGTTTCCATCTATGAGGTACACACTCCCAGTCTGTGCCTCTGCCTTGGTGGTTGAATGTCATGATCGAGAGCAGACTTTTGGAGTCAGGCGTACATGGAATGCTGGATCTGCCACTTCTTGGTTGGGTGACATTGGGCACATTACCTTTCAGAGCCTCAGTTGCGCTCTCCGTAAAAAGATAGGAATACCTACCTCCAGGGATGTTGTAAGAATGGGCAGTAATGTCAGGGAAGCACCCCACACTGTGCCTGACACATGGTAGACTCCCAGTGGACATGACAAATCGTTATTGCTCCCTGAACTCCCTGCTCCAGGAAGACAACAGCCTGATCCTCCCCTGTGTCAAGAGGAAGCTGCACCTCCTCCCCTGAAGACCCTGCCTGCACAGTGCCCGCCAACTGGGCCCCACCTTCTGGGCGTAGGAGAGCTGGTTGTAGGTTGCCATGGTTGCAGCTTCCTTGGTACAGGCCTCTCTGGCTTTGTCAAAGGTCAGCTTGTACTGGCCCAGCGGGGAGCGTAGATGGAACACTCCAGCGGTGGTATCTAGAAGGGGCAGGAGAGGAATCGTCCAGGCCAGCCCCCCTGGCTGGCAGTGCTTTCATCAGAGATTTTCAAAGTGGAAGGCTGACCGTATCCCAGGGTTTCTTGGGATGCCACTCCCCTTTGAGATGTCATTTAAAATACTTATTTCTTTTCTAACTATGAAAGTAGCACGTGTCTGGTAGAAATCTGCACCGTACGGAAAAGAAAAGAGATGAACAAAAATCACCTACAGTCCCGCTCTCTGGAAATAATCATTACTCCATGGCTAACATTCTGATGTACTCCGTACAGAATTTTTATTTTTGTAACTTTTAATTTTGATGTAATTTCACCCTTCCAGTCTTTCCCCCTGTTCGTTTACGTGTCATATATACCGCAAGTGTGGCAGTATGCTGCATATTTAGTTTTTAGAAATCTTTCTTATAACGCGAAATCACGATTATTTCCCAATATTATAAATTTTCTCTGGCAACATAATTTCCCCTTGACACTTTCAGTTGAACACTTTTTGTGAACTTCACAGCCATGAAAAAAAAAATACATTAAAATGAGTTTCTGCCAAGGACCCCATGTGTTTTCTGATTGCCACTATGCCTTTACAAAAGTTTTCTAGCCATTTCCCCCTACGATACTAGAAGATTTTAATCCTTTTTAAATAGTTGGTGTCTTCTTTTTAACCAGTTAACGCAGAGACCAATGCATGTGACTTCAAGAAACAAGTCAAATTTTTATATTGTCAAGTTCTTTATCAAATGCCACTAAAAGGGTACTTTCTACCCCCAAAAGAGCGAAGTTTAAGATTTTTTTCTTTCTTTCTTTCTTTCTTTTTTTTTTTTGGCTGCCCGGCTTGTGGGATCTTAGTTCCCTGACCAGGGATCGAACCTGTGCCCCCTGCAGTGGAAGTGTGGGGTCCTAACCATTGGACCACCAGGGAATTCCCAAGATTTTCCTCTTTGACCGCAGCCAATATAGTATATTCGTCCACAGGCCATATAATCTTGTCAGCCACACCTGAAATATAAACACTTACCAATATAACAGCTTGGGGAAAGACAGAAAGGTGTTTAGCCTTGTCTCCTTCCCAAGTCAACACGATTCTTTTTTAAAAAATAATTAATTAAGTACTTTTTGGCTGCGCCGGGTCTTTGTTGCTGTGCACAGCCTTCCCTAGTTGCAGCGAGCGGGGGCTGCTCTTTGCTGCAGTGCGCAGGCTTCCCTTGTTGCAGGACACGGGCTCTAGGCATGCGGGCTTCAGTAGTTGCAGCACGTGGGCTCAGTAGTTGTGGCATGTGGGCTCAGTAGTTGCAGCACACGGGCTCTAGGGTGTGTGGGCTTCAGTCGTTGTGACACATGGGCTCAGTAGTTGTGGGTCGTGGGCTCAGTAGTTACGGCACGTGGGCTCAGTAGTTGCAGCACGTGGGCTCAGTAGTTGTGGCATGTGGGCTGAGTAGTTGCAGCACACGGGCTCTAGGGTGTGTGGGCTTCAGTCGTTGTGACACATGGGCTCAGTAGTTGTGGGTCGTGGGCTCAGTAGTTACGGCACGTGGGCTCAGTAGTTGCAGCGTGTGGGCTCTAGGGTGCGTGGGCTTCAGTAGTTGTGGTGCACGGGCTCAGTAGTTGTGGCTAGCGGGCTCTAGAGCACAGGCTCAGTAGTTGGGGCACATGGGCTTAGTTGCTATGTGGCATGTGGGATCTTCCCCGGACCAGGGCTCGAACCCGTGTCCCCTGCACTGGCAGGCGGATTCTTAAGCACTGCGCCACCAGGGAAGTCCCCACAATTCTTAATAGTGCCCTTGAGTGGATATAACAGTATATTTGATCATCCTTTACTGTTAGATATTTGTTATTTCTAATTTTTTGTGATGTTAGGTAATGCTGGGATGGTATGTTTCCCGTTATTCAATTCTTAGATTATTTCAATAGGATGTGTCCCTTGAAATGGCGCTACCAACTCTCAGCATGAATTATCATGAGGCTCTCTGCGCACATTGCCAAATTGGTTGCCACAGAGGCTGTGTGAGTTTGCCCTCCTCGGAACTGTGTGAGAGTAGGCACTTCCTCCTGAGTGTGGGATGCCTCTGTAGCCTGCCCACCAGGACAGCTGAGGCATTATCCCAATGCCGTCTCGTCTTCTTAAGGGTAACCACTCAGCTACAACAGAAGGTGGGTCCAATGATATTAAGTGACGCTCCGTCACTTAATATCACTACCATCACTGTCTCAGTATTCATAAAAAAGTAGAAGAGAAAAGCCCCCTGGAGAAGATGGGTGATGTTCCACGAACTGAATAGATTCAGTGAGTTGAGGGAACAGGCAGGACTGGCTGAATGAATCGCGCCCTCAAGAAAAAAGCCAAGCACCTCTTGACTCCACACTTCTCCTGGCAAATGACTCATGAATCAACATCCCTGGTCCCAACTGCTCATTCTTGACCCCATCCTAAATAACAACCGCCTACAGAATCTCCCTGCTTTGAAGTCCCACCATCACCTTGAAATAGAACTTGGAAGATCCATCATCACCGTGAACATAGACTGTCCCCAGCAAAGCTTTCAAAATTCTTGGGCCCCCTACTCCCAGACTGCTTTAACACCACCACTGGGTTGGTCTCTCGAGATGGAAACCTTACATTATGGTCGACCCTTTCCTTTTCTTCACTCTCCATGTCCACGGTGTGCCCTTTTCTCCCTCATCTCACTCCTCTTCCCAGAAGAGACCCTGTTACCTTGGGGTCATAGCCTTGATATTATGCTGCCCCTCCCGCCATTGCCTCGTCCTTCCCAGCTGACCCCGGATAGCTGTCTGCTGTCCATGAGTCCTCCCAGCAGAAATGTCTTGCCAGCTCTTCTGTGCATAGCTCAACTCCAGCATCTTTCAAGCCTCTACTGTAGCCCCAGGCCTCTATTCAGCTCCCTGGGATTCCCTCTCTCATCCCACCCAGAGCTCCTTCCCTTCTCTATTCTTTAAAAAAAAAAAAAATTATTGCGGTAAAATACACATGACATAAAATTCGCCCTTTTGACCACTTTAAGTGTACAATTCCGTGGCATTAAGTACATTTACATGTGCAACCATCACCACTATCCATTTCTAGAATGCTTCCATCATCCCAAACAGAAACTCTGTGCCCATTAAAGAATGACCCCCTCTCCCCACCCTTCAGTAACCTCTATCCTTCCTTCTGTCTCTCTGAATTTGCCTATTATAGGTACCTTCTGTCTGTGGAAGAGTACAATGTTTGTCCTTTTGTGTCTGGCTTATTTCACGTAGCATGTTTTCAAGGTTCATTCACGCTGTAGCATGTACAGAATTTCATTCCTTTTATAGGGTGAGTAATTTCCCACTGTATACTGCATTTTATCTAACCGTCCATATGTTGAACATTTCAGCTGTTTCTGCCTTTTGGCTGTTGTGAATGCTGCTGCTGTGAACATGGGTGTACAAATATCTGCTTGAGTCCCTGCTTCCAATTTTCCTCTAACCAGCTTGCTCTCTCCCTTCAGTTGCACCATCAGCATGAGATAAATTGCTATCTCCTGTCTTATGACCTTTCTTCCCCCGGTCTTATTGATTAAAAAATGTCCTCAGTTCCATTGGGAATCTCCTTGCAAGAAGAGACAGTGTCATATATTTGCCATATCTCCTATGTATTTCTCCTGCTTATATTTCCTCCATTTCATCCCCAAAATGGACTTGAGGTGTCTTAGGACTTGATGCGTGACAGGGACTGAATGTCTGTGTCCCCAACAAATTTGTATGTTGAAATCCAAACCCTCGACGTGCTTGATGTAAGCCTCCACTGGGTCCTGGGCAATGCATGGGCTGTTTGGTCCCAGTTTTTTTTTTTTAAGATTTTTTTTTCCTGATGTGGACCACTTTTGAAGTCTTTATTGAATTTGTTACAATATTTCTTCTGCTTTACGTTTTGGTTTTTTGGCCTTGAGGCATGTGGGATCCTAGCTCCCCTACCAGGGATCGAACCCGCACCCCTGCACTGGAAGGCGAAGTCCCAACCACTGGACCACTAGGGAAGTCCCTGACCCCAGTTTTTTAATACTTTTTCCTTTTGCTCTTGCAGAGATCCCTTCCCCATGCCTGAAGACCAGGTGCTTTGGGCCACACTGACCTTGGAAATGGAGGTCAGCACAGTCGGCGTCGGCATGGCACTGCCCATTGTCCTGCAGGCAGCGGTCGATGGGCAGCTGCTCCAGTTCACAGTCCAGCCCGTCTCCCACGTAATGACGTTTACATTCACACTTGTGCTTGCCCTGGGGGGGAGAGTGGGAAAGATGAAAACGGCCCTTCTCTGGGCCCCCAGAACCCCATGTGCTCCGCGGGCCACCATCCAGCACAGGAGATGCTCAGAAGGGTAAGAAACATGCCTGTCCTGTCCGGTGGGGACTGAGTTACTGCTCCATCTTGCGTTTGCAGAGGCTCAGGATGGAATGTCCTCCTTTACATCTCAGCTCAGATGTCGCTTCCCTGACTCCCGGTCCCTTTTTATCACACTGTCCTGACTCTTGTTCCTCCTGACTCTTGGCCCTCTCCGAAGGTATCCTGTACACTCATTTCTGTACTGAAGATGGCCCCTCCCCCTACTCGTGTATAAGCTTTAGATTGCTACATCCTTGGCAGCTACAAGAGCACGAAGTAGGTGCTTGATGACCATTTGTTGAGTCAATGAATGATCCCATTTAATGTCCACAACAATCCTGTGAGGTTCGCAGTATTATGAGGCCCACTTTGTGAATGAGGAAACTGAGGCTCAGAGAGGTTAAGCAGCCAGCCCCAGACCACACAGCGTGTCAGGCCAGGAACAAAGACTCAAAGGCTGCCTGACTCTGAGTTCATGTTTATAACTATAGTATAATCGACATCATCTCCCACCATCTTTCCTTCCCACCAGAGAAATGGGGCAACAGGGCACTGATTCCATTCGAGAAAGAGCTGAGTGAGTGCCCAAACTGCACTTTTCCTGCCACCTCTTACCAACTTTTTTGGTTTTAATTAATTTTTATTTGGAATAATTTTAGATTTCGAGAAAAGTTGCAGAGAGAGAGTCTCCTTATATTCTCCACTCAGTTTCTCCTAACGTTAACACCTTCCAAAACCATAGTTCATTGGCAAAACTAAAACGCTAGTGTTGGTGTATTATGATTAACTAAACAATACACGTTATGTGGGCTTCACCAGTTTCTCCAGTAAGGTCCTTTTTCTGCATAGGGTGCCGCTTTGTATTCAGCCCGCCGACTTAACAAGAAATAGACTCAGGTGGGAAGAAGGCTGAGGAAGAGGCCAATGGCAACCCGAGTGGAGAAGCACGGCTGAACGAGGCACAAGGGCTCCCCACCCCCCATTACCCCGGGGAGGCGAGACTCACCGGGCCGGTCATCTGGCACGTGGCATGCTCGTGACACCCGCCATTGAGGCCGTCCGCACAGGGGTCTATCTCCGTGCAGCTGTGGCCATCCCCCTGGTAGCCCTTCTGACAGCTGCAGGAGACCTTCGTGCCCTTCTGGGAGCACTTGGCGACCTTTGCACACCCCCCGTTGTTCTGTTTGCAGAAATCCACAACTGCAAGAGCAGAGGACAAGGGCTCAATGAACCACGCTCCGTGTAACACGGGCTTCAGATCGAGGTGTGGGTCACCCCAGGACCAGTGGCGCTGGGCGAGACAGTGGGCCCCAACATTTCAGTGCCTTCTCTCCCTGTGCCCGGTGGCCTCTGTGCTGCATTTGCCAACACTAGTGTCCTGTGGCGAATACCCTCATAGGCCAGGCCTGGTGACATCTGTCTACCTCTGCCCTTTTTTTTAAATCACATACTTTATTTTGGTAGTAGTTTTCTAATGAGTTTGGGTTTTTAGTGTTAGGACATAGGTGTGTGTGTGTGTGTGTGTGTGTGTGTGTAACAAATGGAAACTCAGCGAGCTTAACTGACCTGACAAAGGCAAACCAGCTACAACGTGGAGGGGCTGGGATTTAAACCCAGGTTGGTTTGACTCCAAAGCCCGCGCTTTCCCCACTGTTTTGTGTGCCCCTTAACCTTTGTTTTCTTAATCCCCCAAATTTCAACCTAATAGTAGATTAGCTCCAGCCTCAGGAGTAGCTGGGAAGCGCTCTGATTTCCCTCGTCTGACTTTCTGGCTAGAGTGGTGGCAGCCACTTGAGACCCTGACAGCATGAACATGAGGACAAAAGGCCTCAGCCTAAGGCTGGCAGAGCAGAAAGACAGAACCTGGGTCTTTGCTGCCACTGCGGACGCGGAGCTACTTCTAGACTGCCTCGTAGCAGATCACAAAACAACAGGCAGAGCAAGATCTCAGTTCTGTAAACAAGGTATATATCTCTATATGAATATCTACTCACGAGAACAGTTAGAAAGTATGTGTGCCCAGGACTAGTAGCTTTCCCCCAGCACCTACTGTCTTCTTTTTCTATAGTAGTAGATTTTCAGCTGGGCTTCATGGTTGCCCAACTGAAGACTACATTTCCCAGGCTCCCCTGTCCTAGGTGTGACAGATGATGAGGTTCCAGCCAACAGGATAGAAGCAGACAGGATTTTAGCATCTTCTAGGTGTGTCCTTAAAGGGAGGAGGTTTGCCTCCTTCCTCTCCCTCTCTATCCTGCTGCCTGGGCTGTGCTTTGGTAGTGACCATCTCAGGCCAGGCAAGTGAACGATGGCAGAGCAACAAGATAGAAGGAGTCTGGGCCTCCAGATGACCTTTCAGAGTGAAACCCTATGTTAGCCCTGGATGCCGCTATGCAAATTGCTATAAGAGATAAAAATAAACATTTAAACATCTGCCTTGTTTGTGCCACTGTTCATTTGGGTCTCTGTGTGGCTGAACCTATATTGTAACTACTAGAGACAGAGACATTTCAGTGTTCAAAGTGGTTCTCACCGAGTGGTGAGAGCATGTGTAGGTTTCACTGTTGTTTTTAAAATACTGTAGTAGAGTTTCTGAATTTTTTGAAGTAAGACTGGATTATCTGTAAAGTCACAAAAATACCATAAAACAAAGTGCATCACAGTTGGCAAAGCAGTTTCAAAGTCATGACCTGGGAAGTGGGCTGGTCAGGCATGAGCAAACCCATCGAGGAAAACTGAGTCGCAGAGAGGGTGGGTATTGCCGAAGCAGTCTGAGCAGGAAGCAGAAGGGCTGGGACGGAGCCCAGGCACCCCGACCAAGAGCCGCTCTGCTCCTAGCACCTCACTGCTATTCCACCCCATGCACGGATGGGACCTACCTGTACACGTTATTCCGTCCCCTTCATAATTCAGGTTACATTCACACGTGTTGTTCTCCTTACAGGTGGCATGAGCAGAGCAAGGAGGCATGCACACGAGGGGCAGAACTGCAAAGAAAGAGGTCACCATTCATTCCGCGCCATGATGTGAAGGGCTGGGACCCACCTAAGGCATCTTCCTGAGACCCCATCTGGCCTGCCACTGTGTTTCAAAAGTGGCCCCTTATGGCAGTCGGATGGGGTGATTTGCTAAGGTCCCTCCCAGCCTGGAGATTCTGAGATTCCGGAATCACTCCTTTGTATTATTAAGACATCACTTCTGAAATGTTATCCAGATTAAAATGCAAATATGTTACTGTTAGGGGCAACCAATGAACACTTTATACCTCAAAGTCCGCTAGCAAGGGTGAATTTAGCAGATTAGCTCTTTGGCCCTGAGGGCATGGGGTTCCAGAGGAGATGGTTAAATTGGAGGAGAAATTCCAAGGCCTTTGGGCACTGCAGAGCCTGGGAGAAGTCTGGGGCTTTGGTGGCTGGAAGGGGCTGCGGTATCAGGAGGCAGCATGAAGCCACGGGAGGAGGACGGGGGAGAGAAGAGGCGGAAGGACTGAAGCTAAGGGGACTCTGCTGGGTGGCTGGAGCTTCGGGTTACTGATGCCCATAGGAAGAGCTTGGTCTTGCCCTTCTGCCCCCAGGGAGGATGAAGTGACAGTGCTTTACATTGGAGAATTTAACCTTTGACCGGAACATGAGGCTTAGGCTTCAAGGGAGGCCTCAGAAAACTGACAGCTCAGTAAGGATCAGGGTCATGACAAGGATGACAATGACGGATGGTGATAATGGCAGCTACTGTTTCTGAGTGCCCCACATGCACCGGACACCCCAAAACCATGACCCCGACCCTCACAACAATCCTCCCCTGAAAGCCGTGCAACAGGCTCTCCTTTTTCGGACGAGCGCATCAAGCCTCGGAGAGGGTGACTTAGCTGAGGCCGTTTGTCTAATAAGCAGCTGAATCAGGGGTCAGATCCTGGACTCCAGGGAACAGCACGTTTTCTGTGAAACCCTTCACCTCTGTGTCTACACACATCTGGGCCTGGACCACGATCCCGAGGGACCCTTCCTGCCCAATCCTGTATACTTTGCTTGAGGTGGGTCCTTCCATGACTGACAGGACTGCATGCTGGTTTCATGCGTTTGAGTTAAATCTTGTCATCTAGTTTCCATCAAGTCACCGGATCTCCGGACCCTGGGGCCACACAGCCAAGTCATCTATTCCTCGTGGAAAAGGGACCCCTGCATTGTTGGGTTTTTCCGATGTCGCTTAGACCCCCACCCTCAGTTGGCCGCTCTCGGCAGGGTCTGCTGCAGCACAGGGCCGCCGGCAGGTGGCCGCCCCCAGGACAGACCTGTCTGAGTGTCACAGAAGCGGCCCGTCCACCCCGTTTCACAGACGCACTGCCCAGAGCCCGTGATCCCGTCGTTGCACTGTCCATGGTCCGAGCAGCCACAGGCTGTAGAGCAAGTTGGAGTGTGATCAGTCCGCAGAGATCGGGGATTGAAATCCAATCAACCAAGCCCACTGACCACGTGTTGGCTGTGCTGTTGGTTTGGAAGGCACCGTGTTCATCCACATTCATTCACTCATTCATTTATATCATTCATTCATTCAGACTTTCAAAAACTAACCTATTCAGTGGCTATCATGAGGCAGACACTACCAGGCAATGAAGTTACAGCAGAAAACCCAAGACATAAGGTCGCTGTTCTCAGGGAGCTTACAGTCTAGCAGTACCTGGTTATTGAACACGTAATTATAAATACGGTGATTGTTGTGAACACAGAAGTAGAGGGTATCATGGGGTATGTAACTGAACAGTAGGGGGAGGGAACATCATCTGGGCCTCCTAACAGAGAGATGGACTGAACGGTCAAACCTTCAAGAAATATACCAATCCTGCTTCTTACCACCTCCAGCAGCGGCACTCTAGCCCACGGCACCACCGGCTCTCACCCAGAATGCGGCGTTAGCCTCCCCAAAGCTGGCCCTGCTTCTGCTCGTGCGCTCCCATGGTGCACTCTCCACGGGGCAGCTGGGGTGGTCCTTTCCAATCTGTTCAGGACAACCCCCCCGCCCCCCATTCACAATCCTTTACTGGCCGCCATCACACTTAGATTAGACGCTGAAGACCTGTCTCTGGGCAAGAAGCTCCTATGTTATCTGGCCCCTGGCGACCTTCAGATTCCTTCTACTCCCTTTCTCCCTCTTCTTTGCCCACTCTGCTGAGCCACCTTGGCCGCTCTGCTGTTCCTTGCATGCCGAGCCCACGCCTGCCTCAGGGCCTTTGCACTTGCTTGTCTCTCTTCCAGGAAAGCCATTCCTCTAGCCTGCACTGCCCATCAGAGCAGCCGCTCATCACACGTGGCTATCTAAATGTAAACTAATTAAAAAACCCCAAACTCAGTTCCTTAGTCACAGGTTTTGAGTACTCAACATCCACATGTGGCTAGCGGCTAACATTCCTCGTGGCGGAGTTACAGAGCACTTCCATCATCACTGAAATTTGACCGGACAGAGCTGCTATTGACAGTCCCACTCCCGGCCCCCTCACCTCTGTTAGGTCTCTACTCAAATATTTCACGAGATGTCTTCTGGACCAGTGCCTCCTTTCTATCTCGATTCCCTTCATCTGCTTCATCTTCTTTATGCCTTTATATCTATTTTTGTTTCTGTCATCTTTGTCTGTTTCCTCCCTTTGAATGTACACTCCTTGAAAGCTGGGATTTTGAAAGCTAAGTTCTACAACTTAGAACCATTCCTGGCTTTTGATCAAGTCGCTAAAGCCTCTTTGTGCCTCAGCTTCTTAATCTGCTAAGTGGGGATAATAAAGAGTACCCACCTCAAAGGCTTGCTGTGAGGATTAGATGGCACAACATACCTGCCTGGCACACAGTAGGCACTCCACACACATTAGCTGTCAACATTAGTAAGGAGTCAGCACATAAGTGATAGTTGAATGACTGAATGAGTGTTGGTCGGCCACAGCTTGCCTTGGTGGCTGCAGGGGATGTGAGTTTCACTTCTAGAGAGGAGGCTCTTTCAGTGGATGGAAATTGGGAATATATCCAAGGAGGAAAAAAGCATGTGAGGGCAGATGGGAGGTGGGTGGCCGGGAAAGAGCGGAAGGATGCTTCCAGCTCCGGTGGATGGTGTGCATCGGGGCGGGGAGCATCCAGCCAAATGACAGGCAGAAGCTCAGGGGAGTAGGTGCCACATACGCTGACAGTCAGGCCCGAATCTCCCCGGCCAGCACAGCTCACACGCTGTCCCGTTGAAGCCGGTGTTGCATTTACACTGTCCCGCGGGTGAGTACTGATCGAGGCAGACACCCCGGTTGTTACAGGGGGTATCTGGTCCTCCAGGGCAGGCTGGAAGAGATGAAACAGCAGTGACTCAACAGCCTCCCCAGACCCAGAGCAGCTCAGTGCCTTTGTGAACATGCTGCTAACCCGTCCTCAGCTGTGGGTTCTGTCCGCCGTGGCCCCAGGGACATATCCACATAGTGTCACTGGATGTTTAGAGCAAGCCACTGGCCTATGGCTTAAATATGTCTGATGGGGGGGCTTCCCTGGTGGCGCAGTGGTTGAGAGTCTGCCTGCCGATGCAGGGCACGCGGGTTCGTGCCCCGGTCCGGGAAGATCCCACACGCCGCGGAGCGGCTGGGCCCGTGAGCCATGGCCACTGGGCCTGCGCGTCCGGAGCCTGTGCTCCGCAACGGGAGAGGCCACAACAGCTAGAGGCCCGCGTACCGCAAAAAAAAAAATCTATCTATCTATCTATCTATCTATCTATCTATCTATCTATCTATATCTGATAGGACTGGCAGAGCAATATACTGAACTGTGCACTGTATTTGGGGGTCAGGAGACCTAGATTTGTGTTGATCTGGGCTGAATAATGAACTTGCTCTGAGCTTCGGTTCTCTTAGCTCCAGAGGAGGAGGGGGAGGGTGATGACAGAGTGCTCACTCTGAGGATCAGATGAGACACTGTAACCAAGAGCATTTGAAAATATAAAGCACTGAACAAATATAAGGGACGACACTGACTTTTATCAATGGTCTGTGCTTTAGTGATGGAGAGTGGAGTGGAGGCTGAGTGATTGCTTGGACCCCCAGCCCAGAATTTTCTCAACTGGACCATGATGAATGGAGTATGCATGGCACTTAAAACCATGCCTCTGGAGACATACTGTGGGACCTTAAACGTGCTTTTTATCCAATTTGTGCCTTCGTTTCGTCATCTGAAAAATGGGGATGACAATGGAACCTACTTCTTAGGGGTTGCTGCGAGGTTCAGATGTTCCCATACATGGGAAGTGGCACTCAATAAATGTGCTCACTTAAATCAATGCATGGTGGATGGGAAGTTCTATGGCATTTGTTATGCTTTTGCTGCTGTGTTATTGGCTAGAAGTCGTATCTAGACAAAGGGGTTTCAGGAGCCCTTTCCTGAAAGGGTGAGGTGAGGGAGGGAGGGCGATGTTACACATAACAGGGGAGATTTCAGGAAATAATGGCCCATTCATATCACATTGGTATAGCAACCTGCCAAGGTAGATGTCTTTAGACGCATTTAAACTAGCATGCTTATCAGTATCGTAGACTGGTGTCAGAAATTAAATACGGTATTTCTAACACCATGGGAAATGTCTTATGCTATAACATCAAGCAGAAAAGCATGACACGTGATTTACAATCTATGCACAGTAGAATCTCAACTCTGTAAAAACCAAATATGACAAGAAAAAAAAAAAAAAGGAGAAGGAAAGCTGCACAGCTCTTCAGAATAATTGCTTTTGGATCTTTTCTTAGCAGAATCATTAAGAGTGATATACTCCCCTGCTCCCCATGCCCCACCACCCCCCCCGGCCCCCCATACAGTACTTTCAAATGCTCCACAGTGACTGTACAATCATTTCAGAATTGCGAGGCAGTAAGAGGCTCCCTTACCCTGACAGTCTGGCCAGAAGTAGCCCTTGCAGCACTTGGGGAGCTGTATCACCAGGGTGCACTGCTGCTTGCAGCCTTCCAGGTTCCTCCTGAAGGGCAAGTCGTACAGACACTTCCGCTTCTCGCCCTAAAGGAAGAGATTGAACCATCCCTCCACCTTCCATCCCCTTGGGCTCTTGGGCTCTAGTCCGCCCCCAGTGGGGAATCCCGGGTACTGCCCAAGTAGAAAATGGGACTCAACGGTCATGAGCCCTGTACAGGGAATTCTCTTCGTAGGGGTGTAGAGAGACAAATGAATAGGGGAGGAGGCAGAGGTGGAGTCCATGGAAAGAAGATTTCTCCCCATCTTAACCCTTAGAGCTGTTTGCAAAAGGTGTGGTTGCCTGAGAAGGGAGTGGGAAAGAGGTGGCTTTCTATCAGGAGAGGGGTCTGTGGCCAGGCCCCAGGAACATCAGTAGAGAGGGTATGGGGTTACAGTTCATTTTGTAGGGGTGTTTCTGTTAGAGGGGTTACTGGTAGAGTAGAAAGAGCTTGGCTTTGGAGTAAGTACTAAAACTAATACTTAATGAGCACTTGCTATATGCCAGGCTCTGTACCCACATTTAAAAACTTACTTTTCCTAATAATCACACAGAACTGTTATTAGCTCCATTTTGCAGAGGCAAAAACATATAAAATGACTTGCCAGAGATTACCCACGAGAATTTGACCCCATAACTGTGGACCCCAAATTTCATTGGCTTAACCATTACTCTTACATTGCATGCTGGGCTCTAGTCCTAGCTTTGCTCCTTACTAGCTGTGTGGCCTCGGGCTTACTGCTTATCCTCTCTGAGGCTCATCTGTTGTAAGTGGAGGTAATATATTTTTCTATAGGTGTTATAATGGGGAATAGGGATAATGTCAAAATAAAGGGGCCAGCACAAAGCCAGGGACATGAACAGCAACCAACAAAATACAACTATTATTTTTATAATTATAATTATCTTTGCAACCCCTTCTAGGTCTGTAATCCCATGACTCTCCTAGACAGTTCTTAAAAGACGGATAGTGGGTTGACAGGCTGCCTGGGCTAAGAATGTTCATCTCTAATCCCATTGGCCTGATTGTTGAAAGTAAGACATAAACTAATTACACACAGTTATAACACACTTGCAGATGCACACACATGCATGCACACTCATAGCTACCAGGAGACTGGGGTCTGATAGAGAAACAAACCTATCACTCTCCAAACGTTATCACTGTGTTCATAATTACCTTTGGTTTAGTCCACCTGGGGCAGCTGGGAGTATGAACACAGCTCCCACAGTTCCCCTAGTACACAAGAAAAGAAACACTTAAAAATCCAGAATATTGGGAAACACAAGGAATGCCCCAGGTTAATGCCTTGATTATGTGACTAAGAACTTAATTAATCTTAAGATTCTGGCTATGATCAAGAATATAAAAGCAAACACTCTGTAACTTTGCCATAGAGAATTCTGAAGGTATGTCGTGGACCTCAGTTCCTTAGTCTAGTTCTTTGAGGTAAAAATTCCCTGTTAGATGGAGGTGGACCAGGGCGGGGTCATACAGGCACACGGTATAGCAGCAGTGGGAAATGTGGATGCAGGTGTCAGTTCCATTATAAATCAGCTGTAATTATTCTAGCTAATCACATTCTTTGATCCTTAGTCTTCTGATCTATAAAACAGGGATAATAATTCTTGCTGCTATTTGATTTTCAGGGGATTGATTGGTGAGGAAAAACGATTAACTGAAAAAAATGTCTGTATATATACTTTGAAAGTGAAGAAATTAACAACTGGTTTTTCATCTCCTACTCTGGCTTACTGTTATACTAGTAATTTGGGATATTTATTGAATGCCTCCAAGTTGCCCGGTACAGAAATCAACTGGTGACAGACTTTGCCATGTAAGTCACTTCACCTCTTTGAGACTCAATTTACAAGTTTGCATAATAGAGTAGATGATAACTGCTTCTATTATTGGATAGGGGTAAGATGAGCATTGAGCCAAACAGTAGGCTCAAAGGTCGATAAATGGCACTGGATGGATGAATGTGTGTGACATGTACACGCGCCTCATACAGTGCAGGACCCGGGACGGAAGTTCAATCAGTGTTAATGAATGAGCAAATGAATGGAGGTATGGTGGCATGTATTAGATCGAACCATATGAAACTGCCACTTTTGTAGTCATACCCTGTCAAGTACGGCATTTCTCATGGTTTATTCTGGCAGAGGCTCAAAAAAATGCTTGTAGAACGGTTAAGTGAATGATTGAATGGGTGGGTGGGTTTGAAAATGACTGGTAGAACAGTGGCACACAGTTGGTTCCCAACAACTGTTTCCTTAATGGCAGGGGGATGAATGGATGGGTGTGTGGGTGGATAAATGAGCGCGGGCAAGGCTTGTGCAGGACTAAGTAGACGTTAATCTGAAAAGCACTGTCATGTGGCGCTCTGATCCCCTGGGTCCTGTGTTCACTGGGGACCAGCCCTCTGTGGCTTCACAGCAGGGTCCCACAACCCATGAGGGCTGTTCCTTGGCCCAAGGTTCCCTTACTACAGTAGTGTTTTTAGGACTGACCGAGACATCGAAAGTGGTAAAAGTGTCACAGCGGCCCCCCAGGGTGGGGTCGATCAGTAGACAGTCAATGCCGTAGGCCACGCCCAGGTCAAATAAGAGCTCCCGCTGCACAATTCTGCACATTTGGCCGTTCAGGAAGAGCTCGCCCTGTGACACAGGGAGAGAGAGCAGGGGAACAGTCAACAATCCTCAGACTTCTCCTCTTCCCAGGCCATGGAATGTGGCCAGCACCTGCCAGAGTCAGAAAGAACTGATATGTATCGACGGCCAACATCTTTATCCCAGACACGTAGTACGTATTACATCCGAGTACTGTCCTTCATGCTTTACCTGTGCAAATGCTTTCAATCCTCACAACATCCCGAGGATGTGGCTACTCTTGCTGGTATTCGCGTTCATGGATGAAGAAACTGAGGCAGTGAGTGGTTAGATAACTCGCGAAGGTGACGCAGTCAGTGAGTGGTGGTGCAGGCATTCACGCCCAGGCTGGCAGCCTCAGCCCACACTCCTGGCCACTCGGCAACACTGCCTCTACCAAAGTAGAAACGCTGGCAGTGGGGGTAACAGGGTGGGGTAGAGATGGCCTGGCCGTGGCTCAGGATAAACCTGGTTGACATGGCCACTTTGCGTGCAGTTACCCAGTTTTCATATTTAGTGCCAGCACCTAGCAAAGCTACCGGTACAACTTCCTTTCCAAAATATACACTGATGGGCTTTACCCTTTTAACGATAATAACTTTTTCATGTATACTAGGCATTGTCTAAACTGTGCTCTAGATACATGATTTTGTTTAATGCTTGCAACAGTCCTCAGGCTTTCTTTCCTAAGGTCCACCCAGCTAGTAAATTGATGGATATATTTCCCTCCCAGGAAGCAAATGCTTTTAGAAAGTTCCATGAAAAGATAAAAGATAAATCTCTCTCTAGTGTTTGATGGGATGCACACTGTGTAACTCAGTGGAAAGAACGCTGGAAAACTGCAGTTGAATCCCCCCACTTCTACTTATTCACTGTGTGAACAAGTCCCTGAACTTCCCTGAGGTTTAATTGTTTTTACCAGGTAAACAGGATTAATGATTCCACTGCATAGGGTTGTTATAAAGTTCCAACTAAATAGTACTCTGGGGACTTCCCTGGTGGTCCAGTGGTAAAGAATCCGCCTTCCAATGCAGGGGACGCGGATTCCATCCCTGGTCAGGGAACTAAGATTCCACATGCCGTGGAGCAACTAAGCCCGTGTGCCACAACTATTGAGCTCGCTCGCCTCAACTAGAGAGCCTGCGTGCTGCAAACTACAGAGCCCATGCACTCTGGAACCCACGCACCACAACTAGAGAAGAGAAAACCCGCATGCCACAACTAGAGAGAAGCCTGTGCACCACAACTAAGAGCCCACGCGCCGCAACGAAAGATCCCGTGTGCTGCAACTAAGACCCGATGCGGCCAAAAAAATTAATAAATAAAAAATTAAAAAAAAATGGTACTCTGAGTACAAAGTGCCTGAAAGTTCTATGAGCACTCAGGATGAGCAGTGAACATTTCTCTTCTTCTTTGATACATGTCCAGTTTGGTCTATGGAGACAGTATAGTTGATCTCAAGAGAGTACGTACATTAGGACAACTTTCCAGAAGCTGGGATGTAAAGATGCTAAGACTCTTCATATTCGGTAACAAATTCAATGCAATTCCAATCCAATCACCAAAGGGATTCTGGCTTGTCAGGAGATGTAAACAGAATGTTGTCTGGGACTTCTCAGAAGGCTCCTTGAAGGTAATCAACTCAGCTTGGAGTTGCATCCCTTTTGCCCTTTCTCCTTTCTACTGCCTGGAAAGTGGACATGATGGCTGGAGCTCCAACAGTTATGTTGGACCTTGAGGTGACTGTGAGGCTGGAAACGTGCTGCAGAGCAGGAAGACAGAAGGAGCTCCCCCAGTGAGCCATCAGACTAGCTCTGGATTGGCTACTTCCAGAATTTTTTTTTTTTATAAGAGGGAGAAACCCTTACACATTTAAGCCACTGCCATTTTCCATTAAATAAAAGATAGAGGATGTAGCTACTATTATCCCATCAGACCCATTCATCACATGGAATTACAGGAAGGTAATATTGTTAAGGAGCTAGCCAAGGAAGGTGAAAATTGCAAATTTTCTCTTTGTTGGCCTATCTAGGTAGATGTAACCCAGAGCTGGCTCTGACATGCGTTGAGAGGGCTGGAGGGGAGGCTGCAGTAGGGCTGGGAAGGAAGGAAAAGGAATGACAGTGTACTTTCTTGCTTCAGGGAAGCGTCTCACACTGGAAAATAAATCTTCCCCCCAAATCAACCAAAAGCTCTCCCTGACACCTGGTGAGGACTTGGGCTGGCCAGGACTTATTAGGTTTTTCATATTCACTTACTCAGGGGAGATAGCCCTGAAGGCAGTGAGAGAAAAGAGCTTGCTGTCGATGAGGGAAAAAATGAACAACTCCTGGAAGGGGCAGTGGTTGGGGAATGCACTCCCAACTTCCACTGGGTGACAATACTCACGATGTCACTGCCAGCTCCGCACTTCACACTCAGCTCGGAACCCTGCAGGGTCTTCCAGGTAGCAGACCTGGGGAGATCCACTGCCAAAACCTGTAGGAGTGATGGTGCCACATTAACACCCCGAATCGGGGCTGAAGAATGGCTCCAAGGAGCTTTGCCAACAAACCAAATTCAGACACAATTTTTCTAAGAGTTCTAATAATTCTAGCTTTAAAATGACAGTAGATATAATCAAAAGGAAGAATAAGCGGGGGCTCTCTAGGAAGTTGGACATTTTTCCTGTGGGGAAGGTCTCCTCCAGCTGGTTTCAATCCGCCTTCCATCCCCATCTATGCTCGGGAGTCCATGGAAGATGCGGTGTTGGTGTATGAAGCCCGTGGCAGGATCAGAGTTAGGGAGATGGCATAGGGTGCCGTGATGGGTTGAATCATGTCCCCTCAAAAGTCTTTACTGAAGTCTTGGTCCCCATTACTTCAAAATGTGACCTTGCTTGGAAATAAGATCATTGCAGATGTAATTAGTTGAGATGAGGTCATACCAGAGTAGAGTGGATCCTTAATCCAATACGACTGGTGCCTTTTTAAGGAGAGAGGATAGCGCCATGTGAAGACACAGAAACAACAGGGAGAAGATGGAGAGCCACGCGATAACAGGGCCAGAGACTGGAGGGATGCACTACAAGGCAGGGTTGCCAAGGATGTCTGGCAACCACCAGAAGCTAAGAGAGAGGCAGGGAGCAGACCCTCCCCCAGAGCTTCCAGCAGGAACAGCCTTGTCAACACCGTGATTTCAGACCTCTGGCCTCCAGAGCTCTGAGGGAATTACATTTCTGTTGTTTCAAGCCACCCAGTTTGTGGTAATTGGTTATGGCAGCCCTAGGAAACTACTACAGTTCCTACCAATTAACCAGAGGGAGGGCATTTGGCCTTCTTGGATTAGGTGTCTCATTCCTGGCGGGAAACAGGGTCCTGGTTGAGGACCCAAAGAGACAGGGTTTTAGCAAGAGCTGCCATGTTCCCACAAGATCCTCCTTCCCTGATCACAGAGGATTGGCTCAGGAGCCAACAGCTGGCCACAGCTGGATGAATCAGACCTTTGCCTAGAAACTCTGGAATTGGGAGAGATAGAGTCATTCTGGGAGAAACTTGGGGACTGTCGTCAACGGCCACTTTGCCATGTGAACTAGGGCAGGGAGGAAGCTGGTCTGCAGTACAAGAGGGGAGGGATGCTCTTGGGTGTTGGTTAAAGTTGGGACAAAAACAGTGGTCAGTGGGAGAAACAGAACGAGATGTGCTACACTGCAGGGGTCAATTCACCACAGGCAGTCAGAGGAGGACACAGTGGGGCAGGGGATGCTCAGGCCACCTTCGCACCGTAGGGGGCGTGGGGAGATACACGGACAATCCCTGGATTTGATCACCCCAGGGGCACCCCTGCAACTCCCGTCTGTGTGAAAACAAAATACCTTGGAATCCCGGATCACGTGGAACTTCAAATATTCCTTCAACTTCTCCTTATTGTCTTGGTTGAACAGGAAATCCTGTTGTTCAGGGGGCAGGGCTTGGAGGGCTTGGTCGCTGGGCCAGAAGAGAGTGACCGGGGTGTGGATAGGGTCAGTGATGACATTCAGCAAGCCCGAGTCCTGAAACGCAGGGAGCTGGTCACATGCGCAGCAAAGCCCAGCCAAGAGGCACAGGCTCTCCTTGAGGACCAGAGCCAGCCAGCCCGGGGTCCCTTCTGTGCCTGCCCTGGGGCTTTTGGGGACTCTGGCTGGTCCCTAAAACTAGAGGCCCATCAGACCCCAGTCATCCTGACCTTCATTTTCTTAGAAAGTAAAAAAGAAAGTCAAATTCTGGGCTTTTTGTTAATAGGGAAACACTTTAGCAAGTATCTCTCCTTCTATCTTTTTTTGCTACTACTCTTGTCCAAATATTTTAATTTCTGGAAGACCCACTTGGCACTTTTCTCATATTTCATTAAAAAAAAGTGAAACCTATGCAATATTGAGATACTCCTGTATATTTAGAAGATTTCTAGATCACACAGAGTCAAAAAAAGAACTTGCCAGATGAATGGGTAAGAATCATTTTGAGAACCTTCTATAGCAGGGGTGCCTCATATATTTTTTTTCTTATAATTTTCCCAACAACACTATGAAGTAGGCTTTATTATTCCCTTTTTTTGAGCCCCAGAGAAGCTTGCTACCTTGCAATAAAAGCCTGTGTTCAAGCAGACCTGATGTCCAGGTATGGGGTGTAGTATAAGGTTTAGGGGCTGGGTGGGTGGGCAAAGATACTGGTCTGTAACACCCCTGGAGAGTCTCATTAAGAACACCTTCAAATCTCCATTTCTAAAAAGCTCCCCAGAGAACCCGAGCCCCAGGCCATTTTGGAAATCACTGGTCTACACCAGGTTTGTTGACTGCCCTGTGGGAGCCCCAGGGTTCTTAGAGCCCTCCTAGGACTGCTGGGGTGAGGTGGCGGAGAGGGGTCTTGGAGAACCCCGCTCCTTCCTGATTCTCCTCTGAAGTCTTTGAACAAGAAGTTTCTCTACTCAATTCGTGGGAGTCACCTCTGAAGTCAGAAAAATGTGGTTTGAAATGTAATTTCTGCCCATCTCATCAGCACAGATTTCCCATCTCCGTGTCTCAGTTTCCCCATCTTGGTAACAGGGGTGATAATTCCAGATGTGAAGCACCTATTTCAGGAACTGGCACATCCTAATTCCCTTCCCTTGCTCCAGCCTCAAATACCTCAATTTCTAACTCAGCCAGGGAACAAACCTTACAACATTTGGGGAATGGAGCGGCAGAGAAAGACTTTGTTCTTCAGAAAAGTAGGACTTTCCCAAAGATCCCACAACAGCTGGCTAGTGCCGCAAACAAAAACCACACAACAAACAAAAAACCCTCCAAACACCAAACCTCTTTAGGTAGGTTACATCCCCTGAGGTAACTTTCCTGCTAGGTTTTTACCTGTATCAAGTTGCTAAATTTGATGTAGCCGTGGTTTATTGCCACTGTTGTAAGATTTTGCTGCAAAGATAATAAGAATGGGAATGAAACTTTTCTGCCTACAGTTCACAAAGCACTTTAACAAAAGCTCAACTGAATAAAACGAGGGGAAGATAGCGTGGCAGGTACTGTAGGTTGGCTCGTCAGCACCCACCCCAGCTCCACTGTACCCATGCCTTCCTGCTTTACAGAGGCTGGATGGCCAAACACTGCATTTTCCCAGACTGCCTTGCAGCTAGAGTCCCATACGTGATAAGGGATCCCCCAGGCGGAGGTGCTTGTGCAAGACTTAGAGGTGAAAAGAAACAGCATGAGGTGGTGGTGGCTGCTAGCAGGAATATCAGATCTTCTGACGAGCACAGGGTGGAGGCACCTGGTATCCAGACTCTCATGTCCTAGTGATGAGGCTGGAGACAGGTGGCATGGGCATAGCTGGTATAGGACAGCCCTACGGTGAAGTCAGGTGTCCTCCCTTTGGAGGTGTCCCTGGGCTGCTTTGTTCCCAGCTGTGTAGCATCTGAATTGGGCTCTTTGGCTTTCGAAGAGATTTGGTGATATACTTAATATCTTTAGAAACTCTTTTTTATTTAAGTGAGATATAGTAGATTCTGCTGACTGCAATGAAGAACCCAATACTAATAAATAACAAGAAAGTTGAAATTGTTTTTTCTGTCAATTGAGAAGACGTTTTACTCCTGGTTCAGTTTTAGTGGTATCTGTCTATCTACCTACCTATCACCTATCTATCTATCTATCTATCTATCTATCTATCATCTATCAATCATTTATCATCTGTCTCTCTCACCATCATCATCATCCATCTATGTAATTTCTCCATCTTCCAAATCTATACAAGACCACCTGCCCTTGTGGACACTAAAGAAAAACTTATAAAATCCATTCAATTATTTAAAATAGCCTTTTGCCTAATTACTCCTTACTAAGAATGGTATTTATGAGGTTTTTAATAGTAGCTTGAGACTGAAGCAGCAAAATTAAAACGTCTTGAAACAATGCCTCAAAGTCAGAACTGAGATAATAAATGATGAGTATTGTGAGTCATTCCACGCTGAGAGACTAACAATGAGTTCACCCACCAGAATCCTTCCAGAGGCATCTTTAGGGGTGACAAGCAAGTTTTGGGGAGATAGCAATTTGTCTATGATGTGGATGATTCCGTTGGTACTGATGATATCACTGGATATGATCTTAGCTTTATTATTTATCAGCACTGTGTCCTGAAATCAATCAAAAAAGAAAAAAGAAAAAGGAAATGAGCACAAGGAGAAATAGACACAAAATCACTTTTTTCAAAATGTTTCATGAACATGTTACATCATCGTGAAAGTGAATACTTACGTAGAGCCGTGGGAAAAATCTGAAGATAGAAATTAGCTGAGCACATTTTTTATTATGATTATATATAAAAAAAACTGAGACAAGAATGTAATTTTCTTCTGGAGAAGTTAATAGCAAATAATCAACCAAAACTGTCACTTCATTGTGATTCTCAAATATGAAATAAAAAGCAGATCAAAATTGGCTTCTCTTTCACATGTGTTCTCTACACCACCAGCCCCCCTTCTGACCCCACTACACACTTTTTTCCCTTTGTAATGGATTCCACAGCCACCACTTGTTTCTCTTTGTGGGAGGGAAGGGATCAGCATGGTCAAGTGCTTTGAACAAAAGCTTTCATCCCTCTCCAGCTTCTGACCAGTGCTGCCAAAAGCAGTTCTCTTGACCACCTGAAGTTGCCTTGCCTCTGAGTTTCAATTCCAGCTCTAATATTTACTTGCTGTGTGACCTTGGAAAAGTTGCTTAACCTCTCTGAGCTCAGTTTCCTAATTTGTAAATTGGGGAAAATAGTAGTGTTTTCATGATGGGATTATTTTGAGGATTAAATCAGTTAGTACACATAAGATACTTAGGATAGTACCTGGCATATAGCGATCACTCCACATGTGTTAGTTGTTATTGTTATTATTCCTCTTACTACTCTAAGGAAGAGGAAAGAGAGAGGGCCCAAGGAAAACGGGCACCTTCTGGAGGTGGCCTCTCTTACCTGAGAGACGGAGATGACAATTGACTCCCCTTGGAGGGAAGTGGCATTGGGGGTCAGTTTCAGGTTTTCCAGAAGCAGCTGGTGGCAGGCGATCACATGATACCGAAGAACCTGCGGCATCAGGCCCTGTTTGTCCCAGTCCTTAATCTGCCATAGATCAGAGGGTTCCAGCCAGAGTCAGAAGCCTTCTGCTCCAACTTTCCCTTTTGCTGTCCTTTCCTCCAGACTCTCCCCCATACCTCTGTCCCCACCCAGACCCCGGGAAGTCGGCAGTCGGGGTTGGCTTGTAGTCAGGGTTATGGTAGAGACTATTCAGGCGAGAGGGAGAAGGCAGCCCTAGCTCCTTTTTCCTGCTTCCATTGTAGAATCTCAGAGCAAAAGGGAACCTGGAGTTCCTCTGGTCCAGCACTTCACAACACATGTGCCAAGGACCCCAAGTCGCGTGAGATGCTACTTGAAAAACAAGTGCTCTTGCGAAAAAATGCCGGGTAATACCACATAGTACAGCTCCCTGTTGCGGAGATGCCTGGGCCAGATTTACACCGTTAGTATGGAGAAGCCCACCATGCTTCGTCATTCGTAAATCAAACTACAAACAATATTAACCATAAAGTCAGTGTGATAATAAAGCCCATGAGGTTATCATCGTTTCATGATAACTCTTTGGTGCTTAAAAAAATCAAATGTCAAATTTTTTTCAAAAACGATTTCTGTGTCCCTGCTTCACTGGTGTCCAAAATATATGCATAGAGAAGGAGTGTGGGCGGTGGTAGGGAACGCAGGTTCTAGAGTCATGTCTGAGTCCTTGCTCCACATTTTGCTAGTCGTGTGACCTGGGGAAAGTTACTTCTCTCAACGTCCTCAACTGTTAAACGGGGATGATAATAGCATTCAGCTTACTGTGTTGTCATGAAGACTGCCATGAGTTAATCTATGCCAGGTACTAGAAACAGTGTCTGGCACAATCAATAAATGTTTGCTACATTATTATATATTAATAGGTAATCCAGCATGAAGAGTCCAAGTGAATGTTAAACAGTAAAGGCCCTGATAAGTCCTGCAAGAAAAGAACCTATTTATATCCCATTAATATAGCATTTCTTTTCATTCTTTTTTTTTTTTCGGGGGGGGGGTGGTGGTCTCTGGGAGCTTTGAATTATTTAAGAATTGTTGGTCTTTTCTAACCTCCTACCCTATTCAGCAATGTCCTTTAGAAAGTCTCTGACCAGTGGTTACCCCAAATCCACTTGAATGCTTCCCCTGAGAGGGGTCCCTACACTGAGAGGCAGCCCCTTCCATTACTGGTCAGCTCCAGCCGATCCTAGATCTACTGTCCAGAAATGTCTTCAGTGTTGTCTCCAGGGTGATGCCCAGAGACTGTGTTCCAATCTCAAACCTCTTTCACCTGTCTCTAGCTTCATGTTTACCTGGGGTTCCTCGTCAAAGGCTGCAGATAAAGGTGCCAGAACAGTGAAGGGGCCAGGACCAACCAGGTCTCGTACAGAATGCTCCTGTAGGAAGGAAGGTGGGGGCCACGTGCCATGTACTTAACATAAGTACAGGCAGGGGCTCAAACAACTAGCAGAGAGTACGTGATGGCAGAGGGGAGAGAAAACTGGATAGGGAGACTGGTGTTTTATTTAGTCTTAGATTCAGAGTCACTCAGGTTCTTAGACGTTGGAATAATGTTTATTTTTATCTGGGTATAAAAATAACATATGCTGACTGTATTAAAGATTTGAAAATACAGTATAAGGAAGAAAATAACTACCCATAATCCCACCACCTAGAAGGATCTCTGTTATTTCCAGATAATTTTTTCCAGTGTCTTTTCCACATACTAAATGTTTTCTGTTTGGGATAACAATACAAATGTAAGCAATAAGATGACTTACTGTTCTAATTGTCTTCTTGCCAATGCTAAGATCCTACGGTTACTTATATTTTCTTCTAGTTTTTATGATTTTATTCTTCTAGATTTTTATCCTTTATTCTTCAATATATCTGGAATGTATTCTGATGTAAGAGGTGCAGAAAGATCTAACTTAATACTTTCACCGGGAGAATTAGCCAATTGCCCCAGTAATGCTTCTTGTCTCCACAGGCATGATGGCAGTTTTTTTTTTTATAAACTACATTCTCACGTGTGCAGTGGGCTAGTGCAACATTTATTCCACTCTTTTATGCTGCCCACCTGGGGCCTGAGAAGTTCACAAATGACCAACACAGAGCCTATTCCAGAAATGCAGTTTCCCGTATTTATTCTACTCTCACCTACTCTGGAGGTTACAGATTTATCCCATATCTGGCTTGAGACCCAACTTTTCTAGTTAGACAGACACACACATTCTTACCAGCAACTGGAAGTAATACTGGGATGTTCTGGGGTTCTTGGGGAGCTCCTGGAAACAAAGACAAGGAAGGTTCACTTAACATCTGTGAATTATATACCAGAGTGTCACTGGAGGACAAATTCTCTAAGATTGAGAATATCTACCATCATTTCAGCTGGAAATCTAACTCATCTATAGGTTCACAGTTGATGTTCAGAACGACTCATTTTTAAAAGTTCAATATTAAAAAACTCAGTTATAGGCTTATGGCAGATTTAGTTTCTTGATCAACAAGAATATCTGATCAGCCAGAATGCTCCAGTCCCTCTTTAAACCAAATAACAGGATGTTCACGTTGTAATAGGTAGAACTTTACAAGTATCACAAGGCTTCACCCTCTCCGCCCGAGGGTGTGCACACACACACTCCAACAACAATCCACATCACGGCGATGCCTTTGAGGTACTGTGTGCTCTGTGCCCACTGCACACATTATCTCATTGAAATCTTATAACAACCTGCTGGGGCTGGTAGCATTGTTATTTTCTTTTACATGTTAGAAAACGGATACACGAAGAGGTGATATAATCTGCCCAAAGCCACATTACTAACTGGCAGAGCTGAATTCAAACCCAGGTGTTTCTGACTCTAGAACTGTTGATCTGAATCACTGAATTCCCACTGCGAGATAAAATTTCTTTTCATTGTCCATTTATATGAAAATAGTCTGTCATATTTTATAGTTTTATATGTAACAAAACTCTTGCACCCTCCTTAGCTCCCTGGATTCTCCGCACGGGGAGGAAGGTGGAGTTTACTTTATGGAAACATGCCTCGCGTTACCTGATGGATGTTGCCACGGCAGGTAAACCCATCCCCAATGTAGTTAGGTTTGCAAGTACAAGTCCTTTCGTCTTCTCCGGTGTGATTGCAGAGAGCAAATTCACTACAGCCGCCATTTTTCTGGTAGAATTTCCAAGGAGTGGGGGATAGGAATGAGACCAGTTAGTTTGCCAGCTATGCCAATGTTCACGCAGCGATTCTGTATTGAAATTTACTTTTTGTCTCACTCTCTGACCGGCTTGCCTTACTTGCCCTTTTCCTGAAATTGCCTTCCAACTCTCTACAGTTATAAGGGCCATCCCACTCCCGCAGCCTTACACAGGCACACCTTCTGTTACTGCACTTTGCAGATAATGCGGTTTTTACAAATTGGAGGTTTTGGGCGATGTCAGATGACGGTTAGCAATTTTTAGCAATGAAATATTTTTAAATTAAGGTATGTACCTTGTTTATTTATTTATTTTAACTCCTAATGTCTTTTGTTTTTAACTGAAGCGTAGTTGGTTTACATACATTGGTCTTTTAGACATAATGTTATTGCACACTTAATAGACTTCAGTAGAGTGTAAATATAACTTTTATATGTATTGGGAAACCAAACATTTTTGTGACTTGCTTTATTGAGATATTCATTTTATTTTGGTGGTCTGGAACCGAACCCGCAATATCTCTGAGGTATGCCCATATCTCAAGATGGCAGCCCATCCCAGCAGATCTCCAGCCCTGAATAGATCAGCCCAGAGCTGCCAAATGGGAAATTTCTCAGCACCTGAAGGTTAACTAGAAGGGCATCAAGCATGTTGGATACTTCTCAGCTTTAGGCTGAACTCTAATCCATCATAGCAAAGGGAAAAGTCATCGGCTGGAAGGCAGTCAGTATGAAACAGACCAGCACGGGGGACAGTAGGGACCTCGACTGGAGAGGAGGGGCTTTAATTACGGGCTGTCTGTGCTGTACTCACGCCCACAGCAGGAGGCTCTCAGGTGGGCAGTGACATGAACGAGGAAGGAAGGTGTATGAACCGGGCCCCCGCGGGGGATCAGTGCCTCGCGGGAGGAACAAGCACCACGCACCACGAGAAGTGGTCAAGGGTGTGGCCTCTGAGTCAGACCGACGTGGGCTCAAGTTCTGGCTGTGCGGGCGCTCGCTCTGTGAGCTGGGGCAGAGACCTCTGTTCTTCCTGCTCTGCGGTGGGTTGAATCGTGGCCCCCTGCAAAGCTATGTCCATGTCCTAAGCCCTGGTATCTGTGAATGTGACCTTGTTTAGAAAAGGAGTCTTTGCAGATGCAGTGAAGGATCTCGAGATGAGATCGTCCTAGATTAACCAGGGGGTCTTAAGACCACAAGCGTCCTCACTAGAAGAGGAGACACAGACACAGACACAGAGGGGAAGCCACGTGAAGATGGAGGCAGAGACCGGAGTTTCTCCAACACTGCAACTGGGACACGAGGGAGAAATGGCCCAGAAGCAGCTCTGATGGGGCCCACCTCAATGCCCTGCCCTGAGACGTGGAGAAGGGGGCACCGCAGGCCAGACCTTGGGGGGTGCCGTACTCACGGTTAAGCAGACATTGATGAGTGTGCAGACCTTCCCATCTCCAGTGTATTTCGACAAACAGTTACAGGCGGCCTGTCCAGGAGGAAGGGGAAATGGGTCATTTCACAAGAGGTTCTGCTGGCTGTCAGCTCTGGTCCTCATCCAGTTTCTGACGTATGCAATTTCCTGCTCGTTCACAACATGACATGGACTGAGGGAGGCACAGCCTGGGTTCCCGAGCCTCCAGCTTCCCCGCCTTAGTCTTCTCAGCCCGCGACCTCTCCCTTCCTGTGTGCTGGAGCCCTCACATTTCCCCACGTCCCCAAACCTGCTCCCACGGAAGGCACCACAAGGGGCACAGTGTTGGGGAATATGTGGCTGACAGAGGCCTTAACACCGTTATCTTCTGCTGTGGCACATGCATTTCAGAGCCTCAAGCCAAAGAAAAATGGTAAGATTCTGGGCATCAGAAAGCTGAAAGAAAGGAGAGCATTGCTGGAGACCTTCTAGGTGCTTCTGGAACCATGTGGTGTTTGCACATGCCACTTCTCCCCACTCTAGGGAAGGCCCTTCTCCCTGTGTACCCTTTGTCCCCTGCCCCTCTCCCTTTTCTCCTGCTTCCCAAAGAATGGCCTCCTGGGGAATTCTTCCAGAACCTCCTCTAATGTATTTATTTCATGCTGCTGCTCCCCAGAGGTCTGTCCTCAGCCCCTGTCCCTCAGGCCTGGGTCTAACTACCCAGGAATTTGCTGCTAGGAAAATGTAGGCCCCCCGCGGAGGCAGAGCTCACCTGGTTGGGTCCTGTTTGCGTGCACTCTGCGTGCTGGTGACAGCCACCGTGGTTCTCCAAGCATGGGTTGATCTCTTTAAAACAAAAAGGAACACCTGGAATGAGAGTCAAGCCTCATTTTTTAAGTAAAAAAATGCCTTGAGGGACCAGCCAGGATGGCTAACTGACAGAGGGGAGCAAGTGTCAAGGTGTGATTCGGTTTTCTGACAACTCTGAGGCAGAAGTAACCCAACAGGGAGGGTACCAGCTGTCGTTTCTCAAAACCAGCTCCTCAGGGATGGGACTGTGCCAGCAGAGGCATGTCTGCGGGCTTGACTCTGTCCCTCTATTGACTGAATATGAGTGTTTGCAGGCAAGGACTCAAAATAATAAAATTTCGGAGTGCCATTTAACGTGCTATGAATGAAGAGATGTAGGAATTAAAAAAAGAAAATACCGCTTGTAACCATCACAGTATAATTGGTTCAGAGAAGAATCATCAGTAGGTGCTAAATTTAGGAGGACATTTTGGTGTGGAGCAGGATATTTGCTTGGTGTTAAGCGTTTCCTAGCCGATTGCTTAAGAGCAGTAAAGGGGAAACAAGTCAATGTACAGTGGAGAAATCAGACAGCACCTGGACCGAGTGGTCAAAATTAAAGGCAGCTGGAAATCGCGGGTGAGGGACGGTACTTACCTATGCACACGATGCCATCGCCAGTATAGCCTGCCTTGCACACACACACCCGGCTTCCTGGGGTGGTTCTTTTACAGACAGCCCTGCCAGAACAACCTCCATTGCTGATCTCGCAGGCGTTGATTGCTATAGAAGAGAAAGATGACACAGAGCAGGGCAGGGGGAGGGGGAGAAAATTGATGCGTTTTTACTTGAATCATTGAGAAATGGAAAATACTCCAAAAACGGTAGGCACTGGATTAAATATGGATAGCTCAAAAGAATGCAAAGCACCAGATGTCATTGGTGAATTCTACCAAACATTTAATAAATGCCAAAATTTCACATACTCTTCTAAAAATTGAAGGAGGAAGGAAGACTTCTCAATTCATTCTGAGACCAGTATTACTCTGATACCAAAACCAGACAAAGCCATCACTAGAAAAGAAAACTACAGACTGATATCCTTTATGAATATAGACACAAAAACCTCAAGAAAATACTTGCAAATCAAATTCAGCAATATGTAAATAGGATTATACACCATAACCAAGTGGGACTTATGTAGGAATACAAGATGGTTTAACATCCAGAAATCAATTAATGTAATACAGCACATCAGTAGAATTAAAGACAAAAACATGATCATCTCAGAATGAGCAAAAACATTTGTCAAAATTCGATAACATTAATGATAAAAACACTCAACAGACTAGGAATAGAAGGGAACTTCCTTAACCTGATAAAGGACATTTTTCATTGATGAAAAACCCACCACTAAAATCATGCTTAATGATGAAAGACCAAATGCTTTCTCCCATGATCAGGAATAAGACAAGGTCTGCTTTTGTCACTTCTGTTCAATACTGTACTGAAGGTTCTGGCCAGGGCAATTAGGCAAGAAAGAAATGAGAGACATCCGGATTGGAAAAGAAATAAAACCATTTCTATTTGCAGATGCCATGATCTTGCTATGGAAAATCCTGAGGAATCCACTAAAAACAATTAGAACTAATAAATGATCCCGGGTAGGACACAGGAACAGTAGGCAAAAAGCAATTGTATTTCTGTACAGTAGCAATGAGCAAACTGAAAATGAAATGAAGGAAACAATTCCACTTACGATAGCATTAAAAGATGGACTCCACTTAACAAACTATAAAACACTCTGAAAAGTACAAACATTGTTGAAAGGAATAAAAGATGACCTAAATAATGGAAGGACATTCCATGTTCATGGATGGGAAGAATTGATATTGTTAAGAAGGCACTACTCCCCAGATCTCGTCTACAGATTCAATGCAATCTCTGTCAAAATCCTGGCTGACTAAATTGACAAGATTGTCCTAAAACTCATTTGTAAATTCAAAGGGCCCAGAATAGTCAAAACAATCTCGAAAAAAAAGGACAAGGTTGGAGGACTCACACTCCCTAATTTCAAAATTTACTACAAAGCTTCAGTGATAAAGACAGTGTGGAACTGGCATAAGGATCCATATGGAATTGAATGAAGAGTCCAGAGATAAACCCATACATCTATGGTCAATTGATTTTCCACAAAGATGCCAAGATGTTATTTCAATGGGGGAAAGAATAATTTTTTCAACAAATGCTACGGAGACAACTAGATATCCGTATGGGAAAGAATGAATTTGGACCTCACAATATATACAAAAATTAATGCAAAGTGGATCAAAGACCTAGATCCATTTGGAGACCCAAGATGTGTGTTTGAGTCTTGGCATGGCCTTCATTCACCATGTGACTTTGGAAAAATCACTCAGTTAATAAGAACTTTGGGATCCACCTATATAGGTTTACTTACAGGTTTGGATAGTGTATATGAAAATGTTACAGAAAGGTTGGTTGTTATATTGTGTCCTCTGCTTTTGTTATTTTTCCCCAAAGCAGGGGGCAAGAGAAACATTACAGTTATTTGCCTTTCCAGCTGTTCTCACTGGCATGCTGTACACATCCTACTGCAGGATACATCGGGGACAATCCCCAGGGTCAGATGGTCTAGAAAGCAAATTGGTGCCGTCATTGTCTAGCTCCACCACCATCTGCACTGAAGCCCGCCTGGACACAGTGCTAAGTGTTTCCATTTTTCTAGCACCAAATATGTGTTGGGCACCATGAGAGTATTAGCTCACATTTATCGAGTGCTCTGTGCCAGGGATGTTCTAAGCACTTCACAGGTATTATTTAATTCAGGTTATCATCCAACAATCCAGTGAGGGAGATTCTCTTATGAGCTACAACTAACAGATGACAAAATGATGCAAAGAGCAGTCAAGCAACTTTCCCAAGGTGACACGAACTATAAGAACATAGATTCGAACCCAGGGAGTGTAACGCTGGGGCTGTTTTTAACAGCTGCCTCATTCTGTTGTTGAACATGGAGAGGTCATTTCATCCCCAAACTACTCTGCGAGGCGAGAGAGTTTTACGTTTACTTTACAAATGAACTAAGGGGGCCCAGGGTAGTTTAGAGACCCACCCAAGGCCATGTGGGGATTGGGGGGAAGAACCAGGGCTCAAGCCTCTTTCTATCCCACTCCGGAGTCCCCCCACACAGGCCACATCGTAGGTCCTCCACATCAGTGGTTTCTAAAGCTCTCCAGATGATTCCAATTGTGGCCAAGGCTGGGAGAAAAGAACAGGGGCGGTTGACCCACACATTCCAAAACCAACACGCCCTATCCGTGAACAGGTGTCCTGCTCCCCGGGCGCGATCAGCTGCCCTGTTACGTCCAGTTCACCATCAATGGCCGGCAGCAGCTGCCCATTTAGTCTGCAGGAACACAGATGTCTTAACAGCTCATGCTATTCTCCCAGCAAATTCCTTCTTGACTTGCCTGTGCAGACCGTCCCGTTCCCTTGGAACCCTGCTGCGCATTTGCATGAGGGGGTGCCATCCGGATTGAGAAGGCAGCTGAAACAAGAAAGGGCAAGCGGTGTTTGTAGAAAAACGCACAGCACCCCACCACGGGACTCACAATACCCCTTCATCCCTAGCATCACAGCTCTTACCCCCATGAGGCACTCTGAGGTCCCACCCAAGGCTTGGGTGGAGAGTCCATCCCTAGCATGGCCCTGCCACATGCAGCTAAAACTGGAGTCATTTATCAGGCAAACTACAGAGTGTGTATATGTAGGCATTGGCCCAAGGATAAGGAGGGTAGCTGTCCATCTTTAGAGAGCATCCTACGTGCTGGGAGCTGTGCTTCACACATCATTTTATGTAACCTACACAATACCCAATAGCCCTAACAGGTAGGTATTATCATTATTCCCATTTTACAGATGAGAAGACCAAGGCTTAGAGGCATTAAATAAGTGACTCAAGGTCACACAGTCAATGGAAATGACAGACGCTGATTTGAACTCAGGTCTAACTCCAGCTACTGGGCTCTTAATTAATTAACCCATTAAACCCCTTTGGGAGTTAGGAGTATGAAGTTCCATTATAAAGAAGGAAGGCTCGGCTGTGAATTGCAAGTAAGGTTTGATGAAACTGAGGCCCAGCGGCCTCCCTCTGCTTCTGTGAAAAAGTCCCTGTGGCTTGAATGGGGGTAACAACTGGCACTCTGCCAGCATGTCAGGTAACTCAGGTGGCAGCGTGTTCAAAAGGCTGGATCTGCAAGCTGATGGTGGCCTCATTTTTAGTTTCATAATTAAATTAATCATAAATCCTCAGAAATGGTCTCAGGAAACTATTTCCCTAAAGATAGGGCCTGGGTGGACACATGCTACTAGGAAAAAAAACCCCTTGCATTTTCTCTTTCTGACTGTTCTGATGAACCTAGGGGCAGGACAGACGTAGAGAATGGACTTGACACGGGGAGGAGGAAGGGTAAGCTGGGACGAAGTGAGAGAGTGGCATTGACAAATATACACTACCAAATGTAAAATAGCTAGTGCAGCCGCATGGCACAGGGAAATCAGCTCGGTGCTTTGTGACCACCTAGAGGGGTGGGAGAGGGAGGGTGGGAGGGAGGGAGACGCAAGAGGAAAGAGATATGGGAACATATGTATATGTATAACTGATTCACTTTGTTATAAAGCAGAAACTAACACACCATTGTAAAGCAATTATACTCCAGTAAAGATGTTTAAAAAAAAACCAAAAAACACCCTTGCATCGCCTCCAAAGGAGGCTAAAGGGGACGTACTTGGCACTGGTGTGGCAGGTCCCATTGCATTCATCTTTTGTGATCTCTGAAAAAGAGAACCAAATGCCGTGTCAGCCCTTCTTTACTAAATCTCACTCAAGAACTTTCTTTTAGTACTTGATGTTAGGAAAAGATTTACTTCCTCACAAGTAACTGATATGCATCACGTGAACTATGTAAAACTATGTGACCATGTAAATCTTTTCTTACCTTGGCTTCTAGGAAGCTCAGAGCCAAATCTGAAGGTCAGATACACCAATGGAGTGTCTCCTGTGTGCCGGTCCCCATGCTAGGTGGTGAGGATGCACATCCCTCCCCGGGGCTTAATTTTCTATTTTATTTATACTTCCTATGTTCCTTATTCTTTGTATTTTTTCATCATCTTGTTACAGAGTGATATAAATAAGAAAATACTAATTATAATTAATATGAAGTTGTTGTTGTTATTGTTTTGCATGTGCAGAAATAGTGCAGAGCCTGGCACGCAGCAGGTACTCACTACCTATTTGCCATATTAGTTCCTAAATTTCCTGGAACAGCATTATGTTTTTACCTTGGAAGCTAACAGATGCTTCCTGGCAGGGGAAGATCCAGAAAGAAATTGTTAGAGATGAGAAAAAGGACCCACTGGGTTGGTTGCTCAGGCTAAGAGCTTTTGAGAAAGAAATCTCATTAGGCCTGGCCAAGAGAAATCTCATTAGGCCTTGCCTGGCTGTATAGAAGGTCCTGAAACAGAGACCTGGCTGCAAAAGTGGTCTGTTTTGTGTCAGAGGGAACATTTACAGGCTCCAGTGAGCTAGAGTAGATGCAATGCAATTCTGTGCCTTTATGTGTGCTTTTCCTTGAGCCTGAAAATCTCTTTCTCTCCATTCTCTATCTCTGAAATCCCCGTCACCCTTTAGGTCCTCCTCTCTGAAATCTGCTCTAAACCTCTGAGCCAACTTCAGTTAATTGGAAGTGACTACATGGTGTGCTCTTTTGAAAAGGATGTGGTGCCCCTATCTGACCTCAGAGGAAGGAGTGCAATGATCGATGAATGATGTCTGACATGGCTTGGGGGTGGGGAGTTTGCACACGAACAAAGAACAGTCTAGTCTGGTCTAGAGGCGCTTTACTCTGCACTCTCATATCGCAATTTTCTGAACACGACTGAACATTTATTTCCATTACTAGACTGAAACCCCTTAAGCAGACTGTGCAGTGGAGACCAGGCTGGAAAACTCGGTGAGTGCCAATTGGTGAACAGCTCTGTACCACACCTTGCTAAGGTGTGTCTCCTATAGGCAATGAAGTTTCTCCTACTGGAGGCTATAGAGAATCCGAGCAGGTTGTCAGGTACTGGGGAGGGTGGGTAACAGTGCTGCTATAGTCCAAATGTTTATGTCCCCACTCCCCAACCCATATTTTGAAACCTAATCTGCAACGTGCTGGTACTTGGAGGTCGGGCCTTAGAGAGGTGATTAGGTCATGAGGGTGGAATCCTCACAAACGAAATTAGTGCCCTTATAAAAGAGACCCTGGAGAGCTCCCTTGCCCCTTCTGCCATAACATGAGAAGACGGCCATCTGCAACCCAGAAGAGGGCCATCACTAGAACCCAACCATGCTGGCACCTTGATCCTGAACTTCTAGCCTCCAGAACTATGAGAAATAACTTTCTGTTGTTTATAAGCCACCCAATCTATGATGCTTTGTTACAGTAACCAGAACAGACTAAGATATCTATGTTTTAGAAAGTTCTGTCTGGCAGCAATGTGGAGTATGGAACGGAGGGAAATAGGACAGGAGGCAAAGAGATGAATCACAAGGCTGCTGGTGAGAGGAGCAGCAGGGGGACGGGCTTGAAAACTTGTCACAGTCTCCAGACTGTTCCCTGTCCCTTTAAATGTGGCTGGCCCTCCCATACACCATGCTCCTATAAGCATATAAATGACAGTCAAGGGTAAACCCCCAGATAATCCCTGGCTGCCGCCTATGTCTTGATCTAGGGATTCCCCCAGGCTGTCTTCCTGTTTATGTGACCCTGTTGCTCCCTGCTTCCCTCTCTCAGGCCCTCTGAACCTTGGCTTCACACACCAGCATTTGATATCTGCTCTAGGATGTCTTTTTGGCTCGAGACCACTCATACTTCCGACTTTAGCTTTTCAACAAAATCTGAGTTCTCTTGATTTTAACATCACCTGGAGCTTTGGGCAAAGACACTCCTTCTGACAACCCCACATCCCTGGAGCCCTCATTGGGCTGGCAGGCACCTGTGACTCCTCCCCAGCCCCTGCCCCAGGTGAGGGGGACTCTCTGATACCTGCTCCCAGGGATTTCTCTCCAGCCCAGTGTCAGGGTGATCTTTGTAAAATGCAGATCTCATCACGTTGCTGCCCTGCTCAAAACCCTTGAATGGCTTCCTTTTGGCTTCGGCAGAAGGTCCGCCGTCCTTAGCCTTTCACGAGCTGACTCCTGCCTACACCTCTAGCCTGTTCTCATTCCACTTTCCTCGTTGCCTCTACATCCCTCCCATTCTGCAGTCCTTTGGTCCTGTAGATGTGCAGAGCCTTCCCACAACTTTGGGCTGTGCCACGAGCTTCTTTCTGCCTGAAATTCTCTCCCCTCTAATCACTCTCATGGGGACACATTAGGAGCCATCAGTGCAGTGTGGGGGGCTGGGGAAAACGAGCCTGCTCAGACCCTACTGGGGGGAAAATAAATTGACACAGTCTCTGGAGGACAACTTGGCAGTAAGCAGCAAACATTTCCCCCAAACTGCCAACTTCTAACTCACCATCTCAAGGAACTTAACCAAATAAATTAATAAGACAAATGCAAATACATACATGAATATATATACGAATATATATATATATATATGAATGAGATACTCATTGCAGCATTGTTTATGATAGCAGAAAATTGATTTTAAGAGGCATGGTACAATCAGATAATGGGATATTGTATAGAAATTAAGAAAAATGATATTTACCTATAATTATTCACATGAAAAGATACTGATTATATATATATATTGTGAAGTGAAAGAGTAGGTTACAAAACTGTGAAGAGTACAGTCCCGGGCTTCCCTGGTGGCGCAGTGGTTGAGAGTCCGCTTGCCGATGCAGGGGACGCGGGTTCGTGCCCCGGTCTGGGAAGATCCCACATGCCGCGGAGCGGCTGGGCCTGTGAGCCATGGCCGCTGAGCCTGCGTGTCCGGAGCCTGTGCTCCACAACAGGAGAGGCCACAACAGTTAGAGGCCCGCATACCGCAAAAAAAAAAACAAAAAAAAGAGTACAGTCCCATACACACATGTATATACCTAGAACAAGGCTGGAAGGCCAATACACAACACTAATGATAGTTTTGTCCCTGTCTTGGGTGTATGAGTAATTTTTATTTTCTTTTTAATGCTTTTCTTTATTTTACAATCTTTTTGGCTGCAAGTAGGAATTGCCTTATCGCCAAAGGAAGAAATAAAGATGCCATTTCTATTTTAGAAGGAGAAAAACATGTAGCTGCTGAGAAGTGAGGCTACGAACAGATCATAAGTACCGAAAGGCCGGCTCTTACCATCGTCACATTTCACTCCTCGCCAGCCCACATCGCAGTCGCAGGAGCCGTCACCCGCGGGTCCTTGACTGCATCTCCCATGGACACAAGTACACGCTAAGTGGAAAAACACCCACACATTGTTAGACTTCTGACCCATGTTCAACAATTCACTTTACATTTAATACTAAGGTTCACTTCGGTGCACGTAATTCTACTGTCTGGTTCTAGATGATCGTTGTTGCTCATGGGTTTGGGGGGTGGATTCCCAGGAAGGGCGGGGGCATAGGAGGGGGCTAACAGGTGAATCAGGTCATGCTTCAACCAAGACCACCGTCTGGGGACCGTGTAGCACTGTGGGGCAGTGACCCAAGCCGTGTGAGAGTGTTTTTGGCTGAGGTTATCTGAGGAATCATGGTTATACGGGACCCATTTGGGACACAGCCATGTTTGTTCCCTAAGAGTAGACTTCAGAGAGAAGCCCACTCGGTTCCTATAAAGCCGGTGTGGCACCACCTTCTTTGACAACACAGAAATGCCGATTCCTTTGTTACGCAGCAACATTGTGAGCTTCTTTGAGAACTGGATGAAAGTTAAGGATGCCTTCCTCAGAAAAAAGCATTCAGCCTTGGGGGTGTGCTGGACCCCCTGAGGGTCATCTATGGATCCTAGGTTAGGAAATCCTGCATAAATGCAAGCAGATAATTCTTCCATATAACACAGAAAAAAATCAGCACTATAATGCCAATTATATATTATACGGTCCAATTATAATGGTTCAATTATATATTGATTTTGTTTGGCTTGGACTAGCTGTTGAGAAAACAGCAATAGTCAGGTCAAATATGTAGTTTTTAATACAAAGTAGAAAAAATGCTTCATTTTCCCATCATGGATTAGGAAACCCCTTCTCCACGTCAGCCCTCTCAGAGGTGTGTGTCCCTGGGCACAAGAAAGTCAGGGTGAGAGAAAGCAGATGACTCGGCTAAAACAGATCATGATTTTTGTGAAAACAGCTGTAAAGCATGTGTCTGGCAGAGGATGAATCAATAGAGTGACCTTCACGTAAGGGACATGATTCAAGAACAAAGCTTTGGAGGGAAGCAGGGTGTGCATTCAAATCTCATCAGGTGTGACCCTGGGGGAAGTCATTCAACCTCTTTGCCTTAAGTCCTCATTTGTAAAACGGGGATACGAATACTCAACTATACATGGTTCCCATATGGATTAAATGAGATAATGTGCACAGATTTGATTTTCAAACGATCAAGCAATGTCCAAAACAGAGCGTACCCACAGAGGACCAGCACACGCAGGCAAATACAGAAACGTGGGTGGGTTGGAGAATGTCAGTGAGCAGATTGGGGAGGGTTGATAAGTCCAGGTTAGTAACTGAAAATGTTTGGAATCACTGCCCATTGCAAATTACACAACACAGAAGTTCTTGTAATTCACATGATAATGGGCGGGATTCCAGTCTGCCCCCCGGAGACAGGCTGGTGAGGGAGCACGTGCCGAATCACTCTTTTCTCCTGCATTTCCGGCTGGTTTCGGGCAGCCTGCCTGGGTCAGGGAGGGTGCGCACCTTGGTCGCAGTGGATGCCGTACTTGCCCTCCACGCAGGTCTCACAGGCTGTCCCGCTGAAGCCCTCTCCACACACACACATGCCCGTGCCGTTGACTCCGTCCAAACAGATTCCGTTCCCAAAGCAGATGTTCTCGGCTTTTCCTGGGCAGGGCCGGCACTGGGGACCAAAGTAGCCTGCACAGCATTCTCTCGTCTGAAACAGAAGGACCAGGCTGGGTTTGGACAAGGCCACACTTCCATCCTTTGGTTTTGTCCAGCCATGGTGTGGACATCCTGCAGGTGGGACTGGATGTGTGTCCGTAGCTTTGACCCCTCATGGAGGGGTTGGGAGGGATGGGGAGAGCAGCCCCCGAGAACCAGGTGAGGCTATGCAATTTCCAGGCGTGCCAGGAGCAGTGTGGAGGCTTCTGCCGAGGAGGCAGGAAGGAGGGGAAGGAAAAAGGCAAGCAGGGGGAGAGGACGAAGAAAAGCGAGAAAGAAGGAGGGGCAGCAGGAACAAAGTAAAAACAATGCAAGTGATGCCAGAGGGGCCCTCGCCATCCCCAAACCTGGCACCTTTGCATTGTGTGTTATTTCATCTGGTACTGAAGGTTGGGAGGTGGGTGAGACCTTTGACATTCTATAAATGACTCTCTTTTAGTTCAGGGAAGCCCTGCAGGATATCTGCTTGCTTGCGCCTGCCTTTATTCTTGAGCGCATTAAAACACAAAATCTACTGCAGCTGCAAGCTCCACAACTTAAGGGCCAAATCACCTGCCTCTGCAGGATAGGCAGAGGCTGTGTCTAGTCTTCTGCGAAAGAAGCAGGACAGGACATTATAAAGAATTTTCCTGCAGATTCCAAAGTAACAGATCAGAGGTGCCTAGCTCTGGGGTCCTGCTTTCTAAATGACCAGGTGCACCTGTTCTTTCCCTGGAGAGCTGCCCATTTCCTGTCTCTTTCACTCACCGGGCGTGTCCTCTGTTGTGAGAACAGGGAGATCCTCTTAGCCTCTCAGTCCCTCTATTTCTTTCTTTTTTTTTTTTTTGCGGTATGCAGGCCTCTCACTGTTGTGGCCTCTCCCGTTGCGGAGCACAGGCTCCGGACGCGCAGGCTCAGCAGCCATGGCTCACGGGCCCAGCCGCTACACGGCATGTGGGATCTTCCCGGACCGGGGCACGGACCTGCGTCCCCTGCATCAGCAGGTGGACTCTCAACCACTGCGCCACCAGGGAAGCCCCCCTCTATTTCTTCATCATGCAACAGAATATTGCAGCTTTCACCAATGTGCTGACTTGCAGGGCTGTCCTGAATTTTAGTGCTACCGCTACTACTCTGAATGACAGTGGTAATGAAGATGATAAGGAGGAAGGGGAGGTGGCAGAAAGAATACATGCAAAGGGGGACTTCCCTGGTGGCACAGTGGTTAAGAATCCACCTGCCAATGCAGGGGACATAGGTTTGATCCCTGGTCTGGGAAGATCCCACATGCCGTGGAGCAACTAAGCCCGTGTGTCACAACTACTGAGTCTGCATGCCACAACTACTGAAGCCCGCATGCCTAGAGCCCGTGCTCTGCAACAAGAGAAGCCACCGCAATGAGAACCTGCACACTGCAACGAAGAGTAGCCCCCGCTCGCTGCAACTAGAGAAAGCCTGTGTGCAGCAACGAGGGGCCAAAAAAAAAAAAAAAAAAGAATACATGGAAAGGCACTTTGAAAAGTATAACACATGATTACATTTCTCAATGCTGCTGCAATAGTTAGAAGGCTTATTAAATCATTATACTCACAATGACAGTTTTCACACACTTTGGCTGGCACCCAATGAACAGGGATCGCTTGCCCATGAAATAAATGGTATAGAGACATTTCTTCATCTCTGCACCCTATGAAATAATAATGATATATCAGCTTTTCAGTTAGAACAAAGCTTTCCAATCTCTAAAAGCAAGTAGGTGGGTGATACATTGCTGTCTCTCTAACTGAAATGTTCTGGAAAAGGAGGGGGCTGGCTTCTTGGAGCTGTTTCATAAGAAAGAAGATGCAAAATCACAATGTTGGCTGCCAGAATACCAGGTGGCAAAATTCAGATAATTATCCCTTCTGGTAGTACTATGTAAAAAGAACTTTTCTTTAGAACTAGCTCAAGTCAGGAAGAATCACAGAGTCAATCAGATAAAAACATCCTTCCAACATTCCACATTGAGATGCGGCTTGGTTTCTGTTTATTTACTGGTTGATATTCTGCCTTGGTCTGAGACAAGATTAAGGCTGCTTACAAAGACTTCTAATATACAAGATTAAATGCAAACTCAAGTGAGAAGAGTCAGCATTGTTAGTTATAAATTACTATTATGCAACGGAAGGTACATGAGAGTTGATTCTTTGTAATGGTTGGAGCATCATCAGAGCTAGCTTTTGCAATAAACAGCTATGAGAAATATAGTTGGGTAGTTAATTCAAAGACATGTCTACCTCCCCCCAAGCCTGTCATGTGTTTCTTAGAGGAAGTTAGTTGTAACTTCAACTGTAAAGGGAATCAGGAAGGTGGGACTCCTCCAGGTTGGATACCGAGATGGATATGGAGTTTGCCTCCTTTGATAAGCTTTCTTGCTCCTGTCCTTAACCAGCTACTGGAATATGAAAGATGTAGAAAGTGAAAAATCCCTTCCTGCACTGGGAGTTGGTTGAGATGAACCCGTTTCTATTTATGTATTAATTAAATTTTTGCTTTGGTCCCCAAAAAAATGGATTTAAGACTTTAGAAAGATGCATATAAGGTAAGAAGGTGATTAAATTAAAATCAAGTGAAGGAATGAAAGCAGTGAAATGAGTTGTGCTTGAGACTCATTTTCTAATTTGGACCTCCCTGGGATCCAGAAACAGTTTTATCAAAGTAGACAAAATACTTACTAGTGGTTTAGTTCCAAACGGGCAGATCGGCTGCTGGGGACACTTCCCACACTTTCCCTTAGTAAAACACAACCAAAGTGAGTATCTCATGGTTATTACATTTAGTGCAAAATGAGGCTACAAATATTTTCCAGACATGGAGCTGGAGGTTTTAGGCTATAAAACTGAAAGCCAGAAGCTTGTCTGGTCAACCTCTTTAATGTCCTTTGAGACAAACACTTCAACTACTTTGGGCTGTGGACACTGGAGCATCACTTTCTCTACTATACCCTCCAGATGCTCATAATCTTGTAACCTGTGGGGGGGTCTTAACTCACTTAAATCCTAATTCCTTTAACAACAACTCTCATTTATTGAAAACCCACTACTCAGTGAATTGGGCCGGATTCTGAGACTAAAGGATGCATCACGCGCAGCGTCCAGCCATGGGGTCCGCGTGGAGATAATATTCACTATCATAAAAAAAAGAGCACAAGAATGACAGGCATTTTTAAGTGCAGCCTGTTCCTAAAACAGGAGGAGACCAATGTGACTAGTTCTTAACTTGACACCTACTGGACGGTATTGTGTGGTCGTTCACAGTTCTGGCTCTAGGGCCAGACTGCCTGGATTTGAACGCCTTCTCTGACACTTGCTAGCTCTGTGAACCTGCGGGTGTTACTCAACCTCTCTGGGGCTCATTTTTCCCCATCTGAAAAATGGGCGGAGTAATAGTACCTACGTTGAAGGGTGTTGTGAGGGTTACCTGAGTTAATACATGTAGAATGTTTAGAGCAGTGCCTAGCACATAAAAAGTGCCCAGTAAATTTCAGCAGTTATTACTATTATTGAGAGACCCTACACCATCTCATGGACTAAAAAGTCTCCATTACTGCATCCTATATTATACTGAAATGACCCATTTCCATATTGTCTCTCCTGCTAGACCAGGCTTGGCCAAAACCTGTCATGGGTGCACCATACCCTGCCCCCCCACTCCCGTGCCTATGATGGGTGTGGCACATTTTCCCTTTGAGGAAGGCCGTGGCTCCAGAAGCCTCCTCCCTCCTCAACATAACCCTCCAGGCAGCCTTTCAAGGCACTAGACTGTGAGTCCACTGAGGGCAGGGGTCATGTCTTATTTATTTTTGTGGAGCCACAGCCACATATGCTCCTTGGCATTTAGAGATGTTCATGCAGTGTTTTTTGTTGGTTTTTTTGTGGTACGCGGGCCTCTCACTGCTGTGGCCTCTCCCGCGGCGGAGCACAGGCTCCGGACGCGCAGGCTCAGCGGCCATGGCTCACGGGCCCAGCTGCTCTGCGGCATGTGGGATCTTACCGGACCGGGGCACGAACCCGTGTCCCCTGCATAGGCAGGGGGACTCTCAACCACTGCGCCACCAGGGAAGCCCTCATGCAGTGTGTTTTGAACTGAATTGAGATACTCTGATAGATAAGTCCTATGCTCAAAATTATAAAAAATAAGCCAACACCCTTTAGCTCATCATTGGCCTCGGATAGAACTTACTCGTAGGATAGTAGTGTCATTAATATCACATCTATTCTTCTGAATTTCCAGAACTTTCCCCAAGCCATGGATCACTCCCTTGTCAGTGGCTACATTGGTGTAGTTTATCAGAGCCTCATTTACGTAGAGCTGTGAACAGAGGGTTAACTGTAAGTTTTTACTATAGTGATTTTAAGGGAAATAACGACGATGGGGATTGGAGGATATCAATATGACAACGGCCTAGGAGATATTCCCAAATTCACCTGGCAGGTAGCACAGTGTAGTGGAGAGAGCTCTGCCCTAGGAGAGGGGAGTCTGAGTGACAGTCCTGCTTCTGGCACCTTCCAGCTGTGTGACCTTTGGCTAGCTGCTTTTCCTCTGTGAATCTCAATTTCCCCTTTTGTAAAAGTAAGAGGTTGTTCTAGATAATCTCTAAGGTTTCTCTCCACCCTTCAAATGATCGGTTTTCATTGTTTAAAAAATTCTGAGTCATGATCGTTATGTTAGTGCCCCTGATAAAATGGCTCCATGGATGACGGATGTGCTTGGCTGTGCTGTTTATTGGTGGTCCAGGAGGTGTGGATGCCTTCCAAAGCCAAGACATGGAGAACGAAACTCAGTGTCCTTTTAGCATATCTCTACTTCCTGGTTAATTTGCAAGCACCCCTAAGTAAGGCTAAGTGACTGTTATATAAGAATAAAAATAACTAGCATATTTGAGTGTTTTAGAGTTTGTAAAAAGTGTTCTACCAGATAGCATTACTTCCCAGTGTGAGGAGACTGCTCAGAGGTCTGCATTACCATACCATGTTTCCCTTGGGGCTTCTTTGGAGTTCACGGTATGTTTGTATTGTCTTTGCCTTGTGTGTCCCTAAGCATCCAAGACATGGGAACTAAATTTCTAAATGTTGCCAAATTAAATTCAACTTTGAGTTGTAACTTGTTTTGTTTTGATTTTTTTAAATGGGAGCATACCTTAATGATTGCTTAGCAAAATAAGTAAAGCCATTCATTCATTCATTAATATAACTAATATAACTTGAAAACAAATGGTTGTTTGAAAAATTGGGGGGTAGTGTGTGTGTGTGTGTGTGTGTGTGGGGTGTGTAGCAGGGCTGAGGTTAGGAGAAGAGGGAATTCTTTATTGTACTAAACAGATGTCAACTTCATATCTCATAAGGGTTTAAAAATGATTAACATCTCCCAAACTCCCCACTGCATCAACATTAAAATGACTCTACTAAGTGTTTAAATTTGAACTTCCACTGAATGTTAAAGTCCCTGATGATCTACTTGGAGTCAAGTGAATTTCCACTGGATGTTGGGATAAATCACGGCTGAGGTCCACAGAAGTGGTCCAGGGTCTGTGTAGACTTGGAAAAGAAGCAGGGGGCCTTACTTGTGGCATCAAATGGTGATTGCAAAACAAATTTGCAGAATTCCAAGATGTTGAGCTATTTTAAAATATCAAAATGGCAGAACTTCGGATGCTGTAATCCTGTTGATTTGGCATTAGAAAAAGTCTGAATCATTTTTATTGTGAGATGTATTCAAAGAATTACGGGTTGCATTAAGATTTTGATCTGAACACAAGTTTACTCATTTAGAGAGCATTTTTCTACATCTTCTTTGTCCTGAGAGTAAATGAGTTATCAATAAAAGCAAAACCTCTATTGTAAGATCAAACTATTTGTTTACTGTAAGATAAAGCCTCTATTGTAGAAAGGAAAAAAAACAAAAAAAAGCTCTAGATCAAAGACTTTCCAAACACATGAAAAATAAATGTGACAGAATCAAAACTGATTCAACTAACTGCATTGGAATATTCATTTCTACATGACGAAATAAAAGATGACAGAGATTAAAAACAAAAACAAAAATGTAAGGTCTTTATCAACAAAAATTGCCTTACCTGGAAAAGAAGAAAATGTATTTAAAAGGATCTCCTCAAAATTACTGCACAATAGGTAAGATTATTTATAGGAGTCAGAGGGAAATATCTGGAGTTAGATTATTCCCTAAGTAATGAAGAACCATGAAGACTTTTCTTTTTTAACCCAAGCATGTTAAAAGAAAAACCGTACACGAAATTCACTTGTACTTTGATGATGATAACACTGAGAAAATTATTTTCAAAACTGCACTTTTTTACAGGGACCAATTATTATTGCTTAAAAATTTGCAATTAAACTTTCTTTACTTTAATATAGTGCTCAGTTTATCCTAAATAATCATTTGTTTTTATTAATTTTTCTTATGAGAATGTATACTAGAGTCACGTAGTGAATTTCTTGTTGAATTTTCAGATTGATTGATGTTTGAAGTAGGTACAAAGAATTTTATATTGGAATACTTAAAATATGTATTTAGTCTCAATTCTTTCCACGAATTCTGAACACTTTAAGTACTTAGGAGTTGTGTGAGATTAATACTGGAATACTGGTATGGGGGTCAGTTGGTCCGAGGTCTGCAGTCTGTATGATCAAGCAATGATAATAATGTTTATTCATTTAGCTGCTGGAGTCCGTGAGGCTTCCTATACCCTGGGGCCAGTGCCACTTCCTGGGCGGCAGGTTTTGCTGCCGGGTTCCCTTCCCTCTTGGAGGTGGCTTGGGGGCTGTTTGTTTGTTAGGAATCAGAACTGAAGGGCACCTGTGACTGCTGGGATTCAATCCCATCGTCAGCCAGGCCACACTGACGATTTGGTGACAGGGAGTGGGAAGGGGAGCTTCCCAGTCTGGCTGAGTCATTACTTTACGGTGAAACACAGACAACCGTCTTCTGTAGAGAAGGCTTAGGAAGCGCTGGGGAGATTATGCAATGCAAAAGTGATGACGGACATGGAGCTAGGGCACCCGCCTGTGGGTTTTAAGGGAAAGGATCGCACCTGGCCATTGCGGAGGAAGAAGCCAAGGAGGTAGGAGAAGCCCAGCATGGTCTCCCGGTGCATGCCATTGTGCAAGTCATTCTTCAGCAGTTTCTCCTCCAAGACCACGTGATACTTGAGTACGTCCTCCTCCTGGACAACACACAGAAGGGAAAGTCAACCCACAAATCAGCTGGTCCCCGGGCACCTACTGGGCTGCCCTGATGTCCAGGCACCGTGGGTTTAAGACCAATAGCTTGTTGAACTGGAAGTCTCACCCGAGGCATCAGGGCACAGCAGATAATAAATACCAAACCCGAGACAGATCACCTTGGGGAACCTGCAGACTTTCCATGTAGGGTCACTACGGGACCCTAAAAGCCGGAGTGAGGGCAGAAGGGGTTGGGGGGGACTTTAAAGTCGATTTCTTTGGTGAGAACAGCTGTGAAGAGAGGCCTCACACCCCAGCCTGCCTTTCACCTCAGGGGTCATGAGAGGAGGCTCAATGGGGGTATTTCAAAGGGCTTGATCTGTGTCCTCTGCAGACAGGGTAGCCTGTGGGGTGTCACTTAGGCCTGAGCAATCTTGTGCCAGGGACTGCTGGCAGGTTGACCCCCAGCAGAGGGGGCAGGCTGTCACCGTACGGAGACAGGCCTGCACTCCCAGCATTGACATGGGACAAAAGAGTACAGGTGTCCTGTGGGCCAGAGGGTTGGCTGTGTCTGAGAGAGCTGGTGCCTTAGGTCCTATCCTAGATGGCTTTCTGGAAGGGCAGACAGGCCTCCCCAAGGGAAAAGCTGGAGGTGGCCTCTGGATGCTGAGGGTCCACTGAGAAAAAAAGTGGCTGTAGGAAGAGAGGCATGCACACAGGTGGGGGGAACTGCAGGCAGAGACCACCAGGGATGGGTGGGGTCTCCAAAGAGCCCATCAGAGAGTGAGAGAGTGAGAGCCAGAGAGCAATGGCATCTCAAGACGGTACCAGTTAGATAAGAACTTCCTACCCTCTTAACATCTCTTCCCGACCATCAACAGGTCCTAACTGCAAACCCGGTGAGACCAAAGCTGAATTCAGTGAGATCAGGAAAGGAAATAGAAGCGTCACACAGGGAAGGAGAGACGGTGAATTACTGTCTCAGCTCCAAACCACCCTCTACACTGTTTCTGCGGTGGAGCTGGGACCACAGCCCACACTTCCCCTCTGCCAGGTCTCCTGCTGCCTCCGCCAGTGGAAAGTGCTCGAGGGAGACTGTGAGGCCTGTTAGAGGGATCTCCTCTTCCTGCATGATTCCTGGTCCTGGGGGCATCACCCCAGCTGCACTTCATTGCCCTGCCAGCGGCAGCTGGATCCGAGTGGCAGAGGCCTGTCACTCCCAGACTGGCCTTATCATGTCCCCCTCCCCGCAAGATGCCAGCACCAGCTGGGCAATGGCATCTCCGAGACACCTGGGTCTTGGACCCCCAGGGACCCTCCTCCAATGTCAGAGCCACAAGCAGAATGGCACCCCGTCCTCAGAGGTCTGCGTTACAGCTCCTCCAGGCTCCTCCAGATTTCTGACTTTTAGTTGTTCTGACCTCTTTCCTCTGTTTTCCCAGCCTTTGGGGTTATACATGCTTCTATGCTATCTCTTTTTTACCTTTCAATTATATTTATATAATTTTATACCCAATAAACAATTCATAATATTGAATTCTCTCTGGTACGGTTTCTGTCTCCTAATGGACCTTGTTTTTTTTTTTTTTTAGCGATCATTTTTACCTTTCCATACTGATGTTTTTTCATGGAAAGGCATTTTATTTTAAATATAGCAGTGTGTACATATCAATCCCAAGCTCGCAATCTATCTCCTGCCACCCTCTGATGGACCTTGATTGATTCAAGGACCAAACCCCCTCCTCTAGTTTTCTTTCTGGACAAAGCCCAGCATGGAGCAGTGCGGAAAGAAGATTTAATTCTAAATTCAATTCAAAATGCTGATTTTTACAAGGAGCTGGATTTTTTTTTTTTTTTTTTTACTTAATTGAGACTGTGTTTGTGACTTACAGTGATGATAGGACTTTCTGGGGAAGCAGAAAGGCTAAGACCAAAAGACAACCCTCAGAATGGGAGAAAATATTTGCAAATGAAGCCACTGACAAAGGATTAATTTCCAAAATTTGCAAGCAGCTCATGCAGCTCAATAACAAAAAAATAAACAACCCAATCCAAAAATGGGCAGAAGAGCTAAATAGACATTTCTCCAAAGAAGATGTACAGACTGCCAACAAACACATGAAAGAATGCTCAACATCATTAATCATTAGAGAAATGCAAATCAAAACTACAATGAGATATCATCTCACACCAGTCAGAATGGCCATCATCAAAACATCTAGAAACAATAAATGCTGGAGAGGGTGTGGAGAAAAGGGAACACTCTTGCACTGCTGGTGGGAATGTGAATTGGTACAGCCACTATGGAGAACAGTATGGAGGTTCCTTAAAAAACTACAAATAGAACTACCATATGACCCAGTAATCCCACTACTGCGCGTATACCCTGAGAAAACCATAATTCAAAAAGATTCATGTACCACAATGTTCACTGCAGCTCTATTTACAATAGCCCGGAGATGGAAACAACCTAAATGTCCATCGTCGGATGAATGGATAAAGAAGATGTGGCACATATATACAATGGAATATTACTCAGCCATAAAAAGAAACGAAATTGAGCTATTTGTAATGAGGTGGATAGACCTAGAGTCTGTCACACAGAGTGAAGTAAGTCAGAAAGAGAAAGACAAATACCGTATGCTAACACATATATATGGGATCTAAGAAAAAAAAAAGGTCATGAAGAACCTAGGGGTAAGACGGGAATAAAGACAGACCTACTAGAGACTGGACTTGAGGATATGGGGAGGGGGAAGGGTAAGCTGGGACAAAGTGAGGGAGTGGCATGGACATATATACACTACCAAACGTAAAATAGATAGCTAGTGGGAAGCAGTCGCATAGCACAGGGAGATCAGCTCGGTGCTTTGTGACCACCTAGAGGGGTGGGATAGGGAGGGTGGGAGGGAGGGAGACGCAAGAGGGAAGAGATATGGGAACATATGTATATGTATAACTGATTCACTTTGTTATAAAGCAGAAACTAACACACCATTGTAAAGTAATTATAATCCAATAAAGATGTTAAAAAAAAAAAGGCTGCGGGATTGCCTGAGGGTTTATCCCAGGGCAGGAGAAGAATATTCCCCACTGAACAGGTTCAAAGGGCTGGGGGAGGGCTGGGGGTGAGGAGACACAGTAAAGAGGACTTCCACTTCCATCCCAGGAGTCCTGCTTGCTCTACACGGCAGTTACAAAAGTCTAACACACCATTCCTCCCTTCACAGAGTTTTCATCCAATTGGAGAGCTAAGACACACCCTCCTGAAAAGACAGTTCCTTATACCAGGTGTGTAAGTGCTGAAGGGCGTACTAATGGTCTGAATTCAGAGGGAGGAGAGATTTTCTGCAGCTCAGGGGCCAGAGCCAGCTTGTCTGAGGAGGTGAGACTGGCCTTGAAGAATGGGTATATGTACAGCTGATTCACTTTGTTATACAGCAGAAACTAACACACCATCGTAAAGCAATTATACTCCAATAAAGATGTTAAAAAAAAAAAAAAGAATGGGTGGGGAGGTTTCAGGGGGCATCGAAGGAGGAAGGGCAGCCTTCCTGATTGAGGGGGCGGGGGTGTGTGTGTGTGTTTGTGTGTGCAGATAGGAGCAAGGTACTGAACATGCCTTTGCTTTCTTTAGGGTCTGTATGACATCACTCTAGTTAGACCACATGGTATCTGCAGAGAATGGATGGGAGACAGCAGTGGGCCCAAGGGTGGCTTAGCGGGACTTCAAGTATCAGCCCCCATCTCCTTAGCATCCTCATCTCAGTCACCCTATATAGAGAGAGAAGTGAAAACAGCGTGCTTGCTGTGCAATTACAGCTTTAAGCTTGTCCTGCCACTATGGGGCTGGGTGCGGGGCACCCCTGGGATCCTTCTAAATGGAAATTCTGGCGCCAGCACTGAATAGAAGGTAATCGTGGCCAGTTTATGGAGACCGTAAGAACCTGGGGAGGTAGCTTGGACTTAGTCATTCAGGAAATGGAGATCCACCCAAGGGTTTTGAGCCAGAGAGTGACAGGACTGGGGACTGGAGCTTTTTATTATTTCACAAAGTCTTTTGACAAGTTCTGACTGTTCAGCCCCAGATGTTAGGAGTCAGGGAAGACAGAGGCGGGGAGAACAGGAGGAAGACAGAGACAGTGCACTCCCTCTAGGTCCCAGCTGCTGACAGCTCACTGCATGGGACCAGGGAGAAGCCAGGGAGGGGAGGAGGGGTGGCCATGAAGATGTTTCCAGGTTCCTGGGATGCCTTCATCCTTGTGTATGTGAGCCTGAGTGTGTGCTTCCAGGGGTACGAACTCAATATATGAGTAGCTCTGGCTTGGGGGAGGTTCGGGTATGAGAGAGTCTCTGCTCAAGTTTATGTTAAATATCTGGATATCGACAAAGAAGTTTTGATGAAAGAGTGAAATGGTACATGGTTGATGGACTGAAAAGCTTTAAGCGTTTGAATTTCCAGGAAATAATTTCCCAGGTTATTACTGCTGATACTACCAGAGTTGTGACTTTCTTCTCCCGGATGTAACTCTCAATGGCGTCGTTGTTTGGAGCAAACACCGTGTAAGTGTCGGCAGCCTCGATCGAACTTGCCAGATTATGTTGCTGTGATGGAAAGAGACAGGAGCGCGTGAGGGACTTCTGTTCCCAGGTAACCCGAGCAGAGGGTCATGCAGAGGACGTGGTACTTGCAATGATGTAGCCCCGGAAGATGGAATAGTCAGGCATCTGGTCCAGCCGGGTGAGTAGGTTTGGTAAGGAGCCAGTTAGACCTCTTTGGGGAACCAGAACCTGGGAAAGGAAGCCCCCAAATTCTGTTAGCCTGCCTTGGTAGGACTTGCTGCTCTCTAGTACATAGGTTCACATCACATAACAATATGTGATCGTGAAGCCTCTGCAAATAGAGAACAAGGTACCTTTTCCTTTGATCGTTTGCAAGACCAAACAGGGGTGCATAGTTTGGGAAGTGAAGTGGGTTGGATTTCAGCCCTACTCCACCACCAGACCAGGTACCTCTAGGCAGGGAGCAACCTACACAACTGTTCATGGTGGCCCTAACGAAGGGGACCACAGTGTCCAATGGACAGGTAGAAAAGGAGCTCCTTAATGAGCCACTGCAAACCCAGAGGCTAAGCAGTGAACTTGAATCAGTTGATGCGCAGCCATGGATCTGTGTCCACATAAACTTTTTCCTCAATCCAGCTACCTAGCCGTGAGGACCCTCAGTGGCCTCCTTTGAGAAGTGAGGAGAATGGCACATACTTTCTTAGGGTTGTTATAAAAATCAAATGAGATAATGCAATACCTGACACTTGGCACAATGCCTGGCACCTAGAGGGCTGTCCATCATTCCAATATTACTGCACACAAGGTGAGGTGGTAATGCTGATGAGGGACAGAGAAAAGATGCAGCTCCACCCCTCCGGGACATGCCATTATATGGGGGCTCACGGCCTATCCTATAAAGAACTATCAAAACAAGGGGGCACAGTTATGCCAAATGAGTTCTGTACTGAGAAATCCTACGGGATTTCAGAGGAAGGAAAAGGGAATAAAAATGACGTTTATTGAGCTCTCCCTAGGCAGCAGACAGTGAGAGAGAAGGTGCTGTTTAATACTCATAGGGAAGAAAAATGGGGCTCAGAGAGGTTATGTAACTTGCCCAAGGTTACACAGTTAGTTAAGTGCCTGAATGAGATGCTGTATGAATCTAGAACTTACCCTCTTGACACTATGTCAGCCTCGGTGATATGGGCTGCAGGGATCAGGGATGGCTTCACAGAGGACCTGGCCCCTGTGATAATAACGCTCAGTACAGGACATGGGTTGAGGTGCCATTTTACTAATGAGGTTTTGTTAATCAAAAATGTAAATGAGAAGAAGAGGTAATTTTACACTTAAAAAAATTTTTTTTTTAGTACTTTGAAAAGCCAGTATTGGAGAAGAAAAATACTCTCGGTAAGTAATATTGCTTTCTGATAAATGAAGCTATAAGCCCAGTAGAGTTCCCTGCAAATGACCTATCACTTGCTCAAAAAATGGTGTATTTTTTAATGCCTCTTGAAGAGGTAATACAAGAGAATTGCAAGGTCTTTGCAAAGTGTTGCACTCAGAAGTCTTATAAGAAGCCTCTCTTTTCTGAACAGAAACAGTTAACGTGTTCTGTAACTTGAAATAGAAAAGTATGTAAGTGCCAAGTGAGAATAATTTTAGTTAAAATGCAATTAGTTAATTGTGTTTTCTAATCTTCCGCTTTTCAAAATTTCCCAATATACCCTAAATTCTAACTTTAATTTTAAATGAAGATATTAATATAGTAACTGAAAATTATAGGGTAGTTTAAAAGCTCCTTTCCCATTAAACTTTTTTTTTTCTATTTCATACCTTTGAATACTGTTGAATTGCATCTTAGAAGAAAATAAAAATTCTACAATACCCTTCCTACCCTTTTCCATTTTTTTTCCTAGGGCACAATAATGCAGAGGGGAGAGGACCAGTGACACATAGCCAGTTGCCTCTCTTCCAGTTCTTGATTATATCCAATCAGGGCGTATGGACTTCCCAATACTAAGGTTCCCATGTACCTTGTTAAGATGTTCTGATAACTAAGAAATATACGTGGCCACACATTATACAGGACCCATTGCAGGATATAGGCTGAGTATATAGTAACTGAGTCTTACTGAATGAGTAGAGCCTCAAAATGGTTTTAAAATAAAAATAATGAAGCACAATACAGGTTGTTTTTATATTAAGGCTAAGTATTTTTTCCCCAAAAAGATACTGCACAGGAGGATAAATAACCAAAGGAGAAGAGATTCAACATGTGCGGGAAGAAGCGATTCTGTACCTTGTTGATGATGTGTATCACTCCATTTGTGGCTGCATTGTCACCATCAATGACGCACGCTCCTTCGATTGTGATATTCTATAAACGCACCACAGTGAGAAGGATTGAATTATTTCTGGGTTTCCCACTTTTTGAGTAGTAGTGACCTTCTCACTTTTGGACCATAACACAAAGTCAGAAATATTTTAAAATTGTGAGCCTTTTGACATTACACACACACACACACACACACACACACACACACACACGATTGAAATGAAATAATACTTTCCTCTACCATGTGGGAGGCACCTGATCATCGATTCTACTCTATTTCATTCTATTTCATTAAAAAAGTGCTGGGGACTTCCCTGGTGGCACAGTGGTTAAGAGCCCTCCCGCCAATGCAGGGGACACGGATTCAATCCCTGGTCTGGGAAGATCCCACATGCCGCAGAGCAACTAGGCCCATGTGCCACAACTACTGAACCTGCGCTCTAGAGCCCACGAGCCACAAATACTGAGCCTGTGTGCCACAACTGCTGAAGCCCATGTACCCCAACTACTGAAGCCCGTGCCGCCTATAGCCCATACTCCGCAAAAAGAGAAGTCCCCACTCGCTGCAACTAGAGAAAGCCCGTGCGCTGCAAAGAAGAACCAATGCTGCCAAAAAAATAAAAGTGCTGGCTGAGGCTCACTAAAGTGACCCTGCAGTTGGAAAAACACCGCAGATAGTGTTGTGGGTTGAATTGTGTCTCCAAAATTCGTATGCTGGAGTCCTAACCACCAGTGTCTCAGAATGTGACCCTATTTGGAGACAGGGTCTTTACAGAGGTAATCAAGTTAAAATGAGGTCATTAGGGTGGGCCCTAATCCAATATGACCAGTGTCCTTATAAGAAGAGGATATTTGGGCACAGACAGCTATGTAGGGAGAAGACCATGTGAACATGAGGACGGTCATCTACGAGCCAAGAAGAGCCTGACGTCAGTCCTCAGAGAGAACCAACCCTGCCCACACCTTGACCTTGGACTTCGAGCCTCCAGAACTCTGAGACAAAAATTTCTGTTGTTTAAGCCACCCAGTCTGTGGTTCTTTGTTATAGTAGGCCTAGCAAACTAATACAGATAGTTACTGACTTTTCAAGAATATTAATTACACGGGGAAAGGAGCTAAGTAAACCCAGATGCCCGCTCACGCAGCCACCGACCAAGCATGACACATCTGGGCTCCGCTCTCTCTGGTTTCCTCTCCTTTTCTCCCACAACTGCCCTTTGTCTGAAATTCCTCCTGGGAACCCTGGGTGCAGAGGGGACTTGCCTCACCCTGAGCACATCAGCAGAGGTCCTGAAACAAACATTCCTGGCTACCTTGCACATCTCTTCTGGTTATAGGGAGACTTTTATATCAGGCGTAAGAAAGAACCCATTACAACTGTGTCTTTGATGGTTAGCTGCTCTAGCTCCCAGGTCTTGATTGATTTACCTCTGAATCTACGGAACCTGGGATAAACCTTCCCAGGGTGGGTGTTCAATTAATGCTTGCTCAGAGCATCAGTGATTTAAAACACCAATGGAAAACCACCCATTGTCTGATATATGCATGTAACGTTCTAGAATTATTGTAATCAAATGTAAAGAGTCCATGGGACCGTATGTAACTCTTTCCTGCTTTCTAAAAGGAATGATCTGATGAAGCATATATATTTAGGTAATACTAGGCATAGAGCCTTTTCACAGCACCATCACTGATGGGTAGGTAGGCAGAAATGCTTTAGAGCTGCAATTCTAGAATATTCTGACTCTGGTCCATGCTCCATTGATGGGGCAGTTCTCATTTCCCAGTAGAGTCTCCATTTTCATCTTGTTCAGTTCATAGAAAGAACTTTAAAACACTGCCACATTCAGCAGGGCAGCCAGACTTCCACAGAGAAAACTGAATCCAAGTCCTTGAAACACTATAGAAAAAGCCAGAAGGTGAGCCTCAACAGGGCTCTGCTCTCCTGTGCACTGTCCTGTCTCCAACACTCAGATCGGTTCCTGGAGCATAGGAGGTGTTCAATAAGTATCTGCTTATTTATTTTTTTGGCTGCATCGGGTCTGCATTGCGGCACGTGGGGTCGTCGTTGAGGCATGCGAGATATTTCGTTGTGGCACGTGGGCTTTTCTCTAGCTGTGGTGTGCAGGTTTTCTCTCTCTAGTTGCAGTGCTTGGGTTTTAGGGCGCATGGGCTCTGTAGTTGTGGAGTGCGGGTTCCAGAGCTTGTGGGCTCTGTAGTTTGAGGCACGCGGGCTCTCTAGTTATGGCGTGCAGGCTTAGTTGCCTCGCAGCATGTGGGATCTTAGGTCCCCGACCAGGGATCGAACCCACATCCCCAGCATTGGAAGGCAGATTCTTTACCACTGGTTCACCAGGGAAGTCCCAATAAATATCTGTTGACTGACCCTAGCTTAATACAAAATTGTAGTAATCTCAAATGACTCAATGAGTAGGTTTCCAATAACCAGCTCTTAACCACACATAAAAATCAAAGTTGTGAAACCGCGCGGCCTTCACCCAGAAGAAATGAAAGGATTGCCTTTCGGATCAGTCTGTTGTCTGTCAGGAAGAGCCTGTGGCCAACCAGTGGGCAGAGAGCTTCATTTTATAATATCCCTGCTACAGAGAGAGAGAGAGAGAGAGAGAGAGAGAGAGAGAGAGAGAGAGAGAGAGAGGGGGGGAGAGAGAGAGAGAGAGAGAGAGAGTGTGTGTGTGTGTGTGTGTGTGTGTGTGTGTGTGTGTGTGAATACAGGTTGCTAATTGTTGAAGTTGGGTGATACCTACATGGAGGTTTTATTCTCCATTTATTTTTGCTCATGTTTGGAAATTTCCCTAACAGAAAAAAACTAAAAGTACACTATGAACATAGGTCACAAGTTTCCACTAAACAGACACAATACAACGCTCTCTTACCCCATCCGCCTTTGCCAGGTGGAGGAAGTTGCCCTGCAAAGACGTTGCCAGCATGTCAGAAGGTGACAGGGCCTGCAGATCGGCCACTCCATATGTGCCCAGTAGCGTATGGTACCTACAACAACAGTCCATAAGGGCTGTAATGAGGTATCAATGCTTGAGGCAGTGGCATTGTGAGGAGTTAAGAGAGTAGGTTCTGGAGCCAGACTACCAGGTTCAAAACCTCCCCCTGCAACTTCAGCCATGGTACCTGGGGTCAGTTAATTAACCACCCTGTGCCTCGGTTTCCGCATCTATAAAATGGGAATAATTCTGTCTGTTTCACAGGGTCCTTGGGAGGATTAACTAGGTTGTACATAAAGCAATTAGCACAGAATTGGCTGTCAGTCATGTTGACGACTTCCATCCTGGGGTAAGGAGGTGAGGGGGTCCTGGGACATGGTCAGTTGCATGGACCTGAAGGACCACGTGGCCTCCCTTCACTGAACTTCATTCACACTGATGCCAGTAAGATACCATGAAGAATAAAACACACATAATACTTACTTTATGAGGGCGGGAATATTGCTCTTGGTCAACCAAAAGGCTTTCTCGTCTTGGTCCATGTCCTCAATAGCTTGTTGGGAAGGCACGAGGATGGTGAGGTTTGAGGCGGCTGACAGCATGGGTTGTAGGGAAGCATTCTGAATCGCAGAAGGAAAAGAAACTGGCCTGATTCATGTCAGAGGACAAATGCTGACTTATTGCTTGGCAGAGATGACAATTTCCCATGTGATATAATTTCAGAGATACTGGGAAGGTCCTAGCGACCCCTTTCCCAAATCGATCCCACCTACTGGCTGATGCCTCCTCTTCCCTCTGAGACTCATTCCTTTTATTTAAACGTGTGAACCTTGACAAAAGGCAAATTTTCCTGATCACGTCACACTTGAGTCATTATCAGTCATTCACCCTTTAGTCTAAATGAAGAGGCAGAGAACAGTCTTGACAGTGTCATGCGTGTGTGTGCACACGTGTGTACAGAGAACCTTGAGAATCCTTGGATGCCTTTGGAATAAGGATGGTGGCAAGATTACAGGAACAGTTTCAGCATGAGAGAGAGACTGGAGTCCTGAAATCAAACTTTATCTACTCACCTAAAGCTACTTCTGGGTAGAAGGCGGTGGTGGGCTTATGTTTCGCAACCGGCTCTCCAGGAAAAACAAACAAACAAAAGCCCCGGCTTCGTAGTGTTTGCTGATTTCTGTGGTGTAAGTTCTCTCATCATAGCTGATTCCAAGCTACCACCATAACAGCATAGAAAGTGGAGTTGGGAAAGCTGTGCTCTTGTGAGCTAGGACAAGTGGGTCTAGCACACCACAGGGCAAGCTTATGAGTGTGGGGTGGGTCTGTATGAAAATTAGCACCTGCTATAGGACCCTCAGTCCCTGCTGTCACATGTGATAGGGGTCAGAGGGACCCCACATGGAAGCAACAGGAAGGTGTCCTGGAGTGGCTGCTGACCAGACACTGCGTATCTTGGCATCTGTCTTCTTAAAAGGGACAAACCACTTGTCACGATGGCTGGCTGAACCTGCCACCTTAGGCCACTCAGGCAAAGATGACAGAGATTCAGACAGCTGGGGATGGTGGGGATTAGACTCTTTGTTATAGAACTTTCCAAAGGAGAGGGGAAAGCTCCTCTGGGCATGTTGGGCTGAGGGCTAAACACACATGAAATATGATAGGACTGCAACTATAAATGCCAAATATAATTTGGTGAATTACCGTGATGAATTATGCTGACTTTTCAAAAATACATCTTTTGATGAATGAAGTTATACATATATATTTGGATTGGTTGAAAAGTCGACCACCCCAGCTTATCTTAGACCAGAAGCTCTTGGTCCTGGTTGCATGTTAGAATCACCTGGGAAAGTGTTAAAATACACTGATGCCCAGGTCAAACCTCTACCCAATCAAATCAGAGAGTCTGGGGGTGGGAGCCTAGGCACGGTTATTGAAAAACATCTGTTCCATGTGGTTCTAAAGTGGAATCAAAGCTGAGAACCACTGTTCTAGACAATTTCCCTCCCTCCCCCTCACCAGCTGCATTTTCAGTTTTCTGTTACATGTAGTCCAAATATCTAAAATTATTATACATTCTCAATCCTAATTCCAACAAAGGTACTCACATTTATCCACTGGTTAAATATAGCTGCTGCAGAGAGAAAGGACAATTCCTTATTCATTTCGTGCAAGAGAGGGAGGAGAGAGGAGAGAGAACACAGAGGAGGATCAATGAGAGGCATAATCATAGGGCATCTCTGGGCATCGTCCTTGCCAGCCTTGTCGATGCCGACATGAATGATGCCCAGGCTGGATGAATCCCCATGTTTCCAGAGCCATGCATTTCTTTCACGTTTAATGGCTTGAATTGTCTTCTATATTCGAGGTAAAGGAGTAATTCCAGAAACTTTAAATGAAACAACAACCTCAAATTCGTCCAAATCAGAATTTATGTTGTAAGAACACGGCCACCCAGCCCTACAGGAGGGTCACAGAACTCAGTAAACTGCCCCCTTTCAGAGCTAGCATTGAGCAGGGGCTTGGGACACAGTGCCAAACCACTCGGGTTTTCTTTCTGGTTTGGCCATTTCCTAGTTCCTTAGGCAAGTTACTTTATCTCTCTGGGCTTCCATGTTCCCAGCTATAAAATTGGGATGATAAAAGCTCCAACTGATAGTACTGATGTGGAAACTGTAAGAGTTAATGTTTTCTTTGCGGCACGTGGGCCTCTCACTGTTGCGGCCTCTACCGTTGCGGAGCACAGGCTCTGGACGCGCAGGCTCAGCGGCCATGGCTCACGGGCCCAGCCGCTCCACGGCATGTGGGATCTTCCCGGACGGGGGCACGAACCCTTGTCCCCTGCATCGGCAGGCGGACTCTCAACCACTGCGCCACCAGGGAAGCCCGAGTTAATGTTTTTAAAGTGCTTAGAATAGAGGATGGCATGCAGGACACAGTCGGTAGGTTTGAGCCACTATTATTTTTAACTTATCCACCGTGGGGTTTGTTAATGAACATATATGCTGAACCATCACAACCGGCACCAGGTTGGAGTGAGGGAGGATATAAGATATGAAAGAGAAAAGATGGCCCGTGATCTCATGCAACTTACAGTTGTTTGGGGGATGTTAGGATGTCAAAAAATAACACAAAGGGCTGGTAGATCAGTGATATTTGAAGGTGTGATAGATTAAAGAAAGCTCTAGACTTTGAGTTTAAAAAATCTGGGTTCAATTCTTGGGTCTGCCATTTACCAGCTGTGTGATCTTGGGCAAGTCACTTAACCTCTCTGAGAACTCAAGTGCCTCACCTGAAAAATGAAAATGATGATGCCTTGCTCCTGGGATTATGAACATCACATGCATTAATGTATGTGAAAACATTTTAAAAATTATTAAACACCACGAAAGTGGCAACAACAATTATTATGTGCAAATTTACCGAAAGGCAATACATCTCAGAGCTGTCTTAATTCCTTTTTGAAAGTGGTTGAGGTTTTGGAATAAGTTAGTAAATACCGGTTAAAAAGTAAATCAGTTAGTAAATAGATAAGTACAAGAGCTGAGATGCTTGGGTAATCCCTTCAAGGAGAGGAGGGCATGAGCTGGACCTGAACTGCTGGCAGAAAGACCTGAGGCTGGGTCCATGGGGGAGGGGAATGGAGCCAGGAAGGTGACAGCTGGGAAGGCAATAGCTCAGCTAAGCTGGTTGAAATGAGCTGAGTCCATGTGAAGTCCTCAGAGTACCAGGCTGAGGATTTGGACTTGATCTTGTTTTCCGTGGGAGGTGAGGGGCATTGTGAAAGCAGGGTTTTAGGGTTTTAAGGTTTTAGGAAATGTGGCCCATGGACAGTGCAGAGAAAATGTTGGGTCCACGCTCCACGGTCTGAACGTCAGGAGACAGGTCTGATGGGATGAGTAGGAGAAACAGGTTCAGTAAAGAGCAGGAAGGACCCTGATAGGCAGGGAGGCCAAGGTCAGATGCTGCAGCTGCCAGGGAGCACATCAGGGCAGGTGCAGCCCTGGGCAGTGTTATGCCAGTGGTTTCCATTGAGAGGAGGGGTAGGAACCAAACTCCAGTGAGTTAAACAAAAAGTGAGTGATGAGAAAATTCACCAATTTACTTTCTCATTTCAGCAAATCTTTATGAACAGTAGGAGTGAAGTAGGAAACAAGGACAAAGACCTGCCCTCAAGAGTTGACAGTCCAGTGGGGAGACAGACAATTAGGTGGGACGTGCCCTACGCTGATAGAACATACTAATGGTTAAGTGCTTGGGCTCTACACGGAGACAGCTGAGAGACCTTAGGCAAATTTGCTTAGGCTCTCAGTTTCCTCATCTATAAAATGGGCATAATAATAGCATAAGCCCAGAGGTTGTGGTTTAAAGGGGGTGCTGCAGCATGTTAAGGATTTAGTAAGATGCCTGGTACACAGAAGGTGCACGTGCATGCGTGCACGTGCGTGTGTGCACACGTGCACACACCCCGCCCCCCAGACAGGGGTAAGCACAAGGTGCTCTGGGTGCCTATAGGAGGCACACAACCCGGACAGGAGTGCCCGAGAGCTCAGCAGGGGCCAGTTATTTGCTCATTTGGGAAGTCTGGGGCTAGAAAGAGGCAGAATGGCAAGAAAGGGAAGCCAGGACTGCTTGGTACACAGAAGGTCCCAAATCAAAGTTACCTCCCTTCAACTTGTAGGAAATTTGTGACCCACAGAGCACACATGCCATTTATGAGAAGCAGTTTGCTTCAGATAAAATCTGGAGCAAATGATTGGTAGAGCACTTTAAAGCCATCCTAGCCAAGAGCGCTTTTTTTTTCTTTTAAATTTGAAGCTTTTTGTCTTTATTATTCTGTACTGGAGTTGATCTCAGAGGACTTACCACTGCAGCGTTTCCATAGCAGAGAAGGCCATCTCCTTCGTAGCCCTCTTGGCAAACACAACTCCAGACACCAGAAGAAGTAAACTGACAGGTTGCCTGATACAAAGAAAATGAGAGAAATGATTTGCTTTCCCAACGAAAGCTTTAGATATGAGGTACACCTGTGAATCCTCAGGCTCCTTCTAGAGTGAGAACTGCAAATTCGGGGCTGAAAGATGGTGGAAGTAACCCACAGGCCCTCAGCCCTTTCTGCAGGTTTGGTGCACTTGTTATGGAATCACAATTAGATTCTTTCTTTTCATCCCTGCCAAGATTCAGCAAGCAGAAATCAGGACACACAGTTAATGTGAATTTCAGATAAACAAAGAGGTTTTTGTATAAGTATGTCCCATATAGTATTTGGGGGCACGCTTGTGCCACAAAAGAATTCACTGTGTATCTGAAATTCAATTTTAACTGGGTGTTCTGCATTTTATCTGGCAACCCTATGTTGGTTCTTCCATGCTTTGGAATGAAGCGGAAGTTCCAATAAGCTCTCACGTGTGGAATGTCAGGGCTTGGCTGGGCTTAAATTAAGCAAGAGTGTTGGAGCGTCTTCAAGCTTTATGAAGTGCTTTCATGATTCCTGGGTAACGGATACTTTAGAGGCATCTCTTCCCATTTTTTTTTGTCTTTGAATATTACCCACCTGCCCACACTACTAGGCGTGGGTCTGGCAGTCCTGTTCATGATATGTCACCCCACTCCCTGGCCATCATTGAGTGTCTCATATGTGGACACCTGGACCCAGCTGGGCTGGTCAGATCCTTTCTCCTATGAGTTAGAATTGGGACACAGAGTGCTGTTAAGTTAGTGGGCATCTCTGGTGGTGGGGTAGACGTTCCCCTAAGAACAGGGAGTCATCTACCCCAAGATGCACAGAACTGCACTTAAAGTTGGGAGAGAGAGAGAGAGGGAGACAAAGACAAAGAGAAAGTACAAGCACAGGGAGTAGCAAAATGAGAAATTCCACGTGGCCTCAGAGGATCGAGGCAAGAAACTGCCTTGATGTTGATTCTAAGCCCTTGGGAAGTTTTGGAATTCCTCACTATGGAGCTACCCCGGCGGCCTATGTCCAACAAATTCCTTTTTAGCTTAAGCGGATTTGTGTGGATTTTGTTACTTGCAAGCAAAAGCACTGTGACTAAGGTGTCGTCTTCATTGGTTCTGATGCTGGGTGCTTAGTGATGTTCTTTTAAAAACATGAACACGACCAGCTCTAACATCTTTGCCTGCTCTTCCATAATTTAGGCACAAGGCTCAATCTACCCTTGAATGGGCATTTTCGCTAATAATTTGGGTAAAACTTTGTTATGACATTCAAAATGGGAGTCTAGTTACCCTTTAAATTATCCTGGTGATTTAGAATTGCCCGATTTAGCAAATAAAAATACCAAGTACGAATTTTAGATAAGTTATGAATAATTTTTTGTTTAAATTTGTCCTATCTAACATTTGGGTCATATTTGTGCTGGAGGAGTATTTGTCATTTGTTAGAAATTCAGATTTAACCGGGAATCTTATCTGGCAATTGTATGTTGGTTCTTCCAAGCTTTAGAATGGAGTGAAGGTTGCAATAATTACTCACATTCTGCTTAGGGACTCCCTTTGGGAGTAAGAGAGATTTTGTTCATTACTGGGCCCAGATAAAAAATAACCCAACCTTCTTGCTTTCTCAAGTAATTTTTTTAAGTATTAATGAAAAAAATCAAGTAACTCACCAGTGGATGACATTTCCCAGTTTGTTCCAAGCATGAAGTTACTGGTTCACAGTCAATCCCATTGCCTCGAAATCCTTTCTTGCACTCACACTCATTCTGTAATTCCAAGAGCAAAGTCAAACGGATTATTGAAAACAACTGCCTTCCATGCCCTGCCCTCACACTGTACCACAAAATGAAGTGTGGAAACCATCACTGTTTGGCTCTTTTAGAGAACAACATTAATGTCTTTCATTTATTACACCTCAGCTTCCGGAGCTATTGGTCTCCACATTCTACATTACATCTCCCAGTCTGACAGTCCTTTGGTGCTTTTTGAATTCATTACCCTAGAGGGGCCATATGGAGATTTGTCTCAGAGAGAACTTAGATCCTAAAGAGCATCACATTGGAAAAATTGGCCCCTCCATCTAAGAGGGAAAGATTAAGTAAGTCATGGAGCAACCACTTAGTGGAGATCCATGCACACGGCCACTGTTAGTCTGGAAGGCACGTTGTGTAATTTAGAACAGGCATTCCCTCTGAGCAGGCAAATCTGAGTAAAGTACCACCTCTACATGGACAACCCGTGGCTAGTGGCTCAGCAGGTAGACAGGGTCATCATGCAACAAAAAAGTCCCCCCTTCCTCTGGGAAGCTTTAGGTCCACACCAGGGTACATACCTCGGTGAGCAGGGTGCAGGCTGGGTTTCAGCCCCTGTTTGCCCCATAGGCTGGGTACTTTGTGTAGTACACAAACCACACCACAGAAGCAATGGCCCTGATCATGCAGCTATTAAATATGATGATGATGACGATGATGATGATGATGATAGTGGTGGGTTGTATGATAAAATGGGGGAATGTCTGTGCTAAGTACAGAATAGGAACCAAACAAAACTGCAGTGGATCGCAACAAGGTAGAGAAAAATAAAAACCTGTGCATTAAGAAGACCAGAAAGAAAAAATACATCAGCACACAAACGGTGATTGTGGGAGTGCTGTGAATGGTTTTCACTTTTCTCCACTCTTTTACTTTCCCGAATGTCTTCCATTATTAAACATTATCTTGAAGTTTAAAACATAATTTAGGGGGCCTCCCTGGTGGCGCAGTGGTTAAGAATCCGCCGGCCAGTGCAGGGGACATGGGTTCGAGCCCTAGTCCGGGAAGATCCCACATACCGTGGAGCAACTAAGCCCGTGTGCCACAACTACTGAGCCTGTGCTCTAGAGCCCGCGAGCCACAACTACTGAGCCTGCATGCCACAACTACTGAAGCCCACGCACCTAGAGCCCGTGCTCCGCAACAAGAGAAGCCACCACAGTGAGAAGCCCGTGCACCGCAATGAAGAGCAGCCCTTGCTCACCGCAACTAGAGAAAGCCCGCAAGCAGCAACAAAGACCCAACACAGCCAAAAATAAATAATAAATTAATCAATTAATTTAAAAAAACCCCTATAATTTAAACAGGAGTAATCTCTTCAACAGATAACAAACACAGGTATTGAGTGACCTTATGGAACCAGCAATGAACCTCAAAGCTGCTTTCACTAAAGAGAGGAAGATAAAGCATACAACGTAAATAAGAATAGTCCAATCTTAACTGGAAAACAAGAGACGCTGTAAGTCTTATGGATGAACCGGCACATGAGATGCTTCTGTGATGAGGACCACTGCTCTTCAGAGAAGGGAGGATGAGCTGGGGAGTTTCTTCTGGGAAGTGGGGCATGGCTGGACCTTGGGAGAGGGTGGGAGGAGTGGGGAGTCCATGAAAGCTGAGGGTACATGTCAGAAAAATAAACAGAGGTGGGAAAGTAGGAACATTTGATTGGTGAAGGGTTATTGAGGGACTGGTCTAGAGAGTGGATACATCCAGAGGTGAAACAAGACCACCAATTAAGTTGTGGGAAGAAAGGAATAGAACTCCTATTTATGAATTTTTATCTTTAAGGGTATAAGTATTATTTGCTATATATGCTTTAAAAGGTAAATTGGGTATCTTTTTTTTTTTGTGGTTCGCAGGCCTCTCACTGTTGTGGCCTCTCCCGTTGCGGAGCACAGGCTCCGGATGCGCAGGCTCAGCGGCCATGGCTCACGGGCCCAGCCGCTCCGCGGCATGTGGGATCTTCCCAGACCGTGGCACGAACCCGTGTCCCCTGCATCGGCAGGCGGACTCTCAACCACAGCGCCACCAGGGAAGCCCAACTGGGTATCTTATATACCTGTGTATACAACTTTACATGAGAGGGCAAGACCTTGTAAGCAAGAGTGTTTAATCTTCTGTACTTGGTATTGGGGTAGCACGTCCCTGCACCCCCAGTCCTGACATATTGACTCAAACATGGTCTGTCTTTTAAAATAAAAATTCATGGTAGTTAGGATTTGTGCCTATTTGGAATATATCTACAAGTTTTCGAGCCAACTAATAACACTAACTGAGGGCAATCCTAGATATGGCCTATTTTATTTCTTATGTAACACTATAAAAAGTCGTTTCTCTTCCTCTATCTCCCCCATCAGAATGCTTTTCAAATTTGTCTGCAGAAAGGATGATAGAGCAGAAGGGAACAGATACTCTTATGGGTTGAACTGTGCTCCCCCCAATCCCAACCCCCAACTCATATGTTGAAGTCCTGACCCCCAGTACCTCAGAATGTAACCTTATTTGGCAAAAGGATTGTTAATATGTAATTAGTTAAGATGAGGTCATACTGGAGTAGGGTGGGTCCCTAGTCTAATATGACTGGTGTCCTTATAAAAAGGGGAGATTTGGACATAGACATGCACGTGGGAGAATGCCATGTGAACACGAAGGCAGAGATTAAGGTGATGCGTGTATAAGCCAAGGAGCACCAAAGCCTGTCAGCAAACCACCCAGAGCTGGGAGAGAGGCATGGAACAGATTTGTCATCATAGCCCTTAGAAGGAACCAAACCTCCTGATACCTTGATCTTGGACCTCTAGCCTCCAATCCTGTGAGACATACGTTTTTGTTGTTCTATGATAACCAGTTAGTGATACTTTGTTACAGCAGCCTTAGCAAACTGATACTGATACCAAGAAATTGTTTTTCTCTCTCAAATGCGACGTGGCGACTCAGGTGAGTCAAAAACTAATTGAATTGTTGGTACTTGCTTGGCAAGACATAAGAATGCAGTGAGTTCTTTCATGACTAGGACTTTTTCATGGCTACAATCCTAGGACAGTTGTCATCACCTCCCCTGGGGCTGATTAATTCCTAAGGAGTAGCTTTCTCTGCCTCTGTCTCCCTTAAGTGAGGTTAAGTGAAAGTGACCCACAAACTGTAGAGTATTACACAGTGCTATAGAGAAATAGAGTGTGGCCCAGGGTGGCGACCGAGAGGGCAATTCTGGAGTCAGACTGTCTGGGTGTGAATCTCACACCGTAATTTGGTTTCTGTGTGATATGAGCAAAGTATTTAACCTCTCCGTGCTTCAGTTTCCTCTTTTATAAGATGGAATGATAATAGTACCTATGTGGCAACAAAAGCAAAAATAAGCAAGTGGGACTACATCAAATTAAAAAGCTTCTGGGGGCTTCCCTGGTGGCGCAGTGGTTGAGAGTCCGCCTGCCGATGCAGGGGACGCGGGTTCGTGCCCCGGTCCGGGAAGATCGCACATGCCGTGGAGCGGCTGGGCCCGTGAGCCATGGCCGCTGAGCCTCCGCGTCCGGAGCCTGTGCTCTGCAACGGGAGAGCCGCAACAGTGAGAGACCCACGTACTGCACAAAAAATAAAAAAATAAAAAAATAAAAAGCTTCTACATGGCAAAGGCGACCATCAACAAAATGAAAAGGCAACCTATGGAATGGGAGAAAATATTTACAAGTCTTAATCTGATAAGGGGTTAATATGTAACATATGTAAAGAACTCATACAACTTAACAGCAAAAACCCAAACAATCCAATTAAAAAAATGGGCAGAAGATCTGAGTGGACATTTTTCCAAAGAAGACATACAGATAACTAACAGGGACATGAAAAGCTGCTCAACATGACTAATCATCAGAGGAACGCAAATCAAAACCACAGTGAGATAAAGACAAGAAATAATAAAGTGTTGGAGAGGAAGTGGAGAAAAGGGAACCCTTGTGCACTGTTGGTGGGAATGTAAATTGGTGCAGCCACTGTGGAAAATGGTTATGGCGGTTCCTCAATAAACTAAAAATAGAACTACCATATGTTCTAGCAATTCCACTTCTGGGTATTTACCTGAAAAAAAAAACAAAAAGGAAAGACTAACTCGAAAAGGTATATGCACCCCCATGTTCATTGCAGCATTATTTACAATAGTCAAGACATGGAAGCAACCAAACTGCTCATCAACAGATGAATGGATAAAGAATATGTGGCGTAGGTATACATTAGAATATTATTTGGCCAAAGAAAGAATGAAATCTTGCCATTTGCAACATAATGGATGGACTTTGAGGGCATTATGCTAAGTGAAATAGGTAAGAAAAAGACAAATGCCATATGATCTCACTTATATGTGGAATCTAAAACAAAACAAAACAAAACAAAACCAAGCTCATAGATATGGAGAACAGACTGGTGGTTGCCAGAGGCTGGGTGGGGTGGGGTGTGGTGAGGGTAAATGGGGTCAAAAGGTGAAAAACAATAGTACCTACATCATAGGTTTCTTATTAACCCTTTCCCATTGCTACAAATGATAAAAGAGCTGCAGTAAATTCTAGCCAAAGTACTTCTGTGTCTAGGGGAAAAAACAATCTACTCCAGGAATCCTGCTTCCTCTTTGCTCTCCACCTCATCACACCTACCTGCCCAGGGCCGATGTACAAACAGGTTGCATTGTGGTGGCAGCTGCCAGCACTGGGCAGCAGGCAGGTGTTGATCTCTGAGCAATCCCTTCCGTCCCCCGTCCATCCCTGATGGCATACGCAGATGGGGGTTCCCCTGCCAGTTTTGATGCATTCTGCCTACAGGAGGAAAAGCAGCAGCAAAACCTCTGAAACCCCAGTCCAGCCGCAAGATTCCAAGTGCAAAGCAAGGGCTTCCAGAGGCACCCTGAAGAAGCTTATATTTACATGGAGTGCAAAGGAAATGATTAAAACACATATTTGCATTAAGATCAATGGAAAAGATAAGATGACTTAAAGAAAATATTTGCTTGTTTTTGGCCAGCTAATGGCCACCATCACTAATGTCACTGCCATTTATTGAGCCAGGGATTGTTCTGAATGCTTTGTAGGTGTAAGCCATCATCTTGAGGAAGGTACTGTGATTATCTCTATTTTACAGATAAGAAAACTGAGGCTCAGAGGAGGTAAGTGACTTGCCCAAGGTCACACAGCTGTAAAGAGGCATGAACCCAGGTCTGTATGCTGCTTTAGCCCAAGCTCCTACCTGTACCTATTCCAGGCCTTTCAGGATGACCACACCAGGGAGCTGAAGGACAGAGTGAGAGGTGCAAGGTAAGTTGTCCAGATGAGGCTGAGTGGGTGGGGCTTGCCCAAGAGCAGTCTGGAGGGTTGGGTAGGCATTTGCATCTGATTTCATCCTCAGAGCCAGGGGAAGTTCCCGAAGGGATTTCAGCAAGGGGGAAACATGATCTGATCCACTCTGGCTGTGGCTATAGCCAAGTGGAGCATCAGGGAGAACAGTTATTAAACTGTGGGTAAGGAATGAAGGTGACCTTGGCCGGGTGGTGGTGGTGATATTCAGAAGGTATTAATGAAAGCAACAGTCAGTTTGGGCTCTATCCCTGACACTAACAGAACTTAAGGCAAGTCACTTAAGGTCTCTGAGCCTCAGTTTCCTGATCAGTAAAATGGGGATAAACAACATCTGCTTCAATGGGTTGGTGGGAAGAGCAAATGAGATCACATACATGAAAGTCACTTGTAAGCTGTAATGTCTGAATCAGAAGTCTATTACTAATGATCTCCAATATCTGATTCTTTGGCTGTGTTTTTAGAAGCCCAATACCCCTGTACATGTGAACCTGGGGCTCCCCCAGCACACGTGGACTTAGGAAGTGGAGGCTCACAGAAGGTACCTGGCACCATCTTTAAAAGGCAGGGTTCAAGCAAATGTGCCTCATGCAATGAAGTCATCTGACACTGCCTTTTGGAAGGTCTTCCCTCAGGATTTCCTAAAAAACCTGGCAGCTTGGAAATAAAGACCAACACTCACATTGCGGCTGCAGCCCCCTCGGGTTAATCCCGAACAAGGGTCCATCTCTGAACAGAGGCTTCCGTCCCCTTCATACCCTGCTTTGCAAACACATCTGCAAAGAAGTGTGAGCGCACAAAGTCAGCCCTAGAAATAGAAGCACCAAGTATCCCACCCCTCCCCAAGAAGACCAGCCAGCCAGGGGTGAACGTGTTCACGGCCAGGTGGTCTGACACTTTGCCCTTGTCGGGGGAGCCATGTACCATGGTGGCCACCAGCACTCCTGGGTCTGCAGTCGGATACACCTGGGTGGGTATCCAGGCCCCACCTCTTAGCAGTTGTGTGACCCTGAGCGAGTCCCTTAACCTCTGGGAGACGGTTTCCTCACCTGGAAAATGGGTCTAACATCTCCCTCATAAAGCTGTGGTATAGAGTGAATGCACATGGGGGGTTCAGCA